>NC_092043.1:10560514-10906370 GCF_003086295.3 Arachis hypogaea
AATTGGTTTCGTTTGATTTGATTTTGAACCAAAAACCAATTGAATCCATGTGTTTGGTTCTTTGATACATCAACTGTTTAATTTATTGTTTGTGGCACAATTGAACTGAATCAACAGTGATTTTGTTCGATCGACTTTTTTAATTTTTTAAAGTTAATAAATAGAATTTAAATAATTATAAAATAAAGTTTAAAATAGTCAATAAATTAAAATAAGTAAAATAACAAGAGTACATCACATCTAAATTCAATAAAATTTTAACTTGTCTTAATAATTAAATATAAAAACAGAAATAATTAGAAATGTCTAACAAATAACAAAAAAGAATACACTGTAAAACTAAATAAAGACCAAAACAGCCACTTTAAAACTAAAGAAAATTCAAAACAACCACCATGTTTAATCTGAATTCACACCAGATTTATCATCATCTTCTCCGATTGGTACAATTTCTACAAAAACAAAACAAAGAAATCAATATAGATTATAAACTATAAATATAAGCTATTGAACAATCAACAACAATCAGAGACAATAATTTTAGTCAAACTCGTCTTCCTAATTAAGAACAGATCAGCAACAACAATCATAGTCGAACTCGTCTTTTAGTTAAACTCGTTTTTCTAATTAAGCACATACAAGCAACAATAATCAGGACAATAATTTTAGTCAAACTCATCTTCCTAATTAAGCACAGACCAGTAACAACAATCAGAGACAGAAATTTTAGTTAAACTCGTTTTCCTAATTAACAACAGACCAGCAACAACAATCAGGGACAATAATTTTAGTCAAACTCATCTTCCTAATTAAGATAAGTTGATAATAAATTAAATTGGTTAATTACTTTAAAGTTGATTTATTTGAAAAATGTAAGAGACACTTTCAATGTACAGACTACAAACAGTATTTGTCAACTTTTGCGAAATTAAAAAATATGGATTATTTTTCGCAAAATGGCTGAACAATATATTGATTTGTGAATTTAACTAATATATGTGCCTTTAATCAACTATAAAAAATTAAAACTCAAATTCTAACCTCCGAAGAAAACATTGTTCAGTTGCTGTTTGCAGGAGAGGGCTCAGCGACTTGAGTGCTACTCTGCTTAGGGTTTGTTGCGACGACGCGGACTAGACGACAGCGTGGACTGCATGAGGGCGCAAATTGGAAGACGCTGCGGGCTAGACAACGACGCTCTCCAACTCTTTGCTACGTCTGTGAGTCTGCGACAGAGATGAATGGACGACTTGCGACGACTTCGAACAACGATGGATGACTACCTTGATGGTGGACAACGCTCTCTGACTCTCTCAGGCTCTCATTCTCTCAAGCATGGTTACATGGAGGAGGGAAAATGGAAGATGGAAGTGAGCTGCGGGTGAGTGGATGTTTGAGTGACGGTGACTGCACAAGTGAAAGAGAAAGAGAGTTAGAGATTTCGATTTAGGCTTGGCTAAACTAAGAATAAACAGGTAAAAAAACCACTATGAAACATCTTTCTTGGTTCGGTTTGGTTTCTACCAAACCAATCGAAAACCAAATCGAACCAATCAGTTAAATTAAAAAAAAACAAAAAAATAATTTTTTTTATTTTTTGTTCGGTTGTTATAAATTTTGGTTCAGTTTTATGGTATTTTTCGATCTGATTCGATAACTTACGTCCCAAATAGCTTGTGCTTTCGTTTGGTTCAGTTTTACGATATTTATAAAAGATATTTTGTTGATACCAAAAGTTTAACCAATAATATTTTAATTTTAGTGTAATATACTACCATCTTGACTAATATCAAATTTGTTATTATTATTCTTAATTTTATCAAAAAATAGATTAATAAGAACATTAATACTAATACCCTATAATATTATAAAATGTTAGTTCTGTAATCGTGTGAGAGATGAATAGTTGAATAACTGCTTGGTAAAATATAGAGTTAAATCTTCTTTTTATTTTTTTCTCTTGAAATCATCATACCCACTCTACAAACTCACTGACTCAAAGAATTAATATTTTGTAAAAGAAACCTTAATGTCTCTCACGATTGGGCCTTGTGTAGTCTAGACTGGGGTGTATTGGAGCTGTGTTTGAAAAGGGGTTCTTTGGTTTCTGGTCTAGGCCCGGTTTAAATATTAAAATAAAAATGGAAAATCCATTTGAAGAATTTTTATGGACGACGAAAAGAACTTTAGTCTTAACAAATTTTAATCACTAAATCGGTGCAATAAAGATGCAGATACAGAAACTCAGGAATGTCTCAAAGGAATGTCCTTGGATCACTCGAGATAATAAATCGTGTAACCGAATCATTCAAAGCAAGATTAAAGAGTGATAACACCGCAAGGAATTTGATCCACATGAAAAATCTAACAGTTACTTTTGTCGGATAAAGATTTTTGAAGCATTGGGTTCATGTCCATTTACATTTTAAGTTCATGCTTAATCCAACTACTGCGCCAACTAAAACATCAATTATCCAACCAAAATGGAAAACAGTAATTTAAGCACAAAAAATAATAAAAGGAAAATAGTAACCTGAACTTCAAATTATCACGAGAGAGAGAGAGAGAGAGAGAGAGAGAGAGAGAGAGAGGGGGGGGAGAGAGAGAGAGAGAATCGAATGCACTCGGGTCAGGGTCAGGGTCATGAGGGAATATAACAGCATCTAAATTAACGCGAATCAAAGTTTTACAGCCACAACATTTTCCAGTATGTAACTCTACTAGATTACTAGCAGTCTAGCACTACTACGCCAAACAAAAACTCCCATTTTATTCTTGTTTTTAAGGAAGAACATAAAATAAAAATAAAAACCCGATAAAAGACTAAACCAAGGGAGACAGATTGGCACTAAGATTCACAAACATGCTTGATTCTGAATTACAAAGATTCATCTACATGTAACTTAGTGTCATAGTGTGTCTATATCCGCCAAAAGGAACCGCTGCTTTTCCTGCAGAAAGGAGGAGGAAAAGAAAAGACTAAATCAAAATATGAATGGGAAACTATGGAAAAGACGAGGAAACTAAAATCACAAATTAAAAATAAGCTTACCTTTCAAAGCTCATCTTTTCCTTGTTCTTGCTTGACAGATTCATCTTTTGCTTGTTCTTGTTCTTGGCCAGGTTTATCTCTGTTCTTTTCAATGAATTGGATGATGTCTTCCTTAGTCCTGTCACCTTCATATGGTGATATCTTTCCACTTGCAGACTTGAAGTACACTGTTGGATAACCTTGTACATCAAAGGATTCACTTGGGATATCGTTGGCAGTTGCATCCTGCACCAATACATTTGAAGTAATTATGTGGACTATTATTGTATCAAACTGATTGGCACCAAGCATCTTACAACACCAATTGAAACAATTATATCAGCACAATCATGCAAGGCGAAAGCTGGAAACATTTCTTACCAGTTTGGCAATGGTAACATCAGCATCATTTTGATATGAGACGGCAACTTCATCCAATATTGGAGCCAACTTTTTGCAATGACCACACCACGGGGCATAGAACTCCAGCAAAACTGCATTGTTCATGTTATTAGTTAAATTATTTTAGCTGCCGAGGGCTAAGCAAAAATGATTACAAATAGAAGGAAGTAATTAGAATATACCATTCTTCCCTGATTTGAAAACGACGTCGTCAAAACTGTTAGCAACTACCACTTTGACAGGTTCATTATTAGTTCCAGGAATAGGCTCAGACTTCAAATATGGTGCAACTTTCCCTTCCTGAAATATTCAGAGAAAATAAATTATAAATATTCACCATGACAAATTACAGCAACAATAAAATATTTAAAGTCGAATATGCAATATATCCTTTAAGTAATAGGCTAATTAATAATAATAACAACAATGACAATAATAAATAATAATCATCACCTTGTAATCCTTCAACCAGGTTGTAAGTTGATCTGGCTCCACATTAGGTTTGAAAAATTTCTTTCCATCGTTATGTTGTATGATGATCAAAGGTACATCCTCTTCCTTAAGTCCAAAGTACTGTCAAAACAGGCCATTCATATTGTCAAACATTGGTACTAAGCAAAAGATAACTAAAGAATGTTAAATATTTTCACACAAACCTGGAAGGCTCCTTGACTAGCTTCAACATCTCCCACCAGAAAGCTCACACCCTGTGATCTATATTGTTCAGCAGCTTCACGGTATTTCAATTTCAACGCTTCAGCAACATCACTGGTAACGTTGATGAACAGCATTGCCTACAAATTCCAACATGAGTTCATAAACAAGTAAGAGGGAAATTAATACCTGAAGGTGGGATTCAGTAAAAAATTAAAATAATAAAAAAATAAAACACATCTATCAGTATGATATATACACAAGCTTAACGTTGAATGAATTAGATAGCATGCTACCTTAGCATTAAGACTGTTAAAGAATTTGACAACAAAAGGATGGTTGCTTGGGTCATTGTTGAAGACAGTCACAACAGGGATGCTAGAATCTTCAATAAATTTCTCTAGAGCTTCTGCTTTGAAATCCTACAAGCATGTGACATCAATGAAAAGTCAGATATAGCCTAATAAGATAGCACTAAAAGCATGTTATTTTTGAAACAATCAATATGCAGGAATCAACACTACCTTGAAATCAACATAAAGCTCATCAAATGGCTTGAATAACCTGACAACAGGCCCGGTAACTGATGATTCTCCCCGTGGAAGGTGTTTGGCCTCAAGGGTGTGACCAAAGTCATAATCAGAACGTAGCTTCTCTGCTAATGCGATAAAGTTCTCATACTCCTCCCCAGAAAATTTAGGGAAAATCCCAACCTGGAAACATAGGAAAAATAAGATTACACTCCAATATATCTTACACTCATGCAAAAGCACAATGGTTGGTCACTTACAACAACAACTTTATTTTCGCCAATGAAAGCGGCAGCATCGTCAGCGGATTTAATTTCAGTAGATGCAGGGCCACTCTGTTTCTTCAAATACTCAACAATGCCATCTGCTTCACGGGGACCTTTGTATTCTTGAATGTGCTTTCCCCCACTTCTAAGAATCTTGACTGTTGGGTAGCCCTTAACATCATATTCGTTTGCGATCTCTTTATTCTTCTCCTCATTGGCATCAACTTTAGCCAAAACAACGGGAGGATCTAGACTGCTCAATATGGAAGCAGCTTTCTCATACTGCATGAACGAAAAAACAACAGAAATTCAGCAAGCGCATAACCTACCATGTGAATTTAAAACTTAAAAACAAAAATAAAATGTGACAACAATCTACTATTATTACCTCCGGAGCAAGCTTCTTACAGTGGCCACACCTGAAAAGACGAAAACAAGAACATTGAAAATTATGATACTAGATAAGACAACCGAAATCGCAATGCGCTAAAATTACCAACAATTCATAATCTGCATGAAAACGCATTCTAAAATTCTCGCATTCTATCAGCGTAGTAAAAAAACACACCAAATTAAGCTACACACAATAGTAGAACACAGCAAAATTTACCAGCTGAAACCAGTTTTTTGACTAATTTTGACAAAAAAATATACAAATCTACCAATGGATTTCACTAATCGAATATATAATTACACAAAACAAAATAGACAAATTATGACATTGGGACCAGAAATCAGCAAAATCTACAAGATCTACAACACGGAAAAAAAAGAGAAGCGAGAATCGGAGCATACCAAGGTGCGTAGAACTCGACGACGATGAAGTCGTGCTTCTTGATGGTATCGGAGAAGTTAGAATGATCCAACGTTAGCACAAACTCCTTCTCTTTGGCCTCCGATGCTGATTCATCGGCGGAGATCTGAGGAGCCGCGAGTAGGAGTGAAAGAAAGAGGAAGCAGATCGGAACCCTAAACGACATCGTTTCAACTCACTTCCTCTCTAAAGTTTCTATGCAGATTCGTACCAAAAATAGTGTAGATAGTTATAAGTAAAAGCAGCTATTAGCAGCGTTATTTCACAAGTACAGTGAGAGAAACATGGCATGAACACGTGACCGAACCTCTCAGATATTTTTTGGCTGCGTTCTCTAACTGTGCCTCCAGCGAGCAACACCGAATCTACTGTCCCCACGTGGCCTCTGTATCTTACGTGGTGGATCCCCATTGGACCAATCTTGTCACACCTGTGTTTTCTCTTGTAAATTTGGTAACTCTGGTAAATATATGGTAAATTTCCTATGATTTGAATTTTGGTTGACCGGGATATCTTAAGAATATTTATTAATTAATTACGATTTTAATAAATTTGAAAAATCTTTAATAAAGAGATTCTTGCTGTGTAGAAAGTTCTAATTGCAAACTTAATTTGTTTAATATATACTTCCTTTTTAGTCAGTCACTAAATGGTGCCATGTGTGAACGGAGCTTGCTTGATATACTTGTCAAACGCAGAATGGACCCCCAAGCTAGGAAGGGTACTTATTACGTAATAAAGAAATTGGTAACGCGAAATTGCGAATGATAGCCGTTTTTGTTTCTCACTTTGGGTTGTAGACTTAAAGATTTGGAGTAATTGCGTGGCCCATTGAAAGTTAGGGGCCGGTAATACACGGTCAGTGAATATGGTGGGACATTTTTGCCTTTTTGGTTAAGTTCATCGGCTAATGGAACGTTTACCACAATTTAATGGAACGTTTGTATGACCCGAAAAAAAACATATGAAGGTTGAAAAATGAGAAGTAATCTCGAAGAAGGAAAATGTTTGAAATGAGAGTGCGCATCTGTTTTACATCAAAACGGTGCGTTTCATTAACTTTTTTTTTTCTAAAATAAGATAATTATATTACTTTAAGAAAGTTATACAAAGTTTAATATGTAACTAAAAAAATAGCAGCAGAATTGTCCCAATTAAAATCATAATAAGTGACTACAGTAATAACCAATAGTCCAATAAATTAAGAAAAAAGAATACATTAGAAAATTAAGAAATTTGTCTTCTCTTTTGACAAATCTTTTTTGTTGAGTTTGAAATCTGTTGGATATGGATCTTCTCATTTTCAAATATTTTTTTATTGCGTATTTTCTACAATATCCAACAAAGAGCAGCAAAGATGTTAAAGACGTCGTCACCTTCTCTTCCACTTCCAGCACCCAATAATACCCGGATCCATCACTCCACAAAGAAAAAATCACTTTACAATGACGACACCAGTTTCAAATCAACTGCTCCCCATTAAGTATTTTTAAAAATAATTATATCATAAAAAGATATAATTAAAGTACTAACACAAATTATATTAAATATTTTAATTAAATATGTTAAATTATATAACAATTCTCTATTAATATATAAGCAATCACTTTTAGAAAATCACGTTCTTGTGGTGCATTTATAAGATTGATTAAACGACTATGATATGTGTACATTAAAATTAACTACTAAAGTTAGTTACTAGTATAAAATATATGTTAAAATACAAATTACAAATATATATTAAAAATAAATTAAACCTTACATATATTTATACACAAATTAGTACTTTTATCCGTAAAAAATTACAGATATATTTAGACCAAAATTAACTGATAGAATATAATAAAAATATCTAAAATATTTAACTGTAATGTAGAATCAAAAATAATAAATAAGAAAAAGAACAAATAGTAGTAATAAAAAAATAACATGCTATTTTAAATTTGAGAAAATTTTTTTGAATATAAAAATTTGTTATGCTTCTCAAAGTATGTCCTTCTCTGTTGTGAATAAAGATTTTTAACCCCTTCTTATTTCAAACACAAGATATAGCAACATAAAATTGTATGGTGACTAAACACGAATTTAGAAAGATACACTCTAACGTTGCTAAGAGATTGCTCTTGATTTTATTGATGGTTATGGCATATGAGACAACAATAGAAAATTGTCTCCTATCCAATTTGAAAGGACATTGTGATTGAGAAGGCCAGAAGACATACACATGAATGGGATTAAAACTTTTTTGTCAAGATAGCTTCCAACTAATACTTCTACTTCCATAACATGATTAGATAATCTTGTTATAATTAGTCTGGTGCCATTACACAAACCTGTAGATTGATCTAGATTTCTCAAAAGCATTATAGAAATCCCAACCTTCAACTTCAAAGCGTGATAAGGTAATCTTGAATATTGGAGGATATTTAAAAACTCTGGAATAAGTGTTTCAGCAGCGTACTCGCTACTTTCATAAGATTTGTCAATACTATCTAAACTCAAGTAAAGTTTTTTATTTTTTGAAATTTTCATGGTAATTTACCTTCTCAACGACATCAAGCATAGAACAAAAAATTGTTCGTGATTGCAACCAATTAAAATCCAAGTAATTTTCAAACAGGTTTGGATATATACTATCCATAATATAACTAAGAGGATCTTCAAAATTTGATATGAATAACTCGATAAGAATCATAATTTCAGAGATGCCATCATTAAGCCTGTCTATATTGCCATCTTCAACATTTAAGATCTATTGTGAAAACAAAGACAATTCATCATTATTAGCATGTGAAGATTTCTCTAATCTCATATTTTTGGTAAGTCTCAAAACGCTACAATAGTCCTATATGTAAGAGGAACATATGCTTGCATTAACAATTTCTGCCCTATCACTTCCAAAAATAACAAGAAGAATTTGTTTAAAATCTCTACCAAAAATCATTACCTTTCCACCAAAAGCCAAATTAGCGTTATTCTTATCTATAGATGACATAATGTTTTTTAAATTTTTATCAACTGCCTCAATATTATATCTATGAATCATAGCCGCTTCTTCCTATATGATAAACTTTGTTTGCTTTAACAACTCAGTTATTTCACCATTTTATTTGATATTACATATAGAATCTTTATGTACTGTTAATGGTATAACAAATCTAGAATAAATTGTTCTACCTTCAAGTAGTAGCAAAGCATCAATTTCACTCAATATAATAACAAGAACAATTATTTCTGTTGATTTTAGAAAAGAAGTTAAAACTGTCCAAAAATAAGTTTTACTTGTTTCTCCATGGCCATATATAAAGAATACTCCACCATTTTCTTTAGAAACTACTTTTACAATTTTTTCAAAAACACCTCGTTATTATTATGTTAAGGATGAGAATAATGTCTGAAACTCATTTTTCAAAATATTTTTATCATAGTTTAGCTCTTTATAAATTAAACCATTTTGAAATTTTAACTTCACAAAACATTCTAGAAAAGGCATAGGAGGATATTTCTTTAAGTTCTTCTTATTATCTTCCAATATCAACTCCATTTCATATAAGCATCTTCTTTTCAGTTGATCATCAGTCAAGATAAATCTGCAAACAAACAAAAATATAAGAACAAATAAGAAAGTTATAGTAAGCAATATAATATGGATCGTTAAAAAATAAATTTTTATTAGAATTAAAAGAGAACCTGAATTTTTAGATAATTTTCTTTCATTATACAAAATATCATCAGATAGAAGCTTTCAAGTTTCTTCCTAAACATGTTCTAGTATGCTCACACTATTTGACATTAATATTACAGTGAAAAGCTTCCTTAGATAATCACCTAAACTCCAATCATGAAGCTTCTTTGATAGTTTCAATATATTTTTTGTCATCATTAAGTAATCCCAAAGCAAAACAAACATCTCTAAAACTATTGTGAATAATGCCATTTACACTTTTGATTTGGTCATAGTTGGTAGGACCTCGAATAAAATTCAGCATCATTCATAAATAAAATAACTCTCCACATGTTGAAGGTACATAGTAAAGTGGTATAATCACACTTTCTTTTTTATTAGATTTTTTCTTTTTTATTATAAACAAAGAATTTTGGAAACTCATAATACGTCAACTCTTTAGCTTCTAAGTAACTATTATTAGCATCCATCCATATAGTAAACATTGATTGATCACCCCCGAATTTTGACAGAGTATCATCAATATATTTACCATCTTTATATAGAATTAGATTTGACCAGGCAAATGAAAACTCAATAATCTCTATACAACAGATTTTCTAGAATGAATGGGATATGCATATATCTCCAAACAACTTCACATGGGGATATATATCTACAACAGGTTCTCTAGAATAAATGGGATATGCATATATTGTCATGAATTCATGAGCATTATCTAAAATAGCAGTAACACGACCGTAACCTTTATTTATATATTTAAAGAGATACTTAATTGTTCTGCTTTGATTATACCACTCAACATTCATGTGTGTTTGACATTTTATTAGCAAAGAAAGATCATAAGGAACAATATACTAGAGTCACATTTCCTTCAGCATAACAACGCGTCTTTCTTCTTCTATATATTGGATACCCTTTAACATCAATAGTAGTTAAATCAGCAAAAGATTTGGGATAGAACTTTGAACAACGATCTTCTTTCATGCATGGTAAAAATATATTTGCAGAATCGCATGGACCATAAATCATGAATTTTTTAACAACCTTGTACAACTTTGTATGCTCAAATTGATTAGCACAAATTACTTTATCTATATCTTTCGGATATGAAAATTTACTTAAAGAATCCAAAAATATTAAAATGTGAGCATGTGGTAGACCTTGCTTTTGAAATTCAATTTATGAACATTTGCGCATAAAAAATAATATAGTACATATTAGAAAGTATAAATGTATTTGATGTTCTTAAAATGGGGTTAAGTACTTTTTTCGTCTCTAACATTTGGGGTGAAAATCAAATTTGTCCCCAACCTTTTTTTTATTAAAATCATCCTCAACGTTACAAAACATTATAAAATCGTCTTTTTTTACTTTAATTTTATTTTTTGACCAAATTACCCTTAATAATTAATAAAAATAATATTAAAAAAACAAAAACAAAAATATCCCACACCCCACCTTCATCCCCGATCTCTCTTCCTGAGTTCCCTCCCCATCCCCTTCCTCCTACTCTCTTCGAATCCCCCCTCTCTGACGCCTCCTCCCTCCGTCGTGGCTCGACACCATCTTCCTCAACGAGGTCTACAACCTTGCCGCCCAGTCCCACGTCGTCGTCTCCTTCGAGATCCCTGACTATACCGCCGCCGTCGTCGCCATCGAGGCCCTCTGCCTTCTGGAGGCCGTGCGTTCCCACATCTCCGCCACCGGGAGCTCGCACATCTGGTATTACCAGGCGGGATCCTCGGAGATGTACAGGTCTACACCACTCCCTCAGGATGAGACCACACCGTTTCACCCGAGATCTCCTTACGTTGCATCCAAGTGCGTGGCGCACTGGTACACTGTCAATTACCGCAAGGCCTACGGGATCTTCACCTGCAACGGCATCCTCTTCAACCACCTACAGACAGCGCCAACAGCAGTATGTTCCACACCGTCACTTCCTTCCTCCTCTTTTCGTTCTTCCTTTTTTTAATTTTTTTTATTTTTGAAGAACATAAAAAATTTCTGTTGTTGTTGATTTTGGATTTGAAGTTGTAGCTGATGAATGTTGAGTTGTTGTTAAATCTAAAATTTCTGTTGATTTATTTTGCGATTGTTGTTGAATTTGTTGTCGCTAAATTTGGCTGTTGCTGTTGCTGAATTTGGTTTTTGTTTAAGAAGAGAAGAAAAATTGGGGTTTGGGGAGGGGGGAGTTGGAAGATAGTAGGAGGAATGGAATGGGAAAGGAATAGGAAAGAGTGATTGGAGATGAGGGTGGAATACTGGGGTGTGGGGGGTGTTTTTGTTTTTGTTTTGTTTTGTTAATATTATTTTTATTATTTTTATTAATTATTAAGGATAATTTGGTCAAAAAATAAAATTGAAGTAAAAAATGACAATTTTATATCGTTTTGTAACGTTGAGGATGATTTTAATAACAAAAAAGTGTCGGTGGCGAATTTGATTTTCACTACAAACCTTAGGGACGAAAAAAATACTTAACCTTCTTAAAATAGTATATACTTTATTTTTTTAATGTACATCTTACCAACAACAAATTTACCAAAGAATCTTTTCTTTTTCAAATCTTTAATTAGTATATCAGGTTTTATTTTAAACATCCGACAAACAATATCAAGATGATCTACTGGTTTAAAATGTAAAAAGTCTAAGAGTCGCTTGATCTTTGACCATTCTAAATTACATATGAAAGTGATAAACAAATTTGGATAACCAACATGACCGCAAATTACAACACAAATCATAGTATAAGTCATCTATATAATGCTTGCATCCTATAAAACTTGATGCCAAAACTATTTTTTTCCTTCCACTTGATGGCCAAAAAAAAAATTGAAGATTCAAAAATGAAAAATAAGCTCGAAGGAGGAAAATGTTTGAAATGAAACTGCGCTTCTTATTGACCCCAAAAAAAGCGCGCTTTTGATATACCAAAACAGTGCACTTCATTAAGTATCTTTTAAAATCAGAGTGAATACCCCATCCGACCCTGACAATTATATCGAAAGAACGAGACCCCCAAGAAAAAAGAACATCAAATCCAGTCCCTGATCTTTTTTTTGGGACTGATTAGCCACTGTGCCAAAAAAAAATAACATTGACTTTTTTTGGCACAGAAACCTCGTCCTTTTGAGGTAATTGTCAGGGGTCGAGTTGGGTTTTTTTTTCAAATGCCTCGTTGTCTTTCGAAATAATTGTCAGAGACTATTTTAGGTTTTCTCTTAAAATTAACTATATCATAAAAAGATATAGTTAAAATATTAACACATTAAATTATACACCGATTTTCTATTGTTATATAACCAATCACTTTCAGAAAATAAAGCTCTTTGGGTTTTTCTCTTAAAATTAACTATATGATAAAAAGATATAGTTAAAATATTAACACATTAAATTATACACCGATTTTCTATTGTTATATAAGTAATCACTTTCAGAAAATAAAGCTCTTGCATCAAATGGAGCTTCTTTCACCTTAGGAGGAATTTAAGAATAATCTTAAACGGGACTTTAAGAATAATCTTAAACGGGACTGTCCCTCTATTTAAGCAGTTCTTTATTTTATTTGTTTTGTTTTTCTTTGTTTAGTTTATTTCAGTCACCAAAAATATGGTGCATTTGTAAGATTGAATAAACAACTATAATGCATATACACTAAAATCAACCACCAAAACTAGTCACCAATATAAAATATATGTCGAAATACAAATTACAGATACACATTGAAAATAAATTAAACCACATATATTTCTACACAAATATATTGATGGCTAATTTTAGTGGCTGATTTTGGTGTATGAATAGCATTTTTGCTAAATAAAAACCCACCAACAATGCTACGACTCTTGCTTTCCAAGCAGAGTTCAACCTCTCTTCACACACTCCCATTCATCTTCAAACTCTCCATTCTTCCTTCACTTTCTCTAGACCTGGTAGTCCTTCATATATATGCACTTCAGATTCACAATTCAAAATTTGGCCTAGCAATTGCATATAACAACTTGGGTAACACTAGTAACACTAACTAGAAAGAAAGGATAATACAACAAATTAAAGCACATTTTGCTTCACTTGATCATTCTTGAAACTCTTGCTAACATCCTGTCTCCTCCTACTCCTAGAGTCCTAGGCATATGGAATAAAATATACAACCACCTACAACCAATTAACCAATAAATGAATTTTTCTGTACAAAATTTTACCTAACTGTAGGATGAAGTGTGTTACAGGACATGATTTAAGATAACTACTTCCTGAACATTGAGCACCCCAAACCTTTGTTGCTGAAAGTTATTCTAAGATAGAACCTCTTGTATGGTATATTTCAAGAGGCACTTCCCTACGGTACAACATTAATTCTAGCTGCAAAAATGGTGGTTAGTGCTAAATCTCCGATGCATAATAGATCCCATGCTCTCTAAACTCCCTCATTCGATCCACACTTGGGTAAATGCAATCTCAAGCCATAAAATCGAAACAAGACAGCTAGCATCTCTATTACGAGGCTTTAGTGTTTTGAAGCCTGACTTGCTCATGAGCCTTCACCACCTCTGAAGTGAAACTTTCTAATGTCTTAAATATGGGAATTAAACCTGCTTGTAAACTATTAGAAGCTGCATCGCGGGCCTGCTTGATGGCTTCTTTATGCCTTGCTCTCTCTTCATGCAATCTCTTCTTCATAGAATCTAGATCCACTTTTAGATCATCTAGTGGTGAAACACCACTTTCAGAATGACCCTTTGACAGTGCTGTCTTCTGCGAAACTTTATCATGCACATGTTCTGCATCTCCCATTTCCCTGCGCAAGGTTCGAAGCTGCATCTCAAAGTCTTTCTTCAGATACTCTGCTTTGATTCTCTGACGTTGCGCCTCGTCTTGCTTCTCCCATAGCTCATGTAGTCTTTGGGCAAATTCATGCATGGCATCTGCCACCCCCCTTTCTGATATTCTACTCATTGCTTGATGCCAATCATTGCAGATCACAAAAACTGGCGGAGCTCCAATTCGACTAGGAGAGAAGGGGACAACACCATCAGCGGTTTCTTCAGGTTCATCGAGAAGGCACCTTCTGAGCCACTCGTTCAGATTTTCAACATATGATTTTTGCATCCTGACCCAATTGTTGAACTGACTGCACCAATTTAGAAGCTCCTTTTCAAGTTCTAGGATGGCCTTCAAACTTTCGTCTCTTTGTAAACCAGTGTTAATTTTAAGAGAGTGAGTTTTACTCTCCATGATAGCTTGGAACTGTTTCTCATGGCATTTGAGCATGAATTTCCACATTCTTGTCAATCTGTTTCAAATGGATTAGTCAAATCAAGTCGTAGACAATATAGCAAAGGGAGAAGCCAAGAACAATTCAACCATGATTGAAAACACAAGATTTTGACATACAAAAGCAGAAAGGATAATGTTAATAATGACACCTCAAACAAGTGTTCAACCAGCTCCCATTTTACAAGAGATGATCCCTTTTATCATCTATTTAGCCTCCAAAAGATATAAGCACACGTTATTGAAGATAAAAATCCTCAATTAAATATCTGAGCTGCCATGTTAAAAACCTCATAATCACCATCCATTCTCGACCTCCTTCATCCAAGAGTTTCCACTAGGAATTTCCCATCCTTATATGGGCATGGATAGAGGGTGATATTTTGTTAATGAAACTTGATGGAGACCAATTGGCTGAAGCATCTTTTGAGGACAAAAGGAGGGTTTAACTTGGTTAAATTTCCCGAAAGATACATTATAACAATTACAGGTTCACTGTCTCAGATCTAAATGCACACACAAAGAAATTAAATCAAGGCCAAAATGATGTGACGCTTCAACTTTTGCTGGGACTAGATAAGAATAATCATTAATACATCATTACTCACTTCAATCTAATCCTTAAAGGGAAGAAGAAACAGCCAAACAAACTGATATTTGAAATAATACCCCCACCCACCCTGCTCCTCTTCCCAACCAAAAATATTTCCCTTTCAAAGACCGTCTTGATGGTAAGACGCTACCAAGCACTCACAGATAAACATTAACATGGTGATTAAGTGAAGAAATTCAATACCCAGTAATCAAAGCTGCAAGTTGAGGCTGCAATTCATCATCCCTCAATTTGTGTATCCGCAATGATATGGCTTCCACAGTTCTGATGGAAATATTTATTTTTGTCAGCAACTTTTTTATTGATGCCTCAGTAGCATCAATTTTAGTAGATTCAGCTCCTCGATTATCCAATGTTTTCAGCCTCTTGCATTGTTTCTCATAAATAGATCGTAACCTCTCTTCATCCTGAGAACAGAGAAAAATTATGAACATGTAAACACAACTGAAATGAGCAAAGAAAAAAATTACCTAAGCTAGAATAAATATGAAACAAACAATCCATGCTCACGATTGACATATCCAAGACATACTGGACCTCAAATAACAGAGTTTAATCCTCTCCAACACGTGGTTGTCAAACGGAAACTATATGAAGGGAATGTAGAAGCTTTTTTTTCCCTAAAAAATTAGATTATATTGACAAATAGATCATTTTAGGTCCTACCATTTATAATTAACAGATCATTTGTGTAAGAGAAGATGGAGACTCACATGCAGTTGTTTTCATGTGAAGTTGATTGTTGAAAACTATTAAAAGATTTGACATGTTTGACTAAATTATCATTTAACAATTCTTAACTATCACTTTCACCCAACTACATGTGAGTTTCCACCGTAAAAGAATCTAACCTCTTGGTTAATTTCAATAGTCATATTCATACCTTAACTTCCTTATACAGTTTCTTCTCCCATGCATAAAGTTTCTCCAAAGTAGATGAAAGGTTTAAAGGATTTGTATTGAACTCTCTCCCAGGTTCACCACAATATGCTTTTGCCATTTTCATTGCCCTAGAAGATAACTGCACTGGAGGCCTAGATGGAGGATGTGACGGTAACCTAGAAGGTGCCAATGAATGTACGATTCTGGAAAACATAACTGGAGGAAAAAACACATCAGGATATTAGATCTGGAAACAGTAACATTCACAACATTTAGTTCATTAAAATACTTAGAGGCCACTGTTTATGGTGGTATGGAGAGTAAAAATTCAAAGAATGAAATCAATAAAATCCCACAACATATATTTAGTAGAAAAATCATCTGAAGAATTCATCTTACATAGACCATTATGTCAGACGGCACCTGCATTTTCTTGAGGCTTATGAAATCACAATCAATCTACAGCTGAAAGCCTTAAAACAACTATTCCAAAATAAACCTGCTTCCATTTAATCAAGTAAACAGCTCATTGATAACATCAAAATCTAATATTATTAGGTTAATGTGGTACAACACATGCCTCTATTTATCTTCTAATGATTGCTTAAAGAAGTTCCCCCACCTGAACAGGTTCATCACTCAACCAAAGAAGCAAAGAAAAGCAACATTAACATAATACACATTAATAGCTGTCTATAATGGAGCAACAACACTAGTATACACACACAGAATCAAAAGCTAACAAACCACAAGAATCTAACAAGAATGCTAGAAACGAAGAACGTCTAGAATCACATTGATACCTTTGAATGGAGCAACCCTGGACCGATAAGGTGGCTTGCAAGCCTCAAGAAGAAGTGCAACCTCCTTCCCAACATTAGAGGCAGTCTCAAACTCATCCCTGATTTCCTGAACAACCTCTTTTAAATCCCTGGTTCCATGAGGAGACAAAGTGGTCAAGCTACTCATTTTTGAAGAAGAATCACCCCCATCAACTGCCGAGACGGTTGCTTCTACCTCAAAAGTCACCCCTTTCTTCCTTCCTAACCGCTCCCCATCCTCCTCCTCCTCCTCAGGGGAGCTCCTAGAAACAATGGTGTCAGGGCTGCTGCTAGTCTTAATCTCCTTCTCATGAAGGGAACCAGAACCACCACCACTATCATCACTGCTTCCATGGAACCTCACGGTCTTATTGGAACTCCCCTCACCATTTTTCCTTCGTTGTTTTCGTTGTTGGGGCATTGATACTGGCACTGCCTTTGAATTTGAGGTACCTTCTCCAAAATCCCTCTCCCTAAAATGTTGTTTTTGTTGTTGGTGGTTTTGCATTGGTGGTGCTTTTTCCTCATTCAATATCTTCTTCTTCTCCTTCTCCCTGTGGTTATGGAGAACCTCCTTCAGCACTTCTTGCTCAGTCTCATCTTCCAATTCTGGAATCCCTTCTCTTTCCCTCACCTCATTCGAATCCGGGCTACTAGAAATCGAACCAAACCCATACCTCCCCTGAGAAGATAGATAACCCGAGTAACCATTGTCATAACTATCAAACACATTCAAAAAATCCCATGCTGAAACCCTCGGCGGAGATGGGGGTGCCGGAGGCGGCGGAGGCGCCGCCGGCGAAGCTGTCCTCTGTTGACCGTAGTAAGAATACTCCGCCCCCGGAGGCGGCGGAGAAGAACCGCTCGGAAACCCAAAATAACCACCAGCACCACCATTGTAACCAAACCCGTATCCACCATAACTATTTTGCGGGTCGGGCCATTGACCCGACTCTGCAACACGGGTCTGTGGCTCTTCGTAGATCATGGATCTTCCAGGAGGCGCGGTTCTCTTCATGTAGAAAGCATATGTATGATTACTATTATACCCTTCCCCTTGTGGATTGTGCCCCCAATCTTGTGGTTCATGATCATGGTAATATCCGTACCCGTAAGGTGGTGATGCTTCTTCGTCATCTTCTTCAATATCGTGCTCTTCCTCTTCGATGTGGATGTGGCCCGAAGAAGAAGAGCGCAATTCGGAATCTGAATCGGACAGGTGTATGTGTGACCCACCGTCGATCTCGTCGCTCCCGGAAGCATCGCCGCCATGCGAAATGGAAGTTGAAGAAGTTGAGGCCCTGATTTTGTTTTTGGTTTTGGTTTTTGTGTTTTTAGAGGGTTTTCCTTGGTCGGAGGGCAATGTGAGGACGGGGGAGCTGAGAGGGGAGGGGGAGGAGCCGGTGACGGAGGCGGAGGCGGTGGCGAAGACGAGGTCGTGGTCGGCGAATTTACGTAGCGCTTCGCCGATGTCTCTGAGGGAGTGGAAATAGGCGACGTGAGCAGCGGCGAGGGCGTAGCGGTGGTCGGAAGCGGCTCTGAGGAAGTCCCGTCGTTCTCTGCAGAGAGTGACGAGTGGGAGGTGGTCCACCTTGGAGCCTCCGCATCCCATGTTCGTCACGGCAGAAGCAGGGTCATGATGGTCATTCCACCATTGAGACAAAGAAAGAAGAAGGAGTGGTGTTTATTTGTGTTGATGAGTTTCGTACTGTTCAGTGTTTCAGTCAGCTCTGCATTCTTTTAGAGAGAGAGAGAGAGAGCATGAAAATGCGTGTGTGTTTGGGGTGGAAAACGAGGGAGAGATCAAGCCGTTAAAATGCAAAGAGAGATGTATGGATTCATCAGGGTTCAGGGAACCAGCAGAATCATTTCCAATCACCCCTCAGATATTAATTTTTAAATTTAATTTAAGCGGAAATATTATTAAATTAGTCAAAAATTGAAGAGGGAAGGAGGGATGTTATGTTGTTATTATTATAGTGTGTGAATAATTAATAATGATGATAAAGAAATGGAGGAAAGTAGGAAAGTAGCATGGAGATTGGTGAAGAGTTGGGGGGGCTTTCTGATTCAGAGGGTCACAGAATGAATAGTTAATAGCAATGGCAACAGCGGCAGCAGCAAAAACAACAACACAGAACGAAGAAGGAAGGAAGGAAGGAAAAAATAAGAGGAGGAGAAGAATGAAAAAAACTCGTGGAACCCGCACCCGCCATTTGCAACGGGCCCCTTCCCCATTATTATAATTTATTACCATTTTTCATTAATTTAATTTTTGATAAAGGATCATCTGTAAGGCTCATCTAAGGAGACTAAAGAGTAAGGAGTGCTGCTATTTAATTATGTTTTTTGTTTTTTATATTAATAATTTGAAAAGATAAAAGTTAAACATTTTTTGTTAAAATTAAAAAAATGTAGTAATTTATTTGTTACTTCAATTGGCATATCTTTTTAAGGAGTTTAATACTTTTATTTTTTAAAGTACATTACCATTTATGAACGTGTATAAATACAGAAATATAATTATTTATATATCATTTATCAGTTTAAAATTTTAAAAATAATTTTATAACATAATATCATATCTTTAAAATCTAGAAGTTAATTTTTGTTTTCCAACATAAAAGCATTTTAACATAATGCAACAAAAGAGGAAAACAAATTATTTTTTAAAACAATAATTCATTAAAATAAATATAAAAAAGTTATACATAATACCTAATTTATGTATTATCTTATAAATAAAAATTTTTTTCATATTTCATCCAAAAAGGGAAACAATTTTGTAAAAGCTAATTAATTCAATAAAATTTGAGAAATGATAATGTCTATTTTATTTTTTATAATATTATTTCACACATAATTTTTTTATATTATGTGTTTGTATAAATTTATAAAAAATGATATTATTAAAATAAAAATAACAATATCTATTTTATAATTATATATATAATAAAAATTTATATATAATTATTTTTATATAAAATTAATAGTTATAAATTATTAAATAATTTGATAAATTTAATTAAATTATGATATGAATTTATATATATTTTTTGGATGTGTTGAGGGACATATTGCAATAAGGTGGAGAAAGGGCATCTACAATTCAAACCACGTGGTCATTCCTCATTAGTCATTACTCATTCAAATTTGAGGTCAATGGTACTGCTTATAAACAATTGACACCCCCTCCTTTCCCTCCCAATTCCTCCATAATAAACTTTACAATTTGCATAAACGAGAGTTATTAAAACTTAATTTTATTGTAATTTTTGTTACTGCATTGTTTATTGCAATACCACTATTGTAATTCTCATTGTTCTATTGGGAGTTTATGATTTATGTATCCGAGACTGATCGAATGGGGAAAAGGGGGGGGGGGTTCGAAGTGTGCGAGAGCAATAGTCCAGAAGCGTGCATAAAGTGA
Organism: Arachis hypogaea; assembly: GCF_003086295.3. Lineage (NCBI taxonomy): Eukaryota > Viridiplantae > Streptophyta > Magnoliopsida > Fabales > Fabaceae > Arachis > Arachis hypogaea. The sequence continues at coordinate 10,580,923 of NC_092043.1, forward strand.
CTTTATTCAGATTCAATCTTACCTCCTAATTATTGAAAGATTTGGCTAAAAAAAATAGAGATATTATTATATTAATTAAAAATAATTATTTAAATTAGTTCTTAAATGGATACTTTAACTTTTAAATTTTAAAATATATAAAATTTATTTTTATTAGATAATAAAGTTTTCTTTTAATTTTGATTCAAATAGTGAATATAAAATATTTTTCAAAAATAAAAAAATCTCAAAACAATACTTAAAAAAATTTTAAATAATTATTTTAATTAAACAGATTAAATTAGAAAAGATATATTGTTTAACAAAAATAAACATTAAAAATTATTTTACGTATTTTAAAATCTTAAAAATTAAAATATCTACTTTTAAAAACTTTAATTTGGATAATTATTCTTAATTAACAAATTTAAAATAAAGTTTTTGTTGCCATATTTTTGGAGTATTGATTAGGATCATTATTATTAAAAATAATTTAATTTTTTTAATAATTATATTATAAATGTACTAAAAAATTAATTATCTAATATTTAAAAAAATATTTTTATTAAACACTTTAAAAAAATATTTAAAATATTCTATACAAAATTTTATTTATGTTTACAACCTATCGATAATTTAATTTCGAGTAATTACCTAAATCAGTCCCAAAAATTTTAGAATCGGACATTTTAGACCTTAAGAAAAATTAATGCACAGAATAATTCTCAAGGTTTTATTCCGACAGTTTCCAGTTCATTTTTTGGCAGAGTAATTACTCAGATCAGCCCCAAAAATTTTAAAAACGGACATTTTAGTCCCAAAGAAAAACTAATGTACAAATCAATCTCCCAATGTTTCTCTCTATTAGACATAATAGTCCTCCGTCTAAAAATAAAATAAAATAATAATTATTATTAATTACATAATAATATTGTACTATATTTTTTGTAGTTTTTGGACAAAAATAATAATAAATTCATTCATTAAATATATATATATATATAGTTACTCAATAATAATAATAAGGTTTAATTACTCTGTTAGTCCTTATAGTTTTGTAAAATTTTCAATTAGATCCCTATACTTTTTTTTTTAATTGAGTCCCTGCACTAAATTTTTTTTTTCAATTAAGTCCTTTTTAGTAGTAATTAGCTTAATTTTATAGGGACCCAACTAAAAAAAATTGGTATAAGGACCTAAATAAAAGAAAAAAACTGTAGGGGTCCAATTAGCAAAAAAATTTGGTGCAAAGAGTCAATTAAAAGGAAAAAAAATTATAGGGACCTAATTGAAAATTTTGCAAAACTATAGGGACCAACAGAGTAATTAAACCTAATAATAATAATAATAATAATAGAAATTATTTTACAAAAAATTCAAAGTTAAAATTATTTGATATTTTTGTATTTAATATAATCAAAAGATGTCATATATATATATATATATATATATATATATATATATATATATGTTTATATTTAAAAATATGTATTAAAAGAAAATATTTTAATTTAGATTTATATTAAATACATATTTTTTTAATACAAACATATTTTTTAAAATAGTACATCTTTTGATTATATTAAATACAAAAATATCAAATAATTTTAATCTTGAATTTCTTATAAAATAATTTCTAATAATTTTATTGATTATTATTATTATTATTATTATTATTATTATTATTATTATTATTATTATTATTAATTACATAATAATATTGTAACATAATTTTTTTGTATTTTTTAGATAAAAATAATAATAAATTTATTCATTAGATTTTTATATATGTATTTATATATATAGCCACTCAATAATAATAATAATAATAATAATAATAATAATAATAATAATAATAATAATAATAATAATAATAATAATAATAATAATAAAATTATTAGAGATTATTTTACAAGAAATTCAAAGTTAAAATCATATGATATTTTTGTATTTAATATAAATTCAAATTAAAATATTTTCTTTTAATTCATATTTTTTTTACATAACACATCTTTTAATTATATTAAATACAAAAATATCAAATGATTTTAACCTTGAATTTATTATAAAAGAGTAAAGTATTATTTTTGTCCCCAATATTTGGGGTAAGTTCTAAAGTTGTCTCTAACATTTCAATTGTCTTATTTAAGTCCCTAATATTTCAAAATTGAATCTTGTCCTGTCGTTAGGGATCCGTTAACAAAATTGACAGCGGGATAAAATTAAGACAATTTTAAAACGTTAGGGACTTAAATAGGACGAAAACGTTAGGGACAAAAACATACATAAAAATAAATTGTAATTTAATTTTATCTTTCAATAATATTAATTTTTTTACTATACATAGTATTCAATTATTTTTAATTACATCTAAATAAATTATACTTAATCACATTACTTTTATTTTAAATAAATTTATTTTTTTATAATTTTAAAGAATTTTGATACATCAGAGACAAAAAGGTATAATTTATATTTTATTATATATATATATATATATATATTCTTTCTTTTCTGCAAGTTTATATACTAGTCATTCTACAAACATTTCATAATAACTAAAAATATTTAAGAGTAAAATTATAAAAAAATTAATTTATTTAAAATGAAAGTAATATGATTAAGTGTAATTTACTTATATGTGATTAAAGAATAATTGAATACTATATATAGTAAAAATATGATATTATTGAAAGATAAAATTAAAACTTATTTTTATGTATCATTTTTGTCTCCAATGTTTTCGTCCTATTTAAGTCCTTAACGTTTCAAAATCGTCTCAATTTTGTCTCGCCGTCAATTTTGTTAACGGATCCCTAACAGCAGGACAACATTGAATTAGTTTTGAAACATTAGGACTTAAACAAGATGATTGAAATGTTAGAGACAACTTTGAGACTTACCCCAAACGTTGGAGACAAAAACAATACTTTACTCGTTATAAAATAATCTCTAATAATTTTATTATTATTATTATTATTATTATTATTATTGAGTGACTATATATATATATATATATATATAAAAGAATCTAATGAATAAATTTATTATTATTTTTGTATATATATATATATATATAAATCTAATGAATAAATTTATTATTATTTTTGTCCAAAAAATATAAAAAAATATAGTACAGTATTATTGTATAATTTATTATTATTATTATTATTATTATTATTATTATTATTATTATTATTAGACGTTGAGAATAAAAACAATACTTTACTCATTATAAAATAATTTCTAATAATTTTATTATTATTATTGTTGAGTGACTATATATATATATATATATATATATATATATATATATAAATAAGAATCTAATGAATAAATTTAATATTATTTTTGTTCAAAAAAATATAGTACAATATTATTGTATAATTAATAATAATTATTATTATTTTATTTTATTTTATTTTTAGACAGAAAACTGTTATATCTAACAAAGAAAAATGTTAAAATTAATTTGTACATTAAATTTTTTTAGAAACTAAAATATCTATTTTAAAAATTTTTAAAGACTTATTTAAGTAATTACTTTACTAAAAAATAATTAAAAATTAATTTATTTACTAAAATAAAATCTTAAAAATTATTTTATATATTAATTTCTTTTAAAAATTTAAATACCAAATTTTAAAATTCTTAAAAATTGATTTAGATAATTACCCTTTAATTTCGGTACCGCGAGCGGGCGACCACTGACTTGGCTGCATAAATACCAATAAATGCGCGTCAAGTATCCTATCCCCGCCTTTTAACAACAAGGTGTGGAAATTAGTGAAATTTTTTCCATAATAAATAATACCTGTATAGGTTAGTATTCCAATGTCCTATTAGTACAGTACCAAGTTTTTTACTCGGTTTAGTTATACATTTAAATATTTTTGTTAATTAAATTTAATTAAATTAATTTAAATTTAATAAAACTTATTTTTATCACATTAGTATATATACACACATTTTAAACACAAATATATATTATTTTTTATTTTTATTTTTATAAAAAATCAAAATTAATAAAGATATTTATAAAATATTAGTGTTATTAGTAATAACAATAACACAAAAAAAAGTAATATTAGAAAAAAAAAGAAGACATGCGTGTACAAATTTAAAAAAAAAACGAAAAAAGAAAAAGAGAAAAAAAATCTGTATGCCCAAATTTAAAAATGAAGAAGAATGAAAATAAAAAAGCAACAGAAAAAAAAAACTTAATTAAATTTAGTTAAGTATTTTACTTAAATGTATAATTTTATTATTATTTATTTGTTTTCTCTTCACATGGAGTAATTGCCTTTTACAATTTCTACAATATTTAATTACAATTATTATCATATCTTTTCAGTTAAATATTTGTCACTTTAATTATCTAGTAATCATCTAAACTATCTAAGTATATGAATTGAATTGGGCTCATTTTGTTTCGTAGTGGAAAATGAGCACGTGTCATGTTTAATTATGGATTAGTAGTGTATTTTTATTGAATAAATGGTTAAATTAGTTTCTAAAAATTACTTATTCTTTAAATTAATTTTCGAAAGTTTTTTTAATCAAATTCGTTCTTTAAATATTTTAAATTAGTTATGTTAGTCACTTCATTAATTTTTTTATTAATAGGTGTCAAAATTTGCTAATATAACATGTTAAGTGACACCATAACACACTCCTATGAGTTTTAATTGACTATTAGCATAATAAGTTTATGAAATTAGATCAAATTAAAACTTAATTGAAGAGAGAACTTAAGCTATTGGAATCCCTCAATTTGAAGTTGATTTGATCTAATTTCATCAATTAATCATGTTAATAGTCAATTAGGACTACTAGGTATGTGTTGTGATGTTATTTAATGTACCACATCAATAAACTTTGATACCGTTAACAATAAAAGTGACCGAAGACTAATATGACTAATTCAAAATCTTTAAAAGACAAATTTGATTAAAAAAAATCTTTTAGGACCAATTTAAAAAATGAGTAATCTTTTAGAGACTTATTTGACTATTATTTATTCGTTTTTTATTAATATAAAGATTTTTTTTAATTCTAAATTATAAATCAGAGGTTTGAATGTGGCTAGCATGAGAAAATTGGGAATAGATTCTCTTAATTGTTAAAAAACATAGAGAGTGTAAAGTGTGATTTTTAACTCTTTGTTGATCTCTTTCTCTCTCATATTTATTTTTGGTTCTATTTATAAAACTAATGGTGAGAGATCACACTTTACTCTCTCAATTATTTAAAAAAATTGAGAGAATTCATTCTCGAGAAAATCAAGGCTAATTTTTTTAGTTATAAAGAAGTGGTGGTGTGTTTCTGAAGGATATAGAGATGAAACTTTTTTAAAATTAAAATTCACAAATCAAATACTCATATTTGTTTAGGATACAAAACCTAGGGTCCGATTTGTGGTCAAGAAAAAAACAGAACCTCAAATTTGTGAGTGAAAAAATTTTTTTTCCATGTAAAGCAAGTCGGAGGGTCCGATTTGCATGTTTATAAAAATTGTTTAACACAAATACAAATTTGACCCTTAGATTTGTGAATTTTTTTAAAAAAATAAAAGTCACAAATTTGACCCTTAAATTTGTGGTATTTATACAAAAAACTTACACAAACTTTCACATTATTAATAAACACTACCTGAACTGCAACATAAAAAAAACGAAAACTGAACATTTAATTTGTGACAAAAACGAATTTAAATTTAGAAAAAAAAATAAAATTGAGCCTCCGATTTATGTAAAGTAATTTTTTTTAAAGGAGGAAGAAATTGGTGGGTAGGTTTTGTGAAAAAATAAATTCAGAAAACTCAAATCTAAATATAGATTTTGTGAAAAAAAAATTTAGAGTAAAGAACAAATTGGTCCCTGGTCTTTTTTTTCGTGGACATTTTCGTCCTCGACGAAGGAAAATTACATTCAAGTTCCTCACCCTCAAAAAACGAGGACATTTCAACATTTTCGTTGAATTCAGGCGTTTGGACTGGACGGAAAAGTCTGACCTGGCAGAGGTGGCGCTGACCTGGCCGTTACAGAGCCCACGTGGCAGGGAGCTTTTCGAAACAGGACATATAAGTTTCCGGAGACAAAAACGACGCCGTTTCGTTACCTCCCCCAATCTTTCAAATTTCTCTACCTTAATCCCTCGTCTGCACAAAAACAGCGAAGTGAGTGTTGTGGGGAGTGGAGGCAGAAAGAAAATTCTTCCTTCCATGGCATCTGAAGGAGTATCATCAAGTTGGAGAAGAAGTGGAGGTCAATTCGGCTCAAGCTCGCATCCTAATGGTAAGGATGGCAAAGATGGTGTCTCACCAAAGTGTTTCTGTGGAGAAAATACAATCCTTTTCAGCTCGAAGACGCGAAGCAATTCGGACAGATTATTTCTGGGATGTCTCTTTTACAAGGTATGATAACCAGCTGTGTGAAAGGTGTGCTTGAAGATATGTTAGGGTTACTAGTTTTTTGTTTTTGAATTATGTGAATTGATTTGCTGCAGGCAAGACAACCCTATTGCAAACTTTTTTTGAGGCTTGATGAGCACGTGCTGGACTTAGATTGACAGAAATAAAGTATATGGGAGAGAAGGAATTTGTGGATGTTGAAGATTATTACGGGAAGCGGGACATGAAAATGAGGATCACAAGCTTGGAGAAGAGGATAATAGCTCTAGAGATGAAAAAAAATCCAATAAGATGGTGTATTTGTGTTATTGTCATTGTGTTTAGTTTTGCTGTTCTAAGTTGTAAGAATTGACAAAGGAATGAAAAAGTGTGTTGTATTGTCGCACCCAAAAAAATTCACAGTGTCATTTATATGAATGATTGCATTGCCCTGTACGTGTTTTGCAAGGTGTGTAGGAAATTAAAGTTGGTTATTTAATAGATAACATAGCATTGCATTACTGACCAAAAAACTGTCATAGTTAACATCCATGTTCATGTGACCCACAAAGGGTGATCAAAAAGCATGTGACAAAAAGAAAAATTGTATCTACTACTTGTCATGAACCATTACATATCCAAAAAGTTATCACAAAAGCACATAATGACAGAAGTCTTCACTCTTTCGAGTCCTTCGTTGTTGATGAAGTTGGCAAATTTGGGAGTGGAGCTTCCTGATTCAGTGTTGCAGATGGGATGGTAGATGGAGTTGCCTGTTGTGTGTTGGGTGGGACTGTGCAGGCAGCAATTGGAGCTGGCGGCTTGAAAATCTTCTACTTTGATCTGAACCTGGACTGTTGTGGGCGAACTGTGTCATTGGCTTTTTCTGGAGGTTTAAATGGACGGGCTGTAGTTGAGACTGGTAGCCTGGCTTGAGTAGCTATTGGCCCTGGAGGTGAAATGACAAGTGTGGATCTTGTCACCCTTGTTGGAGCTTGTGGCATATGTGGATTGCTTGGGACAGGTGATTCCAAAATAGTGGGGTTTAGGGTCAAGCTTGTGGAGCAGCCTGGTTGGCTGCTGGATGCATATTGGAAATATGCATGTAATATGTAAACAGTTGCACCTCATGAATAATAAACTAAGACATATATAACCCTAATTTTTGGTATACTAAGACAGATTAATCCCTAACCATAATATTACTAAGGCAGAGCAGTCCCTAACCATAATAGTACTAAGACAGAATAGTCCCTAGAAGAGAATGATAACAGTAGGGATCTTACCTCTAGTGGGGAAGCAGATTATGACAGAGAAATCACAATTAGTGACTGGGAGGAGCTAGCTGCTTTCTTCCTAGGGCGCCTTGTCTTGGACTTCCAGTTTGGGTTGGAAGGAGCTCCCTTACATGTTTTGTAGTTGTGGTCCTTCTCACCACACTTGCTGCAGGATACAATAAATGATCGTTTCAGTTTTTCTCCTTGCATAAGGGGCTCAGCAGGATCCTTTTGCCTATTATGAACCTTTAGTCGTCCAATTGGCCTTTTGATAATAGGTGGGTCTGGCTTCGAGAACTCAGTTCTTGCCCAAAATTCTGGACTTGAAACAGGCTTAATGCAGTGTGCATATGTCATCCTGATGGACTCCATGCATAGCTAAGGGTGAATATAGTCATGAGGTGTGTCATGTCTATTCCTAATGGTAGCAAGTGCATGTAAGCAGGACATACCTGAGGTAATATAGCAAAGGTGAGGTCATGGAACCAAAAAAATAGTAAAGGAGATTCATTTCAAAATAACAAAAAACTGACTCAAGTGAGAAAAGTAGTTACCAGTCAATTGCCATCTGTTGCATGAGCAACTGTACCTAAGGAGGTCTACATCCACCTTGGTTGCTTTGCGGAAAACCTCAAACCTCTTTCGTTCATTGTCACCAATCCATTCAGCCGTCCACTTGGTGCTAAGATTTAATAACTTATCCAGCCTCTTTTCCTGAACTGGTGCTAGCCTCCCTGGGTGATTGTCCAATACCCGTTTATGATTCACCATCCTCCTCATGAGGTAACACCTGATCTCTTCACACATGGTTAGGATAGGCTTGCAGCAGTAGTTTACTATTTTAGCATTAAAAATCTCGATTGTTTGTGAGGTTATCCACTTTTGACCCATGGGAGAAGTAAGCCTTAACCCATGTTTCTGGTTCAAATTTACTGAGGTACTCTCAAGCACCCTGGTTAACTGTCTTCAACTTCTTCATACATTTCTTGAATTCAACAACAATCGTGCATCTGGCACACTCTCACACAACTTGTCTAATATCCAAGTCCTTGTAGCGGTTTATGAAATTTTTCCACATATGCATGACGCAATTACGGAGCTTAGCATGTGACATGACCTCCTTTAGCGCAGGCAGCAAACCCTGGTTTGAAATTAATCAAACAGACAGCAATGAAATTAACCAAATAGATAACAATGAAATTAACCAAATAGATAGAAATGAAGATCACCAAACAGTTAGCAATGATCTTAACCAAATACAGAGCAATAAAAATAACCATAAACTACTTTCACCTTCTGTTGGTCTGATATGAAGTTCCAGCCATAGTTTGCATCATCTCCTATGTTCCCTTTCATATTGGTCAGGAACCACTTTCAGGCATCCTTGGTCTCAGCCCTAACAACCCCATATGCAACAACATAAAACTGGTTGTTTGCATCTTGGGCAACTGCTGCTAGAAGCCAACCACCATAATAAGTTTTCAGAAAGTAACCATCCAAATGCAACAAAGGACGACATCCATCTAGGCAAATGTACAGTTTATCAAAAACATGGAGAGCCTATGGAATTGGCATGAGCTCAAGCCTAGCTGATGACCCTGGATTGCTCCTCAGTATTTCCTCACAATAATCCCTCGTTCTCTTGTATTGTTCCCTTTCATTTCCCATGATCTTGTCCCCAGCCTCCTTCACTGCTCTATAAACCATCTTAGGATGGGGACAGAGGAAAAATTTCTCTTTAAAAAAATCAGTTGTCTCCTTCGTATTCATGTGTGGCTAGGTTGACATCCACTTCTCAATTTTCTTACTTAGCCAGTGCTGATCAGCAGCGTTACTGCCCAAATCCCTTGCACAAGTGTGTTCTGAAATGGTACGTCTTGACTTGATAACACTGTAAACTTTTGTTGTATGACAAGTGAAGCAAGTAAGTACACTCGTGATCCCCACACCCCACTCTCACTCTCTCTGTCATTTTTATCCACTTCAATTCCCACTCCTTAGCAATGAACGAATCTTTAACTACCTCCTTGAACTTGTCCATATTGGCAAACCTAGTTCCTAGCTCAAACCTGCCCTCACCATGAGCATAATCATCATCAAATTCTGAAAATTTATTACCACTGCCTTCATCATAAGATGATATGGGAGTATGCAAGTCTTCAGACTCATACTCAAACATGATCTCCTCTACCTCCGTTCGGAGCTCACTAACATAAAATCCACCCCCACTGCATAATCGGGCTGGACATCAGGCACCTGATCCCCAGCTTCACCACCTACATCATTACCATTCCCACTGCCTTCCCTTCTTTCATGAACCCTTGTGCCAAATTGTCCCTTCCTTTTCCCTTGCTTCTTTGGAGTAACTACCTTCTTCTTTGGAGTAACAACCTTATTCTTTGGAGTAATTACCTTCTTTTTATTCTTGACACATCTTTTTCTCTTTCCAGCAGTAACCCCACCATTGCTGTCACTTTCAGTACTATCACTCTCAATTCCAGCCGGTGGAGGTTTGTACAACACGTCCTCTATGCTCTCGTACCCGTCATTAGATGAAGAGGATGCATTTAGTTCCTCTGCATTTTCATCCACCTCCCCTGCAGTATCTCTTTCCTGGGCAGCATCCTCAATAACCTCCGGATCATCAACAGGGTGGTCAAAGTATATATGGAACTCACCTCGTCCTGGGTTCTTCATTAAGTTCTCTCGCATTGCATTGATCCCTGCATCCCCAATCAATATGTTCATTCCGGATTCAATGTCAGTGCTTGTTGGACCATACCAGTATACTGCCTTGTATGACTGGTAGCCCAATCCCTTAAATAGTGTCACCAGGTCTCCGAAATTAATGAAGTCTAGGTCCATCTCAGGGAATCTCTCTTCTTTTTCATTCTAATAAACCATTTTTCCATCAATTCCTCTTACAAAGTTTCCTCCATGGTGAAAGACTTGCACCACAAACACGTCAACCATCTGCAATTGACCCGTGCAGAACTAGGATTAAAATAAAAAACACATAAACACAAGATATGACCGAAACCAAATTGCCCTAACACAATCCCTTTCCTTAATCCTACACAAGACGCTTTACACCCCTTTTTCATATTCTATCTTACACTATAAACATGCACACACATTGCTTTCTTAGTTAAGCATCGCAATCTTACCTTCTGACGTAGACAACAACCACGACCTCAGAGCAAGCTTCTTCTCAGCTTCTGGCACCAACTTCAACCCTGCACCTTTTGCTTTTCTACGTGTTGTATTTTTTGGAGGGAGAAACAGAGACGAAGGAGTTTGATCGTCTTTGGCTTAGGGTTTTCAGTAATTCTCTCACTCAAGTATGGGTCTTCTGGGTATTGTATACGGGGATTCAACTGTATTTGGAGGGGAGGTAACGAAACGGCGTCGTTTTCGTCTCCAGAGACTTATATGTCCTGTTTCGAAAAGCTCCCTGTCACGTGGGATCCGTAACGGCCAGGTCAGCGCCATCTCTGCCAGGTCAGACTTTTCCGTCCAGTCCAAATGCCTGAATTCAACGGAAGGGTTGAAATGTCCATATTTTTCGAGGATGAGGGACTTAAATGTATTTTTTTTCGTTGAAGACGAAAATGTCCACACAAAAAAGGTCAAAGACCTATTTGTCCTTTACTCAAAAATTTATAAAACCCAAAAATAAAATTTAATTTGTGTTGTCTGAATTTGACTTTCCAATTTGCTTGTCGTTATCCTTGACACTCAAAAATAACACATCTAACTCTAATATCGGTGAAAGATACCATTCTATCTCCTATATGAAAATGATTAAGTTGAGCTTTGTGTTAATATTCGGTTATGGCAGTTATAAAGTCCCCCAAATAATACGTGAGGTGTGTTATTCATTCATTGGAGCTTTTTATTGAAAGCGAGTTTTACAATTTAGAATGGTTTGGTAAGCTGATCAACGCATGAACGAGACAGAAAAAAATGTATGGTTTTGGTGGGCGGAAGAAGAAGAAGATATGCAGTTAATTATTGCTGCCACAAACTCATCAACCACTACCATTAGGCTTTTGAGTGAGACACACGGCATGCAAACAAAATGAGCTTATTTTGTTAATATAAAATAAAAAAAAGGTAAAATTGGATATATAGTAATATTTTATTTATAAAAATATTATATATATTAAAATTAGTCATTAAATATTTATATATATATATAATTTAACTTATTTTTTAATATATATTTTATATTAATAATTAATTTTAATATATATTTAATATGATTATTTTATTTATTTTTAACATAACATTTCAATTATAGTTCAATCTATCTATATTTAGTAATAAAGATTTAGTTTGGTAAAGTATTTATTTTTTATAAATAATTTGTTAAAATTGATTTCTAAAAGAGAGTTTTTTTAAAAATTTTAATATTATGTTTAATAAATATAAATAATAATTATATTTGATAAAATAAATTTTAAATTTAAAAATATTTATAATAAATATAAATATAGAGAAAATTTTGACTCTGAATACAATTTAACATCAAAATTAAGAATAAATTTAAATATTTATTAATATATAAAATTATATAAAATTTTTTAATTTTATTAAACATAAACTAACTTTGAATAGCATATTCTTAAATATATTAAAAAATATCTCTAATTTTTTAAAATATTAAATATAAGTGCATACTTTTTTTATTTACGCAACACAAACATAAATAATATTTGTGTTTATAAAAGATACAAACACTTATCTAACAAATTTTACCAAATTAAGTTTTTAAAAGTGTGTTTGGTTTGTATTTTTATTTTTATTATTTTTTATTTTTAAATTTTATAAAAAGTTAAAAATAATAAAATCTTATTTTTTGTATTTATTTTCTATTTTCATTTTTTTTACAAAATTTAAAAAACAAAAAATAAAAAATAAAAATACAAACTAAACGCAACCTAAGTTTCTCAGATGTTTATTCCATTTTTGTTAATCTTTGAAACTAAACAACGCATTCCAATCTAAAATATTTAAATGTTGTCATATGGTTACATGGTTCAAAACTTAGATGTATAGTCGTTTTTAATGTAGGGGATTTGATAGAAACTAGCTCCTTTTCATGTCACATGCTAACTAACCCAGTAAAAGACCTTTTTAAGAATAAAAAAAAGGAAAAGTAGAAAATTTCCCTGCATTCAACAACCAACGTAATCATATGGTAGCATATGGGCTTCAATAATAATATTTGTTATATTTCTACAGAAATAGAAATGAGAAAAAGTTTATATGCTTTAATTAATTTTGGAACAGAAACGAAGGCCAAGGCTGGATACTGATTTGGGAATTCTGTGATGGGCCCCACTTAGGTGACATGGCCCACCTCCATGTCATAGCAGAGGGTGAAACTGTGAAAGAGACGAAGAGGAGAGGGATCATGCATTCATGTCTGAAATTAAAGTGGTGTACGTTCCAGCCATTAGTAGGTTTTTTTCCCAAAATAAATTATAAAAAATGATTAATTCCCCAAAAATGATTTCTTAATTTTAATTTTCCAAATACAATTTTTTTTTGTATTTGCGCAAAAAATAAGTAAATTTGCTCTACCCTAGCAAACTCCATTCAAATTTTTTTTAACTAAAAAAATTCTTATTAAATATGACTTATTTCGGTGTACTTATGTATTTTTGAGACGATAATAATAGTTGTCATTATTAAATATGAGTTTTTTTAATTCATAATTAAAAAAAATTCTTAAAAAAATTATACTTGTTATCTGTGTATTTTTTGTATACTCCTGTATATTATTTATAGATCTATATACTATTTGGAGATGATAATATGGATTAAAAATGAGCATTTTAAAAATTTTGAGTGGAGTTCATCAGAGGTAAGGCGAACTCTATAAAATTTATAGAGTTTGCCGAGAGTTAAGGTGAACTTGCTTATTTTTATAAAGTTTGTGAGATCTGCAAACTTGCTCAAATACAAAAAAAGTATTTGAAAAATTAAAATTAAAAAATTATTTTTAAAAATTAATTATTTACCATAATTTATTTTTGAAAAAAAAACCGCCATAAATATGAATATATATATGATAGCTAAACTTTTGGGATAAAATAATGCTGGTAATAATGTTATGTACATATAATTTTAATTATTTTATTATTAATAAAATTTTAAATATTTTGTTTAATAAATATATAATATTTTTTATATGGTTTTTTTTTAATTAGAAGTGTTTATTAAAACAAATATTCTAAATTTGAGTTTAGTACAGAAAAAAACTCTAATATTCAAAGTCTTTTTTCCTTGTTAATTTTCTTAAACTTTTTAAATTACGGTTGGGGCCGACAAGAAATTAGTTAGACAAATATCTGCCAAAACAAAAAATATTTAAAAAAATCAGCACAGAATAACATAGGAGCTTAATATTACAATTTAAGAGTATATACCTATTTTAGTTCTTAAAAAATTTTGGATTAGACATTTTAGTCTCTAATTAAAATTAATTATTTGATTGGTCCCTAACAATTAATTTTGTCAGTCACTTAGATTCTTGGTTCCGTCAACTTTAACGAAAGACAAAATGGTTTCGAACAACTCTAACAGGGGATAAAATGATCCCTGACAACTCTAACAAGGGATAAAATGATCCCTTACTCCTTTATTCGAAAACGATGTTGTTCTTCTCCAATTTTTATCATATCTCGCACAACCCTAACATTCATATTCTCCTTCACCCTCACAGTCTTCTTTTCCATCTTTTCCTTCCACCTCTTTAGCTCCAAGATTAAACCATGGTGTAATTACCACACGTATCGCACCTACCTCAACACGTCATGGACCACACACTTCTTAAATCTCTATGACTGGTACATCCACCTCCTTTTCACTTCACCCATCAGAAGCATCCACTTCCACATTCTCGATAACATCACCTCCAACCCCGACAACGTCCACGACATCTTCAAGACCAAGTTCCACAACTATTCCAAGGGCACGACTTTCTCCACTCTCTGACAAGTAATATAGATTGTTGGACATTAGGACATCATGAGAAGATTATTCTTCGACATTATATGCAAATTCTCATTTGAAATATACATTGAGTGTTTCATTCCTTCTTTCCTGGAGTCCAAGTTGGCAGACAGCTTCAACTTCACATCCAAGCTATTAGTACAATAAGAAATGTCGCCATTGCCGCTCATATGGAAACTGAAGCGATTACTGAACATTGATTTGGAGAAGAAGCTGACGGAAGCGATCGGAGTAGTGGACAATGTGGTCATAGAGATGATAGAACAGAGGAGGAGGGAGATGGCAATGACGATGATAGGTCTTGACAAATCAGACTTGCTGTCTAGATTTATGGGATCTATCGAAGACGACAAGTAGTTGAGAGACATAGTCATTAGTTTCCTGAGTATGAATTGGTTGAGAACAAGTTGAGAATTTTTTTTTTCTTGTGAATATTGAAGTTACAGTGTTAGACTATTAGTGTTATGCGAGATATGATGGAAATTGAGAGAGAATAGTGTCGTTTTCGAATAGAGGAGATCAGGGACTATTTTGTCCCATGTTAGAGTTTCCAGGGACTATTTTGTCTTTCGTTAGAGTTGACGAAGTAAAGAACTTAAGTAACTGATAAAATTAATTGTTAAGGACCAATCGAGTAATTAATTTTAGTTAGGAATTAATATGTCTTATATGAAATTCTTTGAGAACCAAAATGGATATATAGTTTACTATCTAAATAATTACAGTGCAATAATAACTTAATTCTTTAAAATTGTATTTTACTGTAATAAATCCATTTCACTCTCATAAGTTTCATCAATTTAAACACAATTAAAAAAAAGGATTGCTCGAAATAAATTTGTGAAATATAAACATCTTTTAGTTCGTTTACTTACAAAAGTGTATATTAATGGCAATTTACCATATTTTATGAAGTTTATTTTTTTAACCCGGAAAGGTAGTTTAACTTTTTATTTCGAGCATCAAAAAGAGACAGGGAAAAACTCAATGGTAAAAGAAAAAAAAAAGAGTTAAAAAAGAATATGTGGGGTCTAATTTCTTTTATTTTACCTTCGTGGACCCTGAACTTAAAAAGAATTGCTTTTGAAAGAGGTTCCTCTATATCCGCAGGCACTGATGATGTGGACCCCGATGTTTGACTTCATTGCCCCACCCTTGATATGGTACGGTCCCCACCATAAAAGATATGTATGGATTGAAACCAAATAACCAATATGTATGTTAAAGACATGTATTACGATTATCAAGCGTGAAAATTTTATCAAAATATATAGTGTTTAAATTTACAGTATGTTTGTTGTGTATATATTAAAAAAAATTAAAAAAATTTCAATCATAATAATGTTAAGATATGTTCTTAAAGTATAATATGCATGTTAGTTAAACAAAAATTATATAGTAACTTTTAGAGTTAAATACGATTTTAATTTCTAAAATTTTGATCGAAAATTAAAATTGTCTTTAAAATTTTTGTTCGTTCAAAATTGTTTTTAATGTTAAATTTTGTTTTATAATTTTTTTTGGACCAACCTCTAAAAAGTAATTATAAAATTAAAAAAGATAAAGAATATAGCCGGAAAAAAAAAGCACAAAAAAAGAAGTAAGAGAAAAAAAAGATTTTTTTTTTATCTAAATACGCATGGAAAAATGATTTATTTACTGAATACGCATGGCTTAAAACTGTGCTCAAATTATGCAGACTCATTTTATTCCTACCGACCACGAAATGGATTCTAACTCCATTTCACAAAAAGCGTCCACGAAATGGGTTTGTTGCATGTCACAGAGCAACTCAAATTCATTTATCACGAGATGAAGCATATCACATAGGCATCCAGGAAATGGAGGTGTGAGATATTAGATGTGAATAGGAATAAAAACAAATTGATGGTAGACATCAAATTTGGAGGAACAATGGAATATATATATAGTAGAAATTCATCTGCATTCGACTTCACATGAAGTTATTTTTGGATGGATAACACGTGATACTATTTGATTTAGAAAAAACGATTTATTTTATATAAATGATTTAATTAAAAAATCAATTAATCACTATTTTTCTATTATAAAATATAAAAAAATTTAAATTTTTTAAAAAAAATCATGTTATTTTTTAGGATTTAATTTTTTACTGTGTTTTTATAAAATTTGTACAAAATTCACCTATCACATTGACTAAACTTATTTATTTAAGTAGAGTTTGTTTATAGACTCAGTAAACTTGTTTACGTTTTAATTTGATTTGAACTGTACTAGTATATTTTTATTTTTTAATCAATTTAATTTTATTTAAATAATTAGAATTTTAAATTATAAAATTTATATTAGTTTGTAATTTAAAATTTAAATAGATATGATTTAAATTAGGTGAATTATATGGTAAAGATGTAAATTCACATATTTTTTTTTAATAGAATGAGAGAGAGATTAATAAAGGTAGGACCCACATTTTGAATAATAATAAAATAATAAAAAATAACTATAAAAAAAATTATATTCTCTCTATATTACTCTAATCTATAAAGTAGATTGTCCCAATTAAATTAATGATTTATAAATTGTATATAATCGTATTATTCTACTTATATAATTAATTATATTTATTTGATTTAAAAAAAATAAAAATTGTTAATAACATTATTTTTTCCCTTCTATACATTGAAGTGTCTTTTAAAGATAATTAAACTCACTTATTATAGAATAATAGTATATAAGAGCATTTTATTGCTGGCTCAGCTGATGTCCACCAATTCGTTGGTACTAGGGACTTGGCCATTTCGTGGATGCTCCTTGTGATATGTTCCATTTCGTGGTAGGTGGGTTTGAGTTGTTCTCTGACACACGATAGGCCCATTTCGTGGGCGTTTCATGTGAAATGGAATTAGAATTTATTTTGTAGTCGACAAAAACGAAATGAATCTGCGTATTTTGAGCATAATTTTAAACCATGCATATTTAATGAATAAATCATTTTTCTATGCGTATTTAGATAAAAAAGCTAGAAAAAAGAGAGAAAAGAAAGATAACATTGTTCAAAATAGAAAGAGATGTGGCAACAACACCAGCGAAGGAGGACCTCACGTGCCGTCGCCCTGTTTCTGCTCTTTACTGTTTCTTACTAATTTTTTTTAGTTAATAATTAATTTTGTTCATTCTTTAAGTTAGATTTTCTATCTATCTACTTGTCAGTTTCTTTATGCTAGATTATCAAAAATTAAGGTTTTTTCATTGAATTAGAAATTTTGATTCTGATGGTTATTTTTCTATAAGTTGAACATTACATTATTTGAGCTTATTTTTGTGATAAAACGCTGATGGTACAAAAAATTTTTTTTGGAGGTTAGGTATTAATTTTTGGTATATATATGTGGGAGACAGAGAAAATAAACTTTTGGAGACTAGTGTTACAGCAAGGTACTTAATTAGCTAAATATTAGAATAGAATTGCAAAGAATGGTGATATGAAAAAAGGGTGGTGGCAATGGTAAAGATGCGGTGAAGAGGATTGTTTGAGAAGAATGGTGATATTGGATGAAAAAAAAAAACAGAAGAAAAATTGAATATTTTACTAAAGAGGTTATTGGAAAAGGGTTGTTAAATGATGATATTTTGTTTGGAAAGATAATTTTAAAATCAAATTAAATATTAGAAATGAATTTAAATGCAACAAAATTTTAAGGATGATTTTGATTTTCAAACTAAATCATAAAGACCAAAATCGTACTTAATCCTAATTTTCTATCCTTGTCGTAGGTTTCTCACACTTAATCCACATGATAAAGAATTGGATATTTGTGTAGTTTTTCAAAGGTGTATTATATATAAAAGCAATTAATCTCTACATTCAAGTCATTTAACGAACCAAGTAACTTTGACCTACTTCACCTCCACGTGCCACTATTTCTAACAAACTTTTGACTTAATGCGTGAATATATATAACTGTCTTTTTCATGCGGATTTCATTTCCCTTCTCGAATTTTCTCAGCGTTTTCCGCGTCTCTATGTTCTATTCCATCTATGCATTTTCTACGTTTCTCTTCCTTCTCTATATTCTCTTCGTTCTCTGCGTTCTCTTCGTTAAAGTTCAATGATCTTTTATCTTATTTGAAGATTTAGATCAAAATTTTTGAAATCAAGCTATGAAATCAGGTTTGAACAGGTATTTCGTTGTTGAAGATAATGAATGATTCAAGTTCAAACTGTCAATTGAACCAGAGCAAAGTGGACTATTGTTTTGAATCTAATCAAGTGGCTAAGGTTTGGTTCGATTCTAGTTAATGTAGTTCGTTAGTAGTTTATGATTCTGTAGGTGAATAATGTTTTTGTATTTGAAAATTGCTTTTCATGGTTGATGGTTTGAATTGAATGTAACGTAGGAGTTCTGAATCTTAATTATTATTGTGATGAATCTGTTATGTTCTTGTTTCGATGTATTTCTATTTATAAATTTGTGTATTTTGGTAATCTTTCGGTGTATTTTTAGGTACATACTTTCAATTGAACCAGACCGAATTGTATTATTATTTTGAGTTGAATCAAGTGGTGAGGTGTGGTTTGAATCTAGTTAATGTAGTTTATTAGTTGTTTATGATTCTATAGTTGAATAATTTTATTTTTGTTTGTGAAAATTGCTGTTCATGGTTGATGATTTGAATTTGAATGTAATGTATTATGAATCTGATTTTATTATTTTGATGAATCTATTTCGTTCAAAGTTTTGGTGTAATTTAGATTCTAATATGGTGTATTATGGAATGATTTCAGTGTATTTTCAGTTTCTGTGTGATGTTGATGAGCAGCTTGTTCCAAAGGTTGGGATGACTTTTAACACGCTTGAAGAAGCTGAAAAATTCTACAAAGATTATTCTAAACTTGCAGGTTTTTCTACAAAAATTCGGAACAAAAATAAGAAGGAAAATGAAATTAAGAACCAATTGATTACATATACCAGAGAGGGGAAATAAAAATCGAACATATCTCCAACTAAGAAGACAAATCCCTCAACTGGATTAAATTGTCCTGCAAGCATTTATACACATATATTGAAGGACGTTGGTATTTTTGATCATTTCGAAGGTTGTGTTGCATCATTCACATCCATGCTGTCCAAATAAAGCAGAGATGCTTAAACAACAGAGACAATTAAGCATGTCTGTATGATGTATAATAGAGAATAACGAGGAAGTCGGAATCAGACCAAGCAAAACATATAAATCATTTGTCGTAGTAGTAAACAGTCATTGTGAATCAAGTTTTGTTGAAAAAGATGTGATAAATTACATCACAAGAGAAGTGCAGAATTTTTGGAACTAGAGGATGCAAAATAATTTGAAAAATACTTATTAAGAATGAAGAGAAGAATCAGAATTTTTTTCGAACTTGAACTTGAGGTTGATCAGTCAATTAAGATTGCTTTTTGGACCGACGCAAGAAGTAGGGCTGCCTGTGAGTATTTTGGAGATATTATTTCATTCGATACCACTTACAATACATACAGGTAATATGTTGTTCTGGTTTATGTGTATTTTGAAACACTTTCAGTGCATTTAGATAGTTTTTTGGTGTATATATGATTTGTTTTTGTGTTATGGTATTCAGGTATAATCTGGTTTTTAGTTCTTTTGTTGGGGTGAATCACCACGGTCAGTCAACACTTATGAGATGTGCTTTAATGAAAAACGAGGATATTCAATCATATAAATGGTTATTTGAATATTGGCTTTGTTGCATGTGAGGAAATGTTCCAAAAAGCATTCTTACGAATCAATGCACAGCAATGTAAAGGGCTATTGAGGCTTGTATGCCAACAACAATTCACTGGTGATGTATTTGGCATATATAAATAAGATTTAAAGTAAATTAAATGGCTACAAGTGACACAAAAAAATTGAACACGAGATGAGTCATGTTGTTTGGAACTCTTTTACAAAAGAATCATTTGATAGGAATTAGAATGACTTCTGATGAAGTATGGTGTTGGGGACAACAAGTGGCATTCATGTAATAATGTCTTTATTAGAATTAACTGATGTGTTGTTACTTTAGCGTGTGGATATTTATGTGTTTTGCTTGTACAGTAGAGGTGTCGAATTGTACGTCTTTCGATGTATTTTAGTTTTGATTTAGGTATTTTTCTGATTTTTCAAATCTTTTCGAAGATCGTCATTTATGAATTTTAGTTTATCTCGATCACCACTTTTGGACCGGGTTGAGAATCACACAAAAGAGCGAGAGTATGCATGCTTTTTTTAACAAGTTTATTACGCGTAAAGAGAGAATCGGATGCTGCAGATTTTCATACCGGCATACCGTGTGCAACAAAATCCTCAATAGAAGCTCAATTTTAGCATGTGTATACTCACAAAAAGTTCAGATAAGTCCAAGCATAATTTAGAGAAAAGGTGAATTGCTTCACAAGATCAACACAGTCCGCTCTAGGTTATACGACATATGAAGTTGTAGAACAGATTTCTAACTCAACATTCAACAAGTTTGCAGTTACATATGACGTGATATCATTTGAAGTTAAATGCCAGTGCTTATTATTCGAGTCAAAAGGGATATTGTGCCGTCACTCTCTGAGCGCGTTAAGTTTTGAACGAGTAAATAAAGTGTCACTAAGATATATATTAGAACGATGGAGTAAGAACGTAAAGAGGAGGCACACACATATTAAAAGCAGCCACGACGAGCCTCTATTCGAGCCAAGAAGTAGGAGATTTGATAATTGGGTATTTCGGTCACAAAATATTTGTTAATTTGCATCAGGATCCGAGGAGTTGACTGGGATTCTGCACCGTGCTTATGATAATACTAGGGTTGGTTGAGATGCAAGAACACATAGCCAAAAGAAAAGAGAAATGTTCGTTATCTCACGATGATACTTCATTGAAAGATATTAACGAGTTTCAAAGTCCTCCACGGGTGAGAACAAGAGAACGTCCGAAAAATAGATTGGGATCGAACGCTGAAAAACATATTGCAAATTATACAAAGAAAAAGAAAGCTCTAAGTGAGGTAAAAGTCGTGTTCTTTAAACATGAAAAATTGAGTTTGTGCATGGCACTGCATGTTAATAGTTTTACTAATATATGATTTATCTTTTGCAGTTGAACCTTTTTTTATAGTGGTTTAGTGGTGCAGTCAAATTCTAGCCATTATCATGGACATATTATGAATTATCAGTTCATAGATTCAAGAGAATAAGATAGATTTTTGGTATCTTCATGAATCCATTTTGCTATTATTTTACAGAATTTCGGTGTAATATATGTAATGTTCTTTTTTTTATGAAAATGAGGTTTAGTGTTTATATTTTCTTGTTTTGTTCTATTTTTACGATGTTTTTAAATTAATTTCTTCAATTATTTGATGAGATTTGTTTGTTTTGAATATACAATAGACAAACAATTCAATACTTAAGCAGTGTAGAAATTCAACCGACAGAATTTGGTATTTATTTGAATAGTTTTCGGTGTATTCAGGAAGCAATTCGATGTATAATAGAATATATTCTTCTTTTCCTACACTTTTTTGAAACTGGATTCATTCAAATTAACATCATTTCAATACAGTACAGAAAGGTTCACAAAAGTTTAATTTTGCAAAGAAAATTTATGAAAAACTTGAATTGAATATTTACAAAGATTCAAAGTATGTATTTGTTTGAACTATACATTGCACAAACAATTCACTACACAACCAGGATAGAAATTCTTAACAATTTATAATATTCAAACTATGTACTATCAATATCTCCTTATTCCAATGTACAATAAGGACTTAATAATGCAGCAGATAGCTTGGATAGTCTGATGACTTCAGATTCTTGAATGACTTTATCTCTGAGTTGATTCATTTTATCAAATAAAATGAGTGAAGCATATTCGACTCTAAAATGATCAACTTGTTCCTATCGTTTAAAGAATTTTTTTTATTAAACTTTCTTAATTTAGTAATAGAGAGTTTTCTATTTTTAAAGATAGTTACCTGTTTCCAATTCTTCCATGAATATTTTCCCTTTTTGATCTTTTTCAGATCAATTATCTCCAGCCATTTTATCACATATATTGCACAATCTCATCTAAAAACAAAAATGAAATAACACATTAAAATAAAGCAGTAATAGAAAATACAATAAAATTTATTAAATAGAAAGATTTGATACGTTGTTCACTACCCACTGATGTTGACGTATGGTGCTTCCATACCCTCATCATTGTCTATCAAAGGTTTTCCTCCGACAAACACCTTCATTTGTGAAATTATGAATCCCTAAAAACCAAAACAAGTCAAGTATAAAAAACTCTGTATTTAACACCAAACTACACCGAAATGAATAGTTTCAACCTATAGAATTTGGCATTTATATGAATAGTTTTTGGTGTATTCGGAAAGCAATTTGGTATATTATATAATTTATTCTTCTTTTTCAAAGAACTAACAGTGTATCTTATTTCAAATAGACAAAAACAAGAGAATTTATAGAAAAAACAGAAATTTGTATTAAATAAACAACTTACAACAAATTTATTAATTTCGGTTCTGTCATTCGAAGGAGATTTTTTGTTTATTGGGTCAAGGACATGAAATTTCTTCTTTTCAACATCCGCCATCTATATCCACCAACGCCGCACATAGCAAACTGGGCTAAATATCTGAAGTTTGGCTAGAGAGAACAATTTTTTAGTTTAATTGGCACCTAATGTAAGAATTATTTAAGAAACTTTATAAATGAAAGGTTATAAATGGATGGGATGTAAGCTTTTTCATGTCTAAAAACGAGATGTAGTCATGATAGTCTTCAATCTGGAAGGGCTTGTTAGTTTTTTAATGAATGAACTTGCCCTGATGACTTGCCAATGCGGCATTCTACAAAAATTGTATAATACACCAAAAAAATAGTTATAACAAACAATATATTTTAAAAATACATCGAAATTTTAATGCACTACAACTTACCACAATATCAGGGGGGAGACAGTATATGAATTTTTCAAATATTTCAATTTTTTGTTGTTCAAAACTTGGCATTGTCGACACAACCTACAAAAACAAAAACCCAAACTTAATACATATATGACACAACTCATAAAAAAATCATTAATGTTATTCTAGTATTACCATATTTTTGATATCTGATTCTAGTTATTTCCAGGTGAGATTCATGCTTCAACTTAAAAATTGCCTCCCACTCATTAGAGCTTTCATCATTATAAATCTTGATATTTGTAACCCATTAAAAGCATTTCTCCTTAAGATCGTATGTTATTTTCTTTTGTCTCATGGGAGTTTTCAACTTGTAAAGGTAGTTCAGTGTAGGCTGCACCTTTTCTGGTGAGGGACTTTTTTCTTAGCATAATTTAATGCTGCTGCAACCCCAGTATTTATGACCTCAACCAACTCTTCCACCAATATTGGGTTGTCTTGAGATTTTTTCTTGTTAACTGGTGGTTTACCCTTTTGAGTATGTGTAGCTTCCTCACTTGATTGAGAGAAGTCAAGGCTAAGTGATGGTGCAGGAAAGTCATTCTTCAATGTAGTATTGGTAACCATCATTATTCCATCATTTACGGCTTGAACGGGTAGATGACTGCATGGTAACACATAAAATAGTTTAAGAATACACAAAAAATATTGAAAAAGAATTTTATTAAGTAGAACTTACACATTAGTAAGAGCTATTTTCTCATGAGATTCTTGTTGAGGTTATTCTTCGATATATTCCTCTATTATAAACTTTGCATCAGGTTGTTGAGGGTGTAGAAGACTGCAGGATTACAAAAAAGGAATTTAATTAATACAAGCAAATCAAGTGCACCTCAATTCACATTAAATACATTGAAATAAGAACCAAATACACCGCTATTTAAAAAGACATGAAACCTAATAAAACATTCACAAAAATGACACCAGAAGCACTACAACAAATTTCTATGGGCTAGTTACAACAAATGCATCAACAAAGTCGCTCAAAATGGACAAAATCAATATTCTGTTACCTAGTTACAATGAAAAGAAGTGCACCTCAAAATAGAAGCAATACACTAAAAGACAAACTAAATACATCGAAAATATTAAAAAAAGGAATTTAAGTAATACTTACGCATTAATAGTTTTTTCTTCTATATCTTCCTCTCTGAAAGACTTTTCAGCAGTTTGTTGATTTTGGGGAGGGCTTGAGGTATGTATTTTCGAAGGAGGAGCACATACTTGAAGTGGAATTTTTGGGTTAAGAAATTAACTAACATAAGTAATGATGACAAACATTAATTTTATTGGGCTAATTACCCAATTAGTTTGATCATTTTGTTTAAGTGATGTAGGCCAAAATTCAATATTGCAGCAGCCCAAATAAATGGAATAAAAATCAGAAGCTTCCATAGTATGCAACACTTACAAACAAAGCCCAAAAGGAAAATAATAAAGAAATCAAATGGGTTGAATGGTAAGTGAACAAACTCCAAGCCCAAGGCAATTCTCTCAAGCTGATCCCTCTAAGTTGCTTCTTCCAAAACCAAGGTCCCTTTTTTCACTTTGGTCAGAATTCAGAGAAGAGAGAGAGAGAGAGAGAGAGAGAGAGAGAGAGAGAGAGAGAGAGAGAGAGAGAGAGAGAGAGAGAGAGAGAGAGAGAGAGAGAGAGAGAGAGAGAGAGAGAGAGAGAGAGAGAGAGCTTTGTTCCTAAGTCATTCACCAAAAAAGAAAGAAAGAGAAGGGTTAAGCAAAAAAGGTTGAGGTCTAATAACCCACAACAAACTATATCAAGCTAAGTCAGAAGCTAAAGGTGATTCATTTCCTTGTGCATGCATTTTACTTTCTTCTCTTCTTCCCCGACTCTTTGCCAATCCAATTTAGGAAACATGGAAAAGGTGACCTCTGATAAACATTGCTGTGAATCAAAGGCCAAGATTGTTTCTTGGGAACAAAGTAGTAGCTCAAGAGCTCAGATCTGTGTTTACTATTGAAAATATTTTTCATTGCTGTTCTGAGGCATTCGGTCAAGAAAAAAGGGATCTGTTTTAATTTTCAAATTTGGAGATTAATGAAAAAATTTGAAAAGGTAAGTTGGTGAAGCACACAGCTCGAGGAGTTGACATGGAAGAGAGCATCTCAACAACATGCATGGAGATACAAAAGAAATTTTTTCATGCTTCTGAAGGTAAGGAGAGAGAACCAGGGTTTTGAGTTTTGTTCTGAAGAGTTTCTTTGTGAAGAGTTCATGAACTTTGGACAGTGCTTTCTAAGTTAAAGAAGCATTCCGCCAAGATGAAGAACTCAATCAGAGTCAAATAAATCCGGTTCAACCTATAACAACAGAGGCTATTGAAGCATCAATCTCCTTCACGTTTTACAAATTTTAATTTCATTTTTAATGTATATATTTCTGTAATTTCTTGAGTGGTAAAAGGCTGAAAGTGAGAAATCAAGAAAAGCCTATGAGTGATAAAAGGCTGAGTGATACACTTAAGAGAAAAGCCTAGAGTGATTTTAGATTTCTTTAGGTTGTTTACATTGTCTTGTATCCTGTACCTGTGAAGTACCCCTTTCTTAGCTGGGTTAGCACTAAGAGTGAAGAGTTAGGTATTAGCATAGCCAAGTCAAGTTAGGTTAGAACTTGAGAGGGAAAGAATTGTGTCAATCCTGTGGAATTGGTGTATGTAATACTTTAACTATAGTGGAAATTCTACCACTGTTATGGTGGAGATTTGATGTAGGTTGTATTGCACAAGGCAATTGAACTAGGATACATGATTGTGCCAGCTTCTCTTTTCCTTTCTCTGTTCTATTTTCTGATATTCACGAGACAAAAAGAAATTGTCTCATAAATTTTCCGCTACTTAGTTCAAACTGACTCAGACTAAAAGTTTGTGTTTAAAGAGTTAATTCATTAAATTAAAAGAAGGCCATAGATTCAACCCCCTTCTCTAAGCCTTCTACAACCTTCAATTTGTATCAAGAGCCAAGGTCTCAAGAATCAAGCTTCATCGCTTGGAGCAAAGGTCCAATGGTGAACAACTTGGGTACAACCACAATTGCCTATACTCTAACTAAAAGCCAGTCAAACAACAGGCCTCCCTTTTCCAACGGCAAGAACTATGCCTACTGGAAAGAGAGGATGTGGATCTTCATCCATTCCATTGACTACAACATATGAAAGATTGTCGTAAGCGGCCCCAAAATTCCAACAAAAATAAGCATTGATAAAGTGGTGACTCCAAAAGAAGAAACTGAATGGAATGATGACGACAAGAATAAAGTGGAGCTGAATGCTAAAGCCATCAACCTTCTTCATTGTGCTATCAGTTTCGAAGAGTACCAAAAGGTGTCTAGATACAAGACAACCAAAGAAATCTGGGAGAAACTTCAGGTTACACAGGAAGCACTAAACAAGTCAAAGAAATAAGGATTGATATGCTGTGAAAAGAATATGAGATGTTCAACACGAAGGATGGAGAAAGTATTTATGAAGTGTTTGAGAGATTCTCAATCATAATCAACAACCTCGATGCTATGGGTACAATATACTCAGAACAAATCCTAGTGAGAAAACTCCTTAGAAACCTCACAAAAGAATGGGAAACAATAGCTACTGTCCTTGTAACACCCTCACTATCAGAAGTTACGCTTCCGGCTGCGCTACTCTAATAGAAAGGGGTATTACGACTACTTTACATACTAAATACTAGAATAGGAGCCTGTGACTCGATACTGTATCACTGATTTCCTTGAAAATCGGAAATAAATACTTTATTTTAAGAAAAATACAAGCAGGCATAGATTCATATACAAGACTCCTTACATAATAACTCATAATATAATATACATATAAAACATACAATTCCTATCCCTCTGACAAACTTGTAATAACAAAGACGAGGGAAGAAAATAAACTAATTAATACAACAACATATAAACCAGACTCAGTATAACTCTTCCTAATGCTTCTTTATCCGATTCCTGAAAAGGTAAAGCTGTAGGGGGTGAGAACCTAACCACACGGTCTCACCACGGAATTTCAAAGTTGTCATAGAAAGATATTTAATAGGAAAACTGTTTCCAAGCTCGGTGACTATCATTGCCTTATGAATCTTTTAAAAAACCAATAGGTAATCGTTCAAAACCTTTTCAAAGAAACAATGTTTAATCTTTCAGAAATCTGAAACCTTTCCTTTCTTATAAGAAAATCTCAATCAGAAACCAACCACGCAATCAAACAACACAATCATTAATTCAGCACCAAAGTTCAATCTCAAATGTAGCACGCTAGGACAAACACAGGCAAGGCAGACAAGGAAAGCACAAGTAGGCAGCAGTTACAGCAATTAGTTCAAGTAGCAGTTACGAACAGTTTAGCAATTAGGCAAACCAAAACAAGTTCAAACTCAAGCACAGCATACAAATGCATATGATGCATGCCTGTCCTATGGCTGATGAGGCTCATCTGTCGGTTATCCAGCCAACCCGACAAGTCTGAATTGTACTTAGACCGTCCCCCGACGTGCATCCCCAAGAGTCTATGCATAGCTTTTTCTCAAATAATCAATATTACTCAATGGGGGTAACATTTCCGGGAATTTATATAGTGCCCGGTCACACACTTACGTCGTAGGGTCAACAGAGTATCGAGTTTTCAACCTGGTACACGTGGTGGCAAGCCACGGCACTTAATCCAGGGAACCTCGTATCTCAGATATTTCAAATTCATAAGCCATGTGAATAATTCAAAGTTCACATCTCAACATTCTCAACATCATAATCATTCATCAATCCAAATCTCATTTCCAAGTTCATTTCAAAGCCATATTTCAAATAAAATCCTCATCATCCTCTTTTTCATTCTGTTCGCTAACAATCTCAAATCCAAAACAAAATTCTTTCTTTGATAGACAAATCAATCTTAAAATGTATAATGCTTTAAAAACAAATCTTTTTAATTAACTACTTTAAATAAAACTTTCAATTTCATAAAATTTCGGCAGCATCTCCTCTAAAACTCGGACACTGCCACCCTTTTCGGGTCCCATCCAAACATTTCTCAAATCCTTTCTCAACCATTTCCAAATCTCAATCACTTTCCAAAATTCAACCAATTCCAGTATCAAAGTATTTTCAAATCAGACCAATTCTAATAATAAAACTCTTTTTAAAGTCAAACCAGCTCAAGTATTAAATTATTTATAAAATCAGATCGACTCAAAATCAAACCGGTTTAACTTCAAACCAAGAAAAACCACTTTTCACAATAATCAAGTAAATAACTTTCCAAATCCATTTCTTATCAATAACCGTACTTCAGTCAAACAATCAAGCACCGAATAACCCAGTCCAACAATCCATTACATCCACAAGACAAATATAATCACAAAAATATATCTTTTTGCATCAATATCTATTTATCACAACTCTGTAATGTAAATTAAATTTTAAGAAAAAACCCTACCTCAATTAGTCGCAATTTGCATAATTAAACCCATTAAATCCTTATTCTCCTGTTAATCAGCAGCAACCGCAGAAATTCCCAATCAACCGCAGGGATCACGGCAACAATCATTTATCTGGCATAATTTAGAATTAACGCGGGACGGATATTGAGCGATATTAGAACATGATTGATAATAGAGTGTTGGGATAAACAAGAACGGCACCGAATATTCTTACCATGATAAACAGAATAGAACGACACAGTAGCAGCTTCTAAATTGACCGGACAGCAGCTCTAATAACGGCCGGAAGCTCTGATGATTCTGCACCAGTGGTGACTATATAATCCAATGCAAACAACTTCAGTAACAACTCACAGTAGAAGCAACTTAACAGAAAAGAAGATCTGAGGCAAGATTAGAGATTACCAAACTGACCTAGGCCACAGTGGCGGTTTCTGGTGGCAGCGGCGGCGGGTTTGTTAGCAACGGCGACTCCACACGCGATGAAAACAGCGACGGTGGCGTGGCGGTGGCGCGACGGTTGTGCCTCCTCGCGCGGTTCTATTTCTTGATGGCGGTTCTACAGCGGACCAACGGCGACGGCGGCTGTTGGGAGCTGTCCCCCAACGGCGACGGCGGCTGTTGGGTGGCGCGGACAGCTCCTCCCTCGGCGCTCTCTTCCTCTCTCTCTCGGATCTCCCTCCCGACGGCACAGCGACGGCGATGGTGGCAGTGAGGCCCACCGGCGCCGTCTCTCTCTCTTCTCCCTTTCTTTCTTCTCTTCCTTCAGTCCCCCGTCTCTCTTTCCCTCTTTCTCTTTTTTCTTTCTTCCATGAGTTTGCTGTTTTGCTGCGTGGGTTTGGGAAGGTTTGGGAAAAAGGGAATCTTGGTGGCTGAAGGAAGTAAGGCGGCAGCTGGGTTTCATCTGGGTAAAGGAAAAATGGTTTATTTAGGATTAGGGTTTGCTTATGAAATTGAAAATTTTGGGTTTAATATGAATAAAATAATTTTAATAAAATTAGAGTATGAAGTATTATTATTTGAAAAACTAATTTAATCTCTAAAATTACTTTAAAATAGTATTTGTAGTATAA
Source organism: Arachis hypogaea (assembly GCF_003086295.3). Lineage (NCBI taxonomy): Eukaryota > Viridiplantae > Streptophyta > Magnoliopsida > Fabales > Fabaceae > Arachis > Arachis hypogaea. The sequence continues at coordinate 10,611,114 of NC_092043.1, forward strand.
AAATACTAATTGATTCTCAATAAATTACTCTAATTGAAAATATATGGTAATATAATTAATTTTCTTTATTTTTAACTTAAAGTACTAAATGATATAGATATAAAGCATCTAAAATTGAATCATATAAAATTATTATTATCTCATAACTACCAACTTTATAATTTAAATGATACAAAATAATTCATAATAAGATTTATTTTAAAATTCTGGGTCTTACATCCTACCCACCTTATAAAAATTTTCGTCCTCGAAAATTGATACAAAATAAAAAAGATTTTCATATTATTCCTTTTGAACTTATGTAAAGAAAAGGCAAAAAGTTCTCAATATATATACATATAGTTTCAAATACCAGGATTTTCATATAAAAATATGAAGGGTATAAGTATGATGTGAAACAAGGTTACAAAATAGGCTTGATGCATAAAATGATGTTTCAAACATGTGATGGTAAAACAAGGCGATAAAAGGTTATAAAACGGGTTAGGATTAAAACAACGTGCTTAACGTTCACATTTGATCTCACACCATCTTTAGAGATTCAATTATTCAAACTTCAACTTAACTTATTCCCTCCATCCTCAATCGTACTTCATCGAATAACTCATCTGAGGGTTTTCAACCTCGTCAAACACTTTGCAAATCTTAATGGTCACAAACTCAACATCAACAAAATCCTTTCACATGAAATAAGGTTTCACAACTCCCTGCAACGTCGTATATTTACAAATTTCACCTTTTGCGTCCACCAAACGTACCCTAAAGAATTAATATGTCATTTACTAAGTCCAATAGGCACACAAGATACTAAAATAAATTTCGAATATACTCAGAAAGATAACAGACCTTAGAAAAAAAAGAAAAGTAACAAGGACCATGTTCGCGAGAATTTGAAAGAATTGTTGAAATCACAAGTGGACAAGGATAAACAAGTAATGAAGAATGTTGGAAAAAGGATCAACTGATAACTTTAAGAGTAACTCTTCAGTCGAAGGGATTCGATAGGATCAATAAGATGAAAAACAATACAGTATTTTGAAACAAATTCAAGCTGAGTCAAGAAATATGAGGTTTACAGAAGAAGAATATCCAAACCAAAAACGAAGCTTATAGAACTCAAGAGTATGGTTTAAAAATATTTTCAAATGCATTGTTCGTAAAGAATGGAAACTTAAGGGGAAATCATTTCATGTTCTAAAAGAGAAAATGGGTAACAAACATCCTTCAAAAATATTAATAAAAGCGTAAATGTGGCATTATTTCAATATAAATTCAAGTGGAAATAGATTACACAAACTTTGTAAATGGAAAAATTAATTTGGCTAAGAGCTAAATTGTATTTTCTCTTTTTCAAGCATGTATGAAAACTACAATCTTGCTGAAAGAAAACTTGACATAAAGTTTTACTCATAAAAGAAAAGATGATGCATTACAATCAAACAGGTTTAAATCACATACAGAAATTTTCAGAGTATAAAGTAAAAGAGTGTAGGCTGAATTGAAAGCAATTTTATTAAAACTTTAATAGATGGTTATATCGTCCAGAAATAAGTTCAAATCACATCAAAGAGAGGCACTGCTCAAGTAAAGCAATTCAAAGTCAGGGACAACTTTGCATAAGAATAAATCAAAACTTGTTTAAAAAGGTTTAAAACAAGACTCCAATAATATACTTGAAGTCACAACTTTATAAGGATGTTCGATAATATTAAGATGCGCTAAAAAAAAAGGAACTCAATAACTTAAAAAGTTGATTCAAAACTTAAATTTCTCCAAAAGAATTCAAAACTCCTTCAAAATGGTTCAAACCACCAACAAATAAGAATGGTCAAAAGTCATGAAGTATGCCGGAAGGAAGAATCAAAATATAAATAGGAAAGAATTTTAATTTCAAAGAACTCCAATAGAAACCATATAGGAAAACAGGGCAATTGCTTACAAAATTCAAGAGAATCATCAAAAACGTAAATATTACGTCATGTTAAAACAAATTCAAGTCGAATTAGATTATGCAAGATTTGTGAAATGAAAATTAATTATGCTAAGGATAAAATTTTTCTTCGAAAACTTTGAAAGACTTTTCAGATAATCAAATAAGAATTTGCATAAAAACATAAGCTAGGAAATCAAGTTGTAATCCTAAGAAAGAATTTTGAATTTAAGAACTTCGATAGGAAGAATTGAGAGGAAGAACGGTACTTTTATTTAAACCGGATTTGAGCTGAGGGAAAAAGAAGACTAAAAATCAATGGTAGCGTTTACAAAGAATGGGTAATCTAAAGAAGGAATGAATTCATTTTCTCAAAGAAATACAAAAGGTTTAAATAAGGTATTACATCAAAACAATCGTAGTTAAAATAAAATATGCAAAGTTTGTAAAATAAAATTTAATTGGGCTATGAATAAAATTTTATTTTATTTTGCTTTAATATTTTTTTTAAAAAAATCTTGAAAAATACTCGAATGTAAAATCACATAAGAATATGTTTAAAAATTGTGATAAGGTTGAAAATAAATCAAGTTGTAGTTAATGAAGGAAATTCAAAGTAAAAATTGTTTTCTATAGAAGAATAGGTGAAGCTTTACAAATAAACAGATTTAAACTATATAAAGAAATTTTAGAATCCATGTAGAAAAGTATATACTAAATTTAAAAGTAATCTTATCCAAATATTTTGAAGGATGATTGGGAAACACAATTAAGTAAGAAAAAGATCAATTCAAAACTTTTTCAATCAAAAATAAGCTCAGATTACGTCAAGGGAATACACAGGTTACATAGAGAAATTCAAGATCAGGATTTATGATGCTGAAAATTTGAAAGATAATCAGGAATATGATAGGTTTAAGGTATACATTAGACATGAAGCAAAAGTATCAATTTACAAAGTTAGCTTAGTTCGAATCATAATTTTCAAGGTTCAAATCATTCAAGATTTATAGATCATGCATTATGCCAAAACAAGTTCAAGATCAGATCAATGAGCACAGGATTCTTGAAGAAGAGTATAATCAATGGTAAAGACAGATGTTTTTAAAAGACTCAAACAAATTCTTAAGAATACAATCAAATAAGATTATGGATGAAAAATGAAATACGGTCGGAGAATGATCAATCATGGTTCAAGAAAGGAATCCGAGTCAAAGAACTTCAATGAGGATAGTAAACAAAAAGAAACGATATGCCAACCTAAGCGACGTAAACAAGAATAATAAATCGAAACCAAGCACTAAAAGCGAACCCTAGCATCCGCGAACCGCGTGACTCGCATTACCCATTACTTATCAATTTCTTTTCGCCTATAATAACCTATTAACTTTCCTGTTCACATAAACCATCAACATTAAGTTGGCCAGACTTAACATCAACAGATATGCAACGGTAAGCTAACAATGTTAATTAATAGGCAGTCATGTGCATCAAATTCTAATTCTCGTTATTCAAACAAGATCTACTACATGACAGACTCTCAGAGTATGCAATTGAAGCATAATCAGTCCATTCCCAAGGCTCTACAGGAAAGACCGCTCTGATACCATAATGTAACACCCTCACTATCAGAAGTTACGCTTCCGGCTGTGCTACTCTGATAGAAAGGGGTATTATGACTACTTTACATACTAAATACTAGAATAGGAGCCTGTGACTCGATACTGTATCACTGATTTCCTTGAAAATCGGAAATAAATACTTTATTTTAAGAAAAATACAAGCAGGCATAGATTCATATACAAGACTCCTTACATAATAACTCATAATATAATATACATATAAAACATACAATTCCTATCCCTCTGACAAACTTGTAATAACAAAGACGAGGGAAGAAAATAAACTAATTAATACAACAACATATAAACCAGACTCAGTATAACTCTTCCTAATGCTTCTTTATCCGATTCCTGAAAAGGTAAAGCTGTAGGGGGTGAGAACCTAACCACACGGTCTCACCACGGAATTTCAAAGTTGTCATAGAAAGATATTTAATAGGAAAACTGTTTCCAAGCTCGGTGACTATCATTGCCTTATGAATCTTTTAAAAAACCAATAGGTAATCGTTCAAAACCTTTTCAAAGAAACAATGTTTAATCTTTCAGAAATCTGAAACCTTTCCTTTCTTATAAGAAAATCTCAATCAGAAACCAACCACGCAATCAAACAACACAATCATTAATTCAGCACCAAAGTTCAATCTCAAATGTAGCACGCTAGGACAAACACAGGCAAGGCAGACAAGGAAAGCACAAGTAGGCAGCAGTTACAGCAATTAGTTCAAGTAGCAGTTACGAACAGTTTAGCAATTAGGCAAACCAAAACAAGTTCAAACTCAAGCACAGCATACAAATGCATATGATGCATGCCTGTCCTATGGCTGATGAGGCTCATCTGTCGGTTATCCAGCCAACCCGACAAGTCTGAATTGTACTTAGACCGTCCCCCGACGTGCATCCCCAAGAGTCTATGCATAGCTTTTTCTCAAATAATCAATATTACTCAATGGGGGTAACATTTCCGGGAATTTATATAGTGCCCGGTCACACACTTACGTCGTAGGGTCAACAGAGTATCGAGTTTTCAACCTGGTACACGTGGTGGCAAGCCACGGCACTTAATCCAGGGAACCTCGTATCTCAGATATTTCAAATTCATAAGCCATGTGAATAATTCAAAGTTCACATCTCAACATTCTCAACATCATAATCATTCATCAATCCAAATCTCATTTCCAAGTTCATTTCAAAGCCATATTTCAAATAAAATCCTCATCATCCTCTTTTTCATTCTGTTCGCTAACAATCTCAAATCCAAAACAAAATTCTTTCTTTGATAGACAAATCAATCTTAAAATGTATAATGCTTTAAAAACAAATCTTTTTAATTAACTACTTTAAATAAAACTTTCAATTTCATAAAATTTCGGCAGCATCTCCTCTAAAACTCGGACACTGCCACCCTTTTCGGGTCCCATCCAAACATTTCTCAAATCCTTTCTCAACCATTTCCAAATCTCAATCACTTTCCAAAATTCAACCAATTCCAGTATCAAAGTATTTTCAAATCAGACCAATTCTAATAATAAAACTCTTTTTAAAGTCAAACCAGCTCAAGTATTAAATTATTTATAAAATCAGACCGACTCAAAATCAAACTGGTTTAACTTCAAACCAAGAAAAACCACTTTTCACAATAATCAAGTAAATAACTTTCCAAATCCATTTCTTATCAATAATCGTACTTCAGTCAAACAATCAAGCACCGAATAACCCAGTCCAACAATCCATTACATCCACAAGACAAATATAATCACAAAAATATATCTTTTTGCATCAATATCTATTTATCACAACTCTGTAATGTAAATTAGATTTTAAGAAGAAATTCCCAATCAACCGCAGGGATCACGGCAACAATCATTTATCTGGCATAATTTAGAATTAACGCGGGACGGATATTGAGCGATATTAGAACATGATTGATAATAGAGTGTTGGGATAAACAAGAACGGCACCGAATATTCTTACCATGATAAACAGAATAGAACGACACAGTAGCAGCTTCTAAATTGACCGGATAGCAGCTCTAATAACGGCCGGAAGCTCTGATGATTCTGCACCAGTGGTGACTATATAATCCAATGCAAACAACTTCAGTAACAACTCACAGTAGAAGCAACTTAACAGAAAAGAAGATCTGAGGCAAGATTAGAGATTACCAAACTGACCTAGGCCACAGTGGCGGTTTCTGGTGGCAGCGGCGGCGGGTTTGTTAGCAACGGCGACTCCACACGCGATGAAAACAGCGACGGTGGCGTGGCGGTGGCGCGACGGTTGTGCCTCCTCGCGCGGTTCTATTTCTTAATGGCGGTTCTACAGCGGACCAACGGCGACGGCGGCTGTTGGGTGGCGCGGACAGCTCCTCCCTCGGCGCTCTCTTCCTCTCTCTCTCGGATCTCCCTCCCGACGGCACAGCGACGGCGATGGTGGTAGTGAGGCCCATCGACGCCGTCTCTCTCTCTTCTCCCTTTCTTTCTTCTCTTCCTTCAGTCCCCCGTCTCTCTTTCCCTCTTTCTCTTTTTTCTTTCTTCCATGAGTTTGCTGTTTTGCTGCGTGGGTTTGGGAAGGTTTGGGAAAAAGGGAATCTTGGTGGCTGAAGGAAGTAAGGCGGCAGCTGGGTTTCATCTGGGTAAAGGAAAAATGGTTTATTTAGGATTAGGGTTTGCTTATGAAATTGAAAATTTTGGGTTTAATATGAATAAAATAATTTTAATAAAATTAGAGTATGAAGTATTATTATTTGAAAAACTAATTTAATCTCTAAAATTACTTTAAAATAGTATTTGTAGTATAAAAATACTAATTGATTCTCAATAAATTACTCTAATTGAAAATATATGGTAATATAATTAATTTTCTTTATTTTTAACTTAAAGTACTAAATGATATAAATATAAAGCATCTAAAATTGAATCATATAAAATTATTATTATCTCATAACTACCAACTTTATAATTTAAATGATACAAAATAATTCATAATAAGATTTATTTGAAAATTCTGGGTCTTACAGTCCTAGCCGAGAGTAATAATCTAAGTCCCATAACCTATGATGAGTTGAGAGGAAAACTCTTTGCCTATGAAGCCACACACACAAACCCAGACTCAAAGAAAAAGGGAATTGCCCTTAAGTTAAAAACAGAATCAAAAGAGAGTGAGTCTAGTGATGATTTTTTAGATGATGAACTTGTGTTTTTTGTTAGGAGACTCAGGAGGCTAATGAGGAACAAAGGCAAGTACAAAGGGTCAAGCTCAAAGGAGTACAAGAAGGACATGAGCAAGGTGACTTATCACCACTGTAAGGAAGCTGGACATCTCAAGTACAACTGTCCGAAACTCAAGAAAGAGGACAAAAGGAAGAAAGAAAAGAAGAAAGTATTCATGGCATCTTGAGAGGATCTTGAAAACGATTTGAACGAGGAAGAAGACTCCGAATGCGAAGCTCAAATCTGCTTTATGGTTGGTGATGATCAACTTGATGAGGTAAATTACTATGACTTGTCTATAGATGATTTATATATTATAATTGATGATCTCACACTAAATTCTGCAAAAATGCTGGAAAAATATACTAAATGTAAATCTGAAAAAGAAATGTTGAAAGCTGAAAATGATTTTTTCAAAGAAAAGTTGAAGGAAACTGAATGTGCTTTGGATATTATTGAAGAAAACAGATTTCGAAAATCTAAACTTGAAAAACTAAAAGAAAAGCATATTGTGGACCCTTCTCAAGAGCTTATTGCTGAAAATGAAAGATTAAATGAAATGATTAAGAAACTGAATAATGATTTAGCAAAATTTGCTCAAAGTTCTAGCAACTTGGACAAATTACTTGCAAATCAAAGACTATTGTTTGAAAAATCTGGTTTAGGATATGTGACAAAGGATGATGCAATTTTTGATAACTCAATCACAAAATTCATAGTCTCTTCTTCAAAAATAAAACCTACTATCAACAAATCTGGTTTGGGATTTATTCCTATCTATGAAGAAGAATTTGAAAAGTCTTATTTTGAGGAAACTGAATCATCTTCAAGAACTGAATCTGTATCAAACAAATCGGGTTTGGGCTATATTTCAACCAATAAGGTTACGTGCAAAAATCCATCTTTTCAAAATAGAACCTCATCTTCAAAAGGCCCATATGCTTACAAAAATTCTGGTTTGAGTGCTTTTGCAAAAAGGAACAAGAACACCAAAAATCACTTTGTCAAAAGAAATGCACATCTTCCAAAAACCAAAAAAACTTAGGTCCTAAAATATTTCCAGCATCAAAACTCAAATCAATTTCAGTAAAATGCATCAGAAAATCATTGCTTTAATTATAAAAAAATAGGTCATTCTTACTTATAATGCTTCATTGAAAAAAAGAGTAGAAAATTGAATTTACAATGTTGTTTGTGATTTCAATGCATTTTGGCAACCAAGGTGGGTTAACTTCAAAGGATCCAAATTAATTTGGATACCTAAGGTTAATTGAAATCTTATGCAGATTTGCCTAGCATCCAAGAACAAGAAAGACATGTGGTACTTGGATAGTGGGTATTCTAGGCACATGATTGAAAGGTCAACTTTCTTCATCAAACTAAACAAGTATGATTGAGATTTTGTGACCTTTGGAGATGATGAAAAATGTAAAATTGTTGCTGTTGGAAAAGTAGGTAACAATCACTCTACCTTTATTGATGATGTCTTTTTGGTTAATGGTTTGAGGCATAATCTTTTGAGCATAAGTCAATTGTGTTACTTGGGTTATTTGGTGATTTTTAAAAGATTGGGATGCTGTGTTGTAAATGAAAAGACCAATGATGTGCTGTTTATTGCTAAGCGTTGTGATAATGTGTATAGACTTACACTTGATGAACTAAAGAATCAAAATGTAGCTTGTTTTCACTCTAAAGAATATGAAAGTGGCTATGACACAAGAGATTGGGCCATGCTAGCATGTTTCAAATAAACAAGCTTGTTAAGAAAGGAGTAGTGAGAGGTCTTCCTTTGATAAAATTTGACAAAGGCATCACTTGTGATGCTTGTCAAATGGGAAAATAAACAAAAAGTTCATTTAAATCAAAGGAAGGCATCTCTACTAAAAGACCACTTGAATTGCTACATATTGATTTATTTGGTCCGACAAGAACTCAAAGTTTAGGTGGTAAACACTATGGTTTAGTAATTGTGGATGACTACTCTAGGTTTGGTTGGGTTTTAAATGAAAAGGATTTAAAGATCACCTCAATAAGAAATGATCATGGAACTGAATTTGAAAACCAATTATTTGAATCCTTTTGTGAGAAATTTGGAATTTCACACAACTTCTCTTGTCCAAGGATACCACAATAAAATGGTGTTGTGGAAAGAAGAAATAGAAGTATTCAAGAAATGACAAGAGCTATGCTTTGTGAGAGTAATGTTTCAAAATTTCTTTGGGTTAAAGCAGTTAACACAGCTTGTCACATTTTGAATAGAACCATCATAAGAAAATCTTTGAAGAAAATACCTTATGAACTTTGTAAAGGTCATCCACCAAATTTAAATTAATTGCATATCTTTGGATGCAAATGTTTTGTTGTAAATAACAAAGATAATTTCGAAAAATTTGATCCAAAGGCATATGAGTGTTTATTTGTAGGATACTCAATAAATAGTAAAGCATATAGAGTTTATCATCAAGATGCTAGAGTAATTGAGAAGTATATACATGTTATATTTTGTGATACTAACTTGGTTCAAAATATTCTGGAGGATTGTGATGCAGGAAATCAGGCTAAAAAAGATGATGAAAAGGTCCAAAATTATGAGAATGAAAATTCTGAACTAAATGAATCTGAAATTGTAGCTGTAGAAAATCCTACACGAGACAATTCGATTTTGTCTCATGAATCTGGTGGAAATCCTGAAACCACCAGCTCATTGAATCCCTCAGTGATCGAGTCTGCCTCCAAATCCACAAGACCTCGTGAATGGAGATTTCTCAAGAACTATCCTCAGGAGTTTGTCATTGGGGATGTCTCACAAGGTTTCAAAACTCGTTCCTCCACTAGAAAAGCAAATGAAGAAACAAACATTACTTTCTCTCTCAAATGAGGTCTCAAAAAATCAAGGAAGCTCTTGATGATCCCTCTTGGGTAAAGGCAATGGAGGAAGAGCTTCATGAGTTTGAAAAGAACCAAGTTTGGACACTTGTTCCAAAGCCAAACAGAAAGAAAGTGACCAGCACCAAGTGGATATTTCGGAACAAGCTAGGAGAGGATGGTAGCATTGCAAGAAACAAAGCAAGGCTAGTGGCACAAGGATATGACCAAGACGAGGGAATAGATTTTAAAGAATCCTTTGCCCCAGTTGCCCGAAAGGAAGCCATAAGACTTCTTCTTGCTTATGCTGCTTATTATGGTTTCAAATTGTATCAAATGGATGTGAAATGTGAATTCTTGAATGGTGTGATAGATAGAGAAGTGTATGTGGCACAACCACCTGGTTTTGAAAATAAGGAAATTTCCAACCATGTTTTCAAACTATCAAAAGCTCTTTATGGTTTAAGGCAATCTCCTAGAGCTTGGTATGATAGACTTAGTTCTTTTCTTTTGATAAATGGTTTTCAAAGAGGCGCTACCTACACTACTCTATTTATTAAAAATTCTAATGATTCTTTCATTCTAGTCCAAATTTATGTTGATGACATTATTTTTGGATCAGCCAATGACACTCATATCTAAAAGGAGGTGGTTCAATAAAACAGCAGAAAAAGGGACCTACTCGCTCTGAAAGAGTGGTTCTTGATGATGATGATGATGATGATTTCATTCTTGAGGAATCTCCTCCTCCTTCTACCACGGGTACTTCAGCCTCAACTGGACACAAATATGCTTTATATGAGGTTTTTAAGGATGTGGTGTAGGAATTTGTTTCTCAATCCAACCATCTGATTGCAATGACCAAAGGAAAGAGGAAACTTGCTACGAAACATGAGAACTTTCTCAGAAAATCAAGAAATAGAGTGGTTATTTTCATGAAATTCATTAACAATCTCTAAGAAGATGACAATGCTACCACTGATCCTGAAGAAGATGCCGTTCTGATGAGGATGGTTCGGATGCCTGAATTTGTCTCATGTTGCTGCTGCCTTTTATTCACTTTTGTCTCATGAAAACTGTTGTTATTTACTTTTGAACTACTCTATGTCTATTTTGGATGATTGTAATACCTTGAACAACTGTTGCACTTCATTTATGTTACTTACTTGTTTTGGATTCTGAACTAACATTTTGTTGCAGGTTTTGTGTTAACATTAAGTTTCACTTTTGTTATTTCCACCCTTGATGATAAAAAGGGGAGTGGTAGTATTATAAATTTAAATTTAGGTTATTTTGTTGCTGCTGTGATCATTGGCATGAGAATTTGAAATTGTTGTAACCGTTTTGCCATTGTTATAGTTTTTATTGCTGATATGGTTGTTCAGTTTTGGGATGGATATTTAGATATCAATATGTTCAAAAATCTTATTGTTTGCTACATTTATGAATAACAGGTTGTGTATTGTCCAATTGTTGTGCTTCCTATGAAAATATGCAAACAGGAAACAAAAGAAGAGCATAAATCTAGGGGGAGCAATCCTTCAAAAGAGAAAGGGAGAGTAACACAAAAGCAAGTGACATCACACAAAGGTAAGTCTTCTAACTTCATCCAATTTCAATTCCTTTTGATCATTGTTACAATTATGTTTGTCATAAAGCGGGAGATTGTTGAGTTAAGAAATTAATTAACATAAGTGATGATGACAAACATTAATTTTACTAGGCTAATTATCCAATTAGTTTGATCATTTTATTTAAGTGGTGCAGGCCAAAATTCAATGTTGCAGCAACCCAAATAAATGGAATAAAAATCAGAAGCTTCCATAGTATGCAACACTTACAAACAAAGCCCAAAAGGAAAATAACAAAGAAATCAAATGGGGTGAATGGTAAATGAACAAAATCCAACCCAAGGCAATTCTCTCAAGCTGATCCCTCCAAGTTGCTTCTTCCAAAGCCAACATCCCTTTTTTCACTTTGATCAGAACTCACAGAAGAGAGAGAGAGAGAGAGAGAGAGAGAGAGAGAGAGAGAGAGAGAGAGAGAGAGAGAGAGAGAGAGCTTCATTCCTAAGTCATTCACCAAAAAAGAAAGAAAGAGAATGGTTAAGCAAAAAAGGTTGAGGTCTAATATCCCACATCAAACCATATCAAGCTAAGTCAGAAGCTAAAGGTGATTCATTTCCTTGTGCATGCATTTTACTTTCTTCTCTTCTTCCCCAACTCTCTGCCAATCCAATTTGGGAAACATGAAAAAGATGACCTCTGATAAACACTGCTGTGAATCAAATGCCAAGATTGTTTCTTGGGAACAAAGTAGTAGCTCAAGGGCTCAGATCTGGGTTTACCATTTAAAATATTTTTCATTACTATTCTAAGGCATTTGGTCAAGAAAAAGGGATCTGTTTCAATTTCCAAATTTGGGGATTAATGAAAAAATATGAAAGGGTAAGTTGGTGAAGCACACAGCTCGAGGAGTTGACTTGGAAGAGAGCATCTCAGCAACATGTAAGGAGATACAAAAGAAAATTTTTCATTCTTCTAAAGGTAAGGAGAGAGAACCAGGGTTTTGAGTTTTGTTATGAAGAGTTTCTTTGTGAAGAGTTCATGAACTTTGGACAGTGTTTTCTAAGTTAAAGAAGCATTCCGCCAAGATGAAGAACTCAATCAGAGTCAAATGAATCCGGTTCAACCTATAGCAACGAGGTTGTTGAAGCATCAATCTCCTTCATATTTTACAAATTGTAATTTCATTTTTAATGTATATATTTCTGTAATTTCTTGAGTAGTAAAAGGCTAAAATTGAGAAATCAAGAAAAGCCTATGAGTGATAAAAGGTTGAGTGATACACTTGAGAGAAAAGCCTAGAGTGATTTTAGATTTCTTTAGGTTGTTTACATTATCTTGTATCCTGTACCTGAGAGGTACCCCTTTCTTAGCTGAGTTAGCACTAAGAGTGAAGAGTTAGGTATTAGCATAGCCAAGTCAAGTTAGGTTAGAACTTGAGAGGGAAAGGATTGTGTCAATCCTGTGAAATTGGTATATGTAATACTTTAACTATAGTAAAAATTTCACCACCATTGTGGTGGAGACTGGATGTAGGTTGCAATGCAAAAGGCAATTGAACTAGGATACATGATGGTGTCAGCTTCTCTCTTCCCTTCTCTGTTCTGTTTTCTGATATTCACGAGACAAAAAGAAATTGTCTCATAAATTTTTCGCTACTGAGTTCAAACTGACTTAGACTAAAAGTTTATGTTTAAAGAGTTAATTCATTAAATTAAAAGAAGGACATAGATTTAACCCCCCCTTCTCTAAGCCTTTTGCAACCTTCAGGAACTCTAAGAAAAACAAAAATGAAAAAGTTAATACGGAGTATACATTTAGGTGCAAATGGTTAACTCAATGAATAGAACATTGAAAGTGAATTGAAAAACTCACATGTCCAGTGGTTCTGATTGAGAATGAGTCTGTTTACGAAGAACAATCATTTGTTCTTTAGGATTATCATCTATTATTCCTTTCTGACCAGGAGCTGGTTCATTCAATGATTCTTCTTGTTCCTTGAACTTGAAATATACCGAAATCATTTCACAATTACACCTCAATCATTCAATTAAAACACAAATTTTGTTGTATGAGAACTTACATCGTTGCAATTTTTTCTTGCCTTTTTTTTTCTTGCATAAAATCTTAAAAGGCTTTTTTTTTCAAAAAAAATATATATGAAATTAGAAGCAGAATATGGTAGCACAAGAATTAAAGAAATGGTAAGAGAAACAAAAATTACATGTTATTACTTAGTTGATTTACACTGCTTTGATAGCTTGTCTGTGTTAGAAACACAACATCATTTTCACTTGCCAAAATTACATGTGGCATTCTAACGATAAAATAACCATTGTTCAGTAAAACTAGAATAATTACATCAGGTTTTAAAAAATTTCAGCAAAGAAAGAATTTTAGATATTAAATCTTACGTTTGCAAAGAAACATAGTAAACTTCTGTGGAGTGGAGCCCAGTTTCTGGAATTTCAGTGATTTTTTTTTCTGCATCCTAGAAAAGCAAACAATCATTAAAAAAAACACAATAAAATTGGAAAAATACACCAAAAAGCACCACATACTTTTGTGCAGGCTTATCATTTATTTTCTTCAATCTTGCTTTTCTTATTTCTTACATTTATTTACTTCTGACAGTACATGCAAAAAGATTCTGATAATAAATAAAATTTTGATGAAAAAATATAGCATCATAATGATAGTTTCTGAATCTTACTCATTATCAGATTCAATTTTTTTTGGAGGATGAGTCCTCAGTAACATGTTTCCTATTTTTGGATTCAATCCTAGAAAAGCAAATAATTCTCAGGCAAATGAACACAATACAATTAACAAAATACACAAAAAAGAAACACTTATATTTTTGTAGGCTTTTGATTTTTTTATTTAATTTTTTTCCTTATTTCCTTGCTTTATTCACTTCTGATAATACATGCAAAAAATTCTGTTAATAAATAAAATTTTGACGAAAATGAAAAGCATAACATTACAATGATAGTTTTTGAATCTTACTCATCATCAGATTCACTTTCTTTTTCGGAAAATGAATCCACAATAAGGTGCTTCCTTTTTTGGATTCCTTATTGAAAAAGCAAATAATCATCAGGCAAATAAATACAATGAAATTGACAAAATATACCAAAAAAATAATACTTACTACTTTGTCATTCTTGTAGGTAGTTTTCTTTTCTTTTTTTGTGTGTGTCTCTTCTGAGTCATGTTCATAATCAGACTTAGACTCAGCAACACTTTCATTTTCTGAAGAAATAGTTTTCTTCTTTTGTTCCTTCTTTTATTCCTTCCTTTCTCCCTTCTTTTTGTCTTTTGGTTGTTTTCTCAGCTGTGCTCTTTTCACGATGCTCTAAAATAGAAAAAATATTCGTTTACACAATATATTTATAACAAATACAATAAAATTTAAAGAAAGAATTCTGTTGAGTTACCATATCATCCTTAATCTCAGCGTGTATTCTTTCAACCAACAACTTCCTGGTCCAATGTTGCACCCATGGTGGTCAAGGAATTTTATGCACCAACTTATTTTTGTGTGTGGATTCATGAAAATATACAATAATCAGAATATAGAGACAACTATTAACAACATATTTCTTGTGCAATGTGTGCTCTCTGATGCCCTTGATGAAGAAGTTGAGCACATGACCACCTCAATTTCATTGGCGTATTGTGTCCACGTGAAGAATCGGTGGCAAGTGAGCCGGAGAAACTTTGTTTATCGTTGTCGGCAACAAGAAGCACATATGAATATAGAGGATGAATGTCCTCTTGAATTTCAGCCAATTTTCCTCCCCATTAACACTCATCTCCATCACAGAGGTTTTCAATTCCAACAAAGTCTTGCCTTAAAAGTGTCTAATAACTTTCTTATTCTCCTCACTAAGTTCTTGAAATTAACTTTGGCTGGATAGTGTGCGCTACAAAAGCAGCAAAAATATTTCAATAACATAGAAATAATTTGATAATACACTGAAATTTAATTTATAGAATATATTACAAAATAGATTTTTATCAGATACAATCAAGTCAAGAGCAGCTGCTATATTTTCTTGGGTGCTCTTGATTATACCATACCGTGTGTTTAGTGTGTTATGGTACAGATAAAATGAATATGCCAATTCTTTCAATAGCTTATGTGGCACATTCATGGAAGGGATATGCAACATACCACCGAATTCCAGATCTTGAACAATGACTTTCTTGTCATTGCTCATGTTGTGGTATTTATCATGAATAGATCTTGTGGAACATCTCAAATCATAAATTTTCTGTAAATAAATGAGAATTATGCAAATAAACTATATTTATACAAAAAAAATTGAGTTGTTCAAACATATATATGCTTACATTATATTTTGGCGCTTGATTTTTTGTCATTTTTTCTGTAAGGAATAAAAAAAGGGGTTAATAGGTAACAAGAACACCAGGTGAACCTCAATTCATATGAAATACACCAAAACACAAATCAAATACACCAAAACACAAAACAAATACACCGCTATTATTTTTCTATTACATCATACAATGTGAGGTAAAAAAGACATGTAACTCAATGAAACATGCATAAAATGATACTAGAAACACTACAACAAATTTCTATTGGTAGTTACAACAAATTCATGAACAAAATTCCTGAAAAATAGACAAAAACATACATAAATCACTCAAATATGTATAAAATAATATCAGAACCACAAGAATAATATTTTATTGTCTAGTTACAATACAAAAGAGAATAATAGCACCAGGTAGATCTAAACTAACATGAAATACACCAAAAGACAAACCAAATACACCGAAAGGCAAACTAAATATACCGCTATTATTTTTTTATTATATCATTGATAAACCCCAATTTTGTGGTTTATCTTGTATTGAATTCAAGGGATTTTATCAATTTATCACACATTTATTCAATGAAATAGCATAGTTTTGTAATTCTCCCTAAATTTGTGCTTAAGAGTGAAAACATACTTTTTAGGTCTTTAATTAGCTAAATTTAATTCACTTTAATTCCATTTGATGTCTTGATATGTTTGTTGACTGATTTCAGATTCATAAGGCAAGTATTGGATGGAAGAAGTGAAGAGAAAAACATGCAAAGTAGATAATTCATGAAGAAATGAGCATTTGGAGAATTCAGAGCCACGCGCACGCGTCACCCACGCGTACGCGTGAGGAGGAAATTTGCCAGCGACGCGCACGCGTCGACCACGCGCACGCGTGACGCTGATCATGTAACCTCATTAAAGTGAATATGCTGGTGGCGATTTCTGAGCTTTTCAGGCCTAAATCCAACTCATTTCTGAGGTTATTTCATGCAGAATTGAAGATTGGACAAAGGGGGAGCAATTAGATTAGGTTAGGAAGCATGCTTTAAGTAGTTTCTAGAGAGAGAAGCTCCCTCTTCTCTCTAGAATTAGGTTAATTTCTCTTAGATCTAGGTTTAATTTCTTGTTTTTATCTTGTTCTCTTTACAATTTCTTGTTCCTACATCTTTGTTCTCTTAGTTTATGGTGTTAATTTTCTTTTTATGTCACTTTTATGTTTATGAGCACTCTTGTTAATTTCAATTTCTTTTAAAGCAATTTTATGTTTTATGTTCTTTTAATGCTTTCTTGAGTTGTTATTATTAATTTCTTGCATTGGGTAGTTGTAGAATTCACTATTTCTTGCAATTTACTATGCTTTCCTTTTATGCTTTTTAAGTGTTTGATAAAATGCTTGACTTAGGTTTAGAGTAGTTTTTTGAGCATTCTTGACTTGAAAAGAGAAATTAGGTGCTCTTGAGTCATTAATACCCAATTTAGATTGGTGATCTAGAGTTGTTAGTTAATATTATTTTCATTGACTCTAATCTCTTGCTAATTCAATTGGTAAGTTGATTAGGACTTATGGATTGAGATTAACTAGTCTTATTCGACTTTCTCTCAATGTGAAGATAACATTATACCTTCTTCCTATTTGGAGATGACTTAATAGGATTAGCTCTTGTTAATCATTGTATGATAATTAATGACTAGGATAGAAAGCCTATATTCTCAAACCTTGCCTTGAATGTCTCTCTTTATTACTTGCTTTCTTTAATTGTTTGCTTTATTTTCTTATCATTTAATTTCTTGCACTTTCATCAATCCAACCCCCTTTGACCTCATAACCATTAATTAGGCACTCGATTGTAATTCCTAGAGAGAACGACCCAGGACTGCTACTCTTGGTTATTTTTATTAGGTTGGACTTGTGACAACCAAAATTAAACTTTGATTGAACATTACTTGTCGGTTTGGAACTATACTTGCAACGAAGTAATTTTCTCTTTTACCGAGAAGAAATTCTAAGCCAACGGGTTTTACTCTTTCAATCATACAATGTGAGGTCACAAAGACATGCAACTCAATCAAATATGTATAAAATGATACCAGAAGTACTACAATAAAATTCTATGAATTGTTACAACAAATCGACGAAGAAAATTCTTGAAAAATGGACAAAAATAGATGCAAATTCCTCAAACATATGCAAATATAGCTTAAACTATACGTAACATTTTTACATCGATCTAACATAGTTATCACCAAATGAAGCATATAATGAGAATAGTAATACATACTTCAACGCAAGAACACAAAATTAATCTACTAAATAAACAGGAATATCAATATGTAGTATTTCGCAATCAAAATGAGAAAGAGAAAAGTGAGAAACTCGATGATTAGTGAACAGTACCTTCAATAATCTTTCGTGTTCTCTTTCTGTGTTTCTTGGTGAAGATTTCGAAATTAGCTTTGAAATTTTCTTGACTTTTCGTGACGATTTTAAGAGATTTTTAGCCTGGTTTGAATTATGAGCGTTGCGATTTTGATCAAGGCAGAAAAATTGTTTTCATAATGGCATTTGCGCTATTCAACAGTTGGGAGAGCGCATGTTTATACGCACTCTAATCTGAAGTTGGTTTTGTTGGACTTGGGCCAACTTGATAGGACTTGATTGCCAAAAAGGCTTGTATATATATCAGAACTGATATACAAGTCTTTCGTTATCTAACAAATATATGAGCATCAATAGTTAACACTACTATATTAGCATATCAACAATCAATACTATTATATTAGCATAATAGCATGTAAACATGAACCGTTATCAGTATTCATTATATGGATAAACTATTATTTTTACTTATAAATGTTTAAAACACTGATAAATCTATTCTTGAAAAAAAATTGACTTTCTATCCATAAAAGATAAGTTTCAATTGACAACACTATCTGAATCTTAAAAAATTATTCAAAATTTCTAAATTATCCTTCTTAACCTAACCTACTCTATCTCTAATTTTCATCCCTTCACCACCACCATTCCATCCCTAACCTCTATCTCTTTGTCGCTATCACCACCCTCTCTTTCTCTCTTGGATTTCCACATAATACTGTAAGCACTCAAAGTATTCCCAAATTTATTTCATTAGTATATCACTGCACTTCTGACCATACAAATATAGAAAAAAAAAAGAATATAAACTAACAATAGGACAAGCGGCATTTTTCAAAAATTCCTTGTATAGGAATTTGTAGCAACATAATTAAGTTTAACATGAGAAAAACTAGCATATAGAACACAGAATCTACATATCTGTTCTCAAATTTTATTGTAAATAGTCACAACAAATCAATCATTCATTTCTTCCTCGCGACCTACATCAACGTCGATGACCGCCACAGTGGCCCCAACGCTTCCAAATTTGTCAACAAGCGTCACCTCCCTCTTTGCTAATTAAATAGTGTCGACTACCACTACCACAACCCCAACACTTCCAGATTTGTCAACAAGATCTCTTACCCTATTTGCATAGTAATTATTCAATTAATTCTATGTTTTAGCTTGCTACATGATCGAATCGAATAGAATTTGGGAAAATAACCAAAGGCAAGAACAATGTATGTGGCGGTGGTAAAATTGGCAACAACAACAATAGTAAAGAGTTAGGATAAGAGTTGGAAGAGGAAGAATTTGAGTGACGGTAACAAAAAATTGGGGGTTAGGATGGTTGTGAAGAGATGTGGATTGGGGGGTGAAGTAAGCTAGGTTAAGAATAGTTTAGAGATTTTGAATAATTTTTTAGGATTCAAGTAGTTTTGTCAATCAAAATCTTTCATAGGTAGAAAATCAATTTTTTTAATAGATTTGTTAATATTCTAAATATTTATAAATAGAAATAGTAGTTTATCCTTCATTATGCACTACAACAAAGAGAAGTTACGAGAATCATAAGTGCACAGAAATACAATTAATGTGATTAATTTGAATAATCAAATCTGTTCTTAGCTAAATAGTTCAAAAGATGTCCTTTGTAAATTTAAAATACTATATACACCCTAAACTCAGTTATTAAAATTAATCACTTTATATTTATATTTAATTTAATTTTAATATATATTTTGTATTTTAAGAGTTCTGCTAAGTAGAAAACGGAAGATGTGAACAACGTAAACAACGGGCTATACCTCAGGTCCACTAAAACAAAAAACATCCCACCTGATTTACACTACCACAATCGTAGCCTCTCACCTTCCACGGTTCTACCTTTCTCTCTTTTTAGCGCAGCCGCTTCACTCCCCTTTTTCTGTCGCGCTGTCACTAACGCACCTCACCTCCGCCACCGCCACTGTTTGAAGAAGCAACGTGCCGCAACCACTATACTTTCTTCTCCCCTTGTGCTCCCTGCAATCAATGTCGCAGCTGCACCTTCTTCTTCCCTGTGTCGTGCCACCCCTGCTCTCGACGTCGCCGCTACACCTTCTCCCATGCTTCGCGCCACCCCTGTTCTCCCCGCAAGCGACGCTGCCGCTGAGCGCCTTCTTCTCCCCTCTGTCGCACCGTGCCATTCTTCCTCTTCACCCCTACGTCGCGCTACGCCGTGCGTTCTAGATGAAAGTGTCGGTCCTCTTCTCCCCTGCATTCGGTCGCGTCTGTGCTTCCTGGAAGCAATGCCGCCGATTGTCCCAAACCTTCCCTGCGTCGTGTCATTTGAAGAATCAATGCAGCCGCTCGTTCGTAGTGATAATGGATGTTTCTTTTCATATTTTTGAATATTTCTTTAATGATGGATTGGATGTTTCTTTTATTTTAAGTGGATGTTAATTTATTTTTAGATAGATGTTTCTTTGATTTTAGGCTGGCGCCGGCGCTGAGGAAGGAAGAAAAAGAAGAAGAAGAAGAAGATTAGGGTGGAGGCACAACGAATGACGCTGAAAAAAATGAGAATGTGTGAGGTGAATGGGAGTGAAAATAGAATTAAATTACTGTTTTGATTATGATTATTAAAAATCTAATTTTTAAAATTAATTAAACATTACTTTTTTAACCTGTTGTTTACATTAAAGTATAAACATTATTTCCCTATATTTTTTCATATTTTAATGTATATTTTATATTAATAACTAATTTTAATATGCAGAAGTATCAGGAGCCAATGAAGTATCTGTACAATGTGTATAATGGGGGTATAGAGATATTCGATTCAATAGGATATCAGATATTTATTATCCCTATTATCCAGATGGTTATTCTAGATAGTATGAGTGTATTGTGATTGAGAAATTAGTAATATTTTATTCTAAATGTTCATTTTTTAACTCATATTGGGTCAAATAAATAGCCTATTGTACACATTATACAAATACTTCATTGACTCCATAACAGGATTCTTTTAATATACACCTTAAATATCTCGGAAATAAATATTTTTCAGAGCGTCTGTTGTTAGGTCTAACCAGATTTTTTCTCAAAATGTTGTAGTATGTTATTTTAATTAAATGGCTTTTTACCTTAAAAAAATTTAAAATGACTTAAAAAACATTTTTTCAATTTATTTACTACTTTAGACCAAAGACCAATGAAAAATTATGTAATTTACTTCCATCTATATTTCTGTTTACAACATAAGTTGGTTATTCCTATGAATGTTAGAGTGATAAACAAGCAAATTAAGAGCAGTTTGTAAAAATCAAATGAAATTTCATTGGGTATTAGACCATAGGGTTCCTGCGTTGGCGAGATCAAGAGTTGGCTTTTCTATTATGTCTTCGAAGTCCAAAATTTCAAGTTCCAACCGTTCAAATTTCAAAGTCTCAAACCATCGTCTTCTAAATTATTTTTTCCTCTATTTCCCCCTCTTTTTCTTTGGTTTTAGATATGGACGTAGAATTCAAATTATTCACAGTTTGTGATTGTACTGGTTCCCTTAATTGTCAACAACAAACGCGTAATAAACAGAATCCAATTCTCGAGCAGCTCGGACAAAATGAAGCATTTGAGGGGCCCCATACTATAGAAAGCGTGCCTTGTCGCTATTTGATTTGTCATTTTTTGAATTTTTTTTGTCAATTAAAATGGCTTTGTTTTTCTTGATGTTTTCCTTCGAATTTCGACTGAAGGCTCTAAAGTGACTCATTTGGTTTTATCTCTCTCGTACTTACTGATGGTTATGCATTACATGATTGAAATGATGAAAATTATAGAGGATAATAATGAAAAATCAGATACGTAATAACGATGTATTAAGACTTATTTTATTATTTAATCAATCATCATTCTTACATTGCATTGAACTGCTCCACCATGAGAGAATCAGAGTGTGTCGCTACTCTTTTGCGGTAATATGCAATGCATATGAATCAAATCAAGATAGTGGTCATTATCAAGATAGTGTGTCGCTACTCACTTTATATTTACCCTTCCACCACGACCAAAAAAATATATATATATTTACCCTTCCATGAGTTCTATACTTTCTATCTTTCAGTCCTCTTCTGTTTAAATAATCTTCGTAGTCATGAATGGCATAAGTGTTGTTTAGTCCTTGAAGTTCATAAACGAAGAAGTTATAAATTCTTTAATAGTCTAGTGAAGCTTTACTAGTAGTAATATGCAAGAACAGAAGTCACCTTTTTGTCAAATTATGGCTGTCCAAACTATTATGGCTCATTAGCTTGTTTATGTTTGTATAATTCAGGGAAAAGCTTATTAGATGCTCTTAACATTTGTCTAAAATTTTATTTTTACTTTAATAATTTAAATATTTAACTTTTTCCTTGATTTTCTAAGGTGCTTTAATTTTGTAGCTATCATTTATTATCAGTCAATTGTTAGTCAAATTTTCGCTCTCTAAATTTCTTTCTTCACGTACTTATGTAATCTAAATTTCAAACTGATAAGTAGATCACTTGGTCACCCTGTATACTGGCTTTTGTTTAATTAAAGGAAGGGAACTGAAGAAAACCGAAAAGTAGACCAGTGATAAATGGCTCATAAAATTTAAGGAAATCACGTTTTCAGAACAAATTAGATGTTGTGAACAACTTGCAGTTAATCCCATAATCTTGCTCAACAAAACCATTATTTAAACCTCAAGTTGGGGCAATTTCTCAGCAAGATAAACTCGTTTCCCCCTAATTTTGACCTAATTTTTCTAAATTTCAACCTCAAACTGATCAGGAAAACATATTGTGAGCAAGCGAAACTCGTTTTCCCACTTTGATAGCACGGTAAAGACTCAAAGGGCATAGTGCCACAAAGTAGGGTGAAGGAGAAAAGCATATTGAACAAATGCATCATGCATCTATGCAAGTTATAATTTACTCTAGATCCCTTATGCTTCCAACATGGTAACAGACTTTATATTATTTTTTTGCAACTTTGCACTTTTGGATGTTAAAAAGCAACTTTTAAATGACCTCGTTTTACATGGACAACTTTTAACTTTGACCAAGCATTTTGCTGACAAAAAAATAGTTCCTAATACTAGTGTTTTTGTTATCTTTAACCATACATAATACATAAATCATTATAAATTTATGAAATTTAACAAGCTTTGACCGACATATTAAAAACAAAAAAAAAGAAGAAGCAAAAATCTAACAATGACGACCCCCTTTCTAGAAATTCTGCTCATCTACCATTACAATAATCGAAAGAGCTTCCGTCAGAAAACAAATATATATATATATAATAATAGTCGAAAGAGCTTACGGTTTTGACATCACGCATTAAAAAAGATGTTACAGTTTGCTACTTTTATATAATATGTAACGACAATGGAGTCAATACCAAATAAAACAAGACAAACATGCCGTTGACATTTAATTTGCACATAGACTTCCGGAAATTGGGAAGCATGAATAATAATATTTATAATCATTCATTATTATTTTCAGCCAAAAAATACCTAGTCATAAGTTATCTAGTAGTTACTAGTTAGGGTCTCCAGAGATGCATATGCGCTACCACTTGCATTTCACAATTTTTCTCCAACTTGCAGAACATCGTGGTCTATGATTAGTATATGAATTATTGTTTGAGTAGAATTACAATATTTTTGGTAGAAGATTTAATAAATGAATTTAAAATTGTGAATAATTACCAATTTGCATTGTCACTTTTAGATTATCGAAATTATTTATTATATTTCTTAAACTAAACCAACTAAACTTAGATGTCAGATTATGCAGACTAAAATAATAAATAACAAAGATGTTACCAAGTAACCAACCTCAACTTAAAAACTGCAAAATCATGAAAATGGAGAATAAACGTCAGTTCACCCGTTCAACGAATACGAATTCAACGTCTAATATAAGCTCAGAAAAGAAACGACAAAACAAGTAGCTAGCAGCACTTGGAATTTCCAAATAACCTTCTTACTGGTTGTTTTTGCATTCGAAAAAGGTTGAATTCAACCTTCAAAGAAATACAAGGACTCCCTCCCCTATGATCTTTGAAAGTGAGAAGCTTTTTTAAAGGAAAGCACCCAAAGTTTTGTTTAACCTTCTTAATCCCAAGTATGTAGCTTTCATAATATGATTAATAGACCAACTAATGTCATTAATAAGCAACAGTCAAGCGCTCGTTTTCATCAATGCATTAATAGATTTGATAGCCACCAGAAAAAGTTAGAATAAGTATATGTAAATGGCCATGCAATTATAAGGAAGCCCAGAGAAGAGAAAAAGAAAAAGGAGGGGGGGGGGGGGTGGTTACAAAAACTAGTTTCCAAGCAGTGATGTCAAAAGTGCCAAAACAGCAATGATAATCATGATATTAAGAAAATAGTTTGACTGTAGGGGCTTATCTGGGCTTCCACCAATTGCCTCATACTCGGATCGAATCTTCTGCTTCATAGCATCAGATAGCTCTCTCTGCAATTCAAATAGGCACACTATTGAATTTTTTATTCCTTTCTTCTTCATTTAAGACTTCCAAATTTTACATGGATATCACATGATTTGAAAATACTTCTTCCTGTATTACTAAAAGAAGATACTGGGACAAGAAAACATGACACTTGTTTTTAATCCTGCACCAAACCAGAAAAATTGAAACCATAAACAATACGCGCATATATATGAAATTTTCTTGTGTTAGTCTTTCACGAGATGCCTAACAAATTTCTCCAACTGTCAGCTAAATGAATAATAACATATGAGTATAAACGGTGCAAGAAAAGAACCTTTCCAGTTGAGTACTTTGCTGCTTCAAACTTCTCTGCTTGTGGCTTTGGAGAAGGATCTAATACTATGCCCTGACAAACACATACCAAGGGGAAACTGGGAAACTTGGTCAAGAACTCATTATATGGACCCACGTATGTGCAGGAAATGAAAAGAAATGCTCAGGAAGCTTTATATAAACAAGAACAAAATCTCCAGGTGTGGGTCACATAAGCAAGTCCATGATATATAATTTAAATAAATGTAAGGGTAACTTAAAATCAACAAACCTCTGGAGGATCAAATTTTGCACCAAGGTTGCTTAGCTTGGCATGGGCTTCAGCATAATCGTTGAAGAATGCTACCTGATCCTCAGCATACTTCTCAGCATAAACCTGCAAGTTACACAAAAGTTTAATTTTATGTGCATTTGTAAAATAGCCATGGAAAATAAAACTCCAGTTACTTACCTTGAAGGATGGATCCTCAAAAAGAACAGCATCTGTTGGCAATACCAATAAATCTTCATCCTTTTTTTCCTTGATGTCCTGCATACAAAAGGGAATAAGGAAATCATAACCCCCTGCATACTCCCCTCCGCTACCAATGTCCATTACATTTTTAAACTTTTTTTTTTTTTTTTGGAAAAATGGTGATAGTAGAAGTAGTGGTAAAGACCTTGAAGTATGAGTTATCAAACTTCAACCATTGTACTGTCCAGGATTGTCCTCCAGGTGCTCCTGGTCCATCTTTCTGTAGATCAAAAGAAAATTATAATTATAAAATATTCTGATAAGGAATAGGCAAAAAGGGCATATAATATGCAGTGTAATATGCAGTGTATAGAGAAGATTAACATAAAACATAACATGCCCGAAGAAGAAGGGACTTTTAGTGCTTGCTGGTAATGCAAAATACGAACTCGCATTCAAACTAGATATTTGAAAAAATCTCGGGATTGCTTCAATGGCAGAAGCCAGAAGAGTGAATTCAGCGATTGCTTTGTGACATGGTCAGTGGAATATTCCCTCTTAAAAAGTAGGGGAAGCTATCTATATAGGATTTCGTAAATAAAATCATGGAAGAAGAAAAAGACGACTTGCACGACCTTGTATGGATAGGATCTACTATCAGATGGAACCCACCCTTGTGGCATTCAAATATTCTATTTGCTAAAAGCATTTCTTACAGAACCGGGTAAATTCAAATATCATATTTAGAATTAGAATATGACTTAGAAGAATTGAAACAAATTTACTACAAAATCATCAAACGAGTAGGATGAGAAAGGGAAGATAATATACTGTATATTTAGTCTCAGGCTTGCCCCAGCCACTTCGTTCAGGTCTGGACCTTCCCAGTGTGTGCGCACCAGATAATGCAACAATTTCCTGCAGGTTCAGTAACTTGATCAAAATCACATATAATATTTCCAGGATCCAACTTATTACCTTGATCCTTGTTGGAAACAACGGAAATCACCTTGTCATTCAAACCCATTCTGTAGAAAACTTGACGCAAATGATCAGCCGGTGAGGGAGGACCAGCATCTGAGTACAGAAATGTTTTTCAGTTAGCTATATCAACACAATTTTAAAAGTGTATATATTAACTATACTCTAAAAATGCATGATTTAAAATTTTAATAGTTCTAGAATTGTGTCTCACCCGGTTACCATAACTAAATTTCCAGTCGAACATGAATCAAGTCCTATAACTGCAATCCATGCAAGTCTGAAAAACCAAATTGTTTGTCTGTTTTCGTTTTATTTTTGTTTGGGTTTTGTTTTTGGCTAGAATGGATTGGGCTAATTGAAGTTTTGAAGATAAAATGAAGATCGAACTAGACAAATGTATTTACTTCTTAAGCCATCATAGATATTCATCATTGTTTATAAAAGCATAATATAAATAATTTAAGGTATTAAGCTTTTCAGTTTCCATTTGGAAGTGCTTGGCAAAGTGGCAAACTTGCAAATAGGTTCAAAATTGATAAATTAAAACTAGTAATGTAAATCAATTTAGTTACTCTATAATGCTGATGGCTTAGTCATTAGCCAGTCCAAGTCTAGAAACAATAGAGAAGGTGCAGTACAGGTGAAAAAATTAAGCATCGATCTAATTCTTAGGTTCAATAAGAAGAATAAACATATTTTACCTTTTCAAGAATAGCAATAAAACACTAAAGCTCTTTACTATGATTAATTTATTCCAATGCCTTGACTTCTATGATTTCCAATGGAATCCTAATTAACGTGACTAGACACATTAGTTCACATGCTTTATTCTTAGCACACTGGATATATGGGCTACTAACCTGGAAGTCTGCCTTCTTCAGGACATTGTTCAGGTGATGAGACATCCACTCTTCCATATTTCATAGGGATTTTTGGGCCTCCAGCTTCCTGACAATTCCAAGAAAGTAATCAATATATCTTTTAATTAAGTTATATAACCAAAAGTTAGTCCTGAAGCAGAGAAAGGAGTCAGGTAACCTCAACAGCAGTAGCACCAGCCAACTGAAATAAGTCTGCATATGTCACACGAGCATATTTGTCTTTGATTGGCTGAATAAGCTTCAATGCATTCACGAGTCCTGGAATGGCAACTCATCAGGGAAAACAGTAAGCAAAATTCAAACAATCTCGACGTTTAGTATATTATTACCAGCATTGGCTGCATGTTTCAGCTCAACTTCAAATCTTAAACTACCATTAGCACCACCTCTCTGTGGCCATTCCTCAATATTCTTATTGTAGGTACCAGCATCATGCCATCCCAAACGAATCTATCACGTAAAATTCTATGTGAACTGTAGAGACTTAAGAATGTAACATAAAATTGTACAAAAAAATTATATTTATTTGTTTTAGAAGAAAAATAATTGAATGGAAAATTATAAAGAATGAGAATGATAAGGAATCTCCTACACAACCGCGTGTGCAGGCACATGCAAGGTCATTAGAGAAGCTTTTAGATCCTTGAAATGTCACTGAAGAAACCCCCAAAAGAGAGGTCATGAACTTTGCACCAATTAAACAGTAACCAATAAGTATTATCCCAGAGTAAGTAACCATACTGTAGCCAAGGTTGAACATTTCCATAGAAGTTTTACTTCTCCCATAGCAATGGGACCTAACCCTCAAAAAGTGGTAAAGGGAACTAGGACACACCCCACTGAAAATGCCAAATAGCTACATAAATTAAATTCTGTAACAAAGATCCAAGTCTATGGGGCAGGTCTATATCATCCAATATCCGATGTAGTATATATGCATAAGAGTTTGACATCTTGCTTTAGTCATTTTGGCAACCGTTAAATTTTACTCACCACCCTTGGAAGTCAGGTTCACAAGTAAGAATTCACATGTAATCAGTAGCCTCATTCCAATCATCTTATTAGTTGAATGGTTAATCTATCTATCGCTGGTGGTCAGTGTGATGTGAAGACCAAAGAGTATTACACAACATCATAACATCATGGCCAATTAGCTGATCCTTTAAAACCAGAGATAAATTCTGCATAAAGTGCTGTGTGGACCTTTCCAGCATTCTTTGTAGATATTGGACCACTGGAATACTAGTCAGTGTATCAGAAAGAATCATGCATCCAGCAGACAAATAATAGAGAAAAACTAGGACATGGCCAGCTTATCAAAGGCATAAGGCATCAATCACAAGGTACAAGGTCCATCTCCATATTACATGTTTGTGTTCATTATGCTCCATGACAACAAAACTTATAATCGTTAATTTTAATCAAATTCAATTTGAAAAAGAAAGTCAAATAAAAGAGAAATTAATCCAAACGACCAGATAATGCAAGTCTCCCCGCAAAAGTGAATTAGATCATGGATTCAGCGTAAATTAGTCATGGAACTTAATCATGTAACTTATTCGAACCCCTCTAACAACGCTTATAGTCAACTAGTCATGGAACTTGATTATGCAACTTATTTCGAACTCGAACAAATAATAAAAACATTAAAAAAAAAATGAGTGAACACTTGGAATCCGAGTTCAAACGCTCTAGTCTCTACTAACGAAAAGAACAGTAGATGCAAAAATTCTAGAGTATTTGGAGACCTAACTGACGTTCGTGACTTCGTGATAGTGTACTCGAACAGCGAGATCTCAAGAAATGAAGGTTTACCAGAATCGGATGGCAGAACTTTGTCCTGAGAAGCTCCTTGATATCTTCTCGAGCACTCTTCAGCTGGTCAGGATCAGACGCCAACGACTTCGGAGAAGAAACCGTTGCATAGTCTCCACTCGAAACACGAACCTCAGCTCTTCGCTGAAAACACAAAAAAAAAAGCACAAGCAAGTGAACACATGAATCCATCGCGAGCTCAAGTTTAAGAGTTAACAGCTCAAAATGGAGGAGACAATACCTGATTGACGAAGAGGTGAGAGATACGTGAAGAAGAGTGAAGGTGGAGGCATTTGAGCGAGGAACGAGAAGTGGAAGAGGAGGAGAAGAAGGAGCGGGAAGCTGAAGAGGAGAGTGCGGTGGCGGAGGGAATAATGCGTGAGGCAGCGATGGCGGCTGTGGCGGTGGAGGCCATTCTAGTTGTTGGAAACGGTTGAGATGGTAAAGTGAGCGAAGGATGAGTGAGGAACACACGCTCTGCCATGTGTTTGGGTACTGTTTGGGTTTTTAACACTTTCTATTCCCTCCTTGCGTTTCGGATGATGAATTGATTATGTTCTCTGCCAAAAGCGCGATGACACGCACACCTACTCACTGCAACGCTCTCGATTCTTCCTTGTGTTTGGTTAACAGGGCACCTTATGCAGTTATGCTTAAGCAGTATTATTAATACTCCTAGTCACCACTATTCGTCTATTCCGTATTAGGGTATATGTTATTATGCTATGATGTCCAATATTTTTTTAACCAAGAGTAAAAATTATTTTTAATAATGAAAGAAAAATTAAAAAAATAAGAAATCATTTCATGTGTGATGTACAACTTAAAAAAAAATTAGTTATACTTTTTATTTCTATCTACTTTTATTTTTTAACGAAGAAATTCTAAGAATTTAAATGCTTGGTGAATAAATTATCCATATTTGTGCTTGGATTTATTTTAGAGATAAAATATTAAAGTAAAAACAATTTTATGTGCCTTTTTATCTTTATTTTTATAATTAAATAAATTTTTGTCTTACTAGAAATTTTTTCATAGAAAAACAATGAGCACAGAGCATTTTTTATAGGTAAACAATAATAGTTTGAGTGACATGAATCAACCCAATAATATATTTATTTAAATATGTATTCATATTATTTGACTTTTATAAAAAACTATATTTATTTTAAGCTCATGCACATTTTAAGAATTTGATTTAAATATTTTAAAATAATAATTTGAATTTGTTAAACCAATTTATCACAATTTTTTGAGACTAAGATTTAATATTTATACAATTACATATTATTAAAGAATTTATATGCATGCAATTCGTTGGAATTTTCTCGAAATGCCGTGCATCCCATTCATACTTGTTGATGCAAATTGTGTCCCAAGGGCCAAGGCACATAAGAGGAGAGACGAGAGAGCAATGAGAAAGGGCAGATACTTATTATAAAATAATTTGTTATTATGGTAATAAATAAAACAATAAATTATGAATTATAATTTTTTGTGAAAAAATATATGGTCGATTTGAATTACAAAAAATGATCTGATTAATAGATTTATTTAAGTTTAAAATATTTATATAAAATATAATATAGTAGATAATTAAAATTGTCTAATTAATAAAAGATATAACATTTTTAGTTAATAAGAAGATTAAATTTCTCTAAATAAAAAAGTTAGTAAAATAAAAAAATAAAAATTTAATCTGAACTACACATAAAAATTACAAATTTAATTGCTATCGTCTTTTTTTTTTGTCACTTTATTTAGCAGTGAGAAAGGAATCTTGTTAAGGCCACATTCCCCCATTTTAAAATGTAAAGGAAGTTGAAAAATGAGAATAGGATAAATTATTTTAAGAAAATCCAAGGACTTTGTTAAAACGTCAAACTTTGAAGTTTTGTCTTCTTCTCTTTTGAATTTTGACCAACGGCTGCCATCTCTGGAAAATTGAAAATGCATCACTGATGACGGTGTGCTTCATTTGTGTGTGTCTTTTTTTTTTTTTTTTTTTGAGTCTTACCCCGGAAGGCTTCATTGAGACTTTGAGAGGTGACGGCCATCAATCGATTTTTTGTTTTCTAGTTACTACACGACTTTTTGCGACTTATCAAACGATTGTTTTGATTAATTAATACACCATTTTTTGGGTCTGCAGATTTTTTGTTTTCGTCATGTTTGGGTTTGGATACAAATATGTTTAAATTCAATAACAAAAACCATATTCAAACAAAAATTATACTTCAAGTCCAAAAAAACAAAAAGGAAAATATAACCTCAAACAAAAACAGCTCATCCTTAAACGCTTCTTGCTAAATATAGAATGCTGCACACCTTGTTAATTCGTTAAATCTGAATTCTTCGTTTATTATATTTTATTTGAATAGTTTGAATTTAAAAAGGTAATCTGTTAATCAAGTTAATCATTTTTTTATAAATTTTAGATTTCTTTATAAGTTTTAGATATTAGGCTGAAGTCCAAAACAAAAAAAATATATAAATATTAAAAACAATATATTTGTACAACAAAAAAAATTACTGGACTATAAAATTAAAATAAATAATACATGAAAAATAAATTAAAAATCTATGTACTAAATTCAGAAAAAAATATATTAGAATCTTAAAAAAAATAATATTAAATATATGTTATGTATATAATATTAAAATTTAAATAAATTTTGTTTTATGTAAAACAAAATTATAATATTAAATATAAACACAATAATAAAAATTTTGTGTTATATAAATTTAATTAATACATATATATATATATAATTTTATTTTGTGTGAAACAAAATTATAATATTAAATATGAGGTGAATGATAAAAGATTTTGTATTATATAAATTTAATTTAAAAAATATATATACAACGTAAGAAGCAAACAAATATAAATATAAAATAATTTTATTTTGTGCGAAACAAAAATTCATATAAAAATATTTATATAATTTTTTTATTAACAATTTTTTATTGAAATATGCTATTTTACTATATTTAAAATATATTATTTGAAATAATTCTATTATTTTAGTTAATATATATTATTTAAAAAGAATATTTAAAATTTATTATTTTGTATTAAAAATATATTATTAATTTTTCTTAAAATAACATTTTCTCTTTTTTTGGTTCAAATATTATGACAAAAAAATTTTACGTAACTGCGACTATTCAATAAATATTATATAAATTAATAAAAGAAAGAAGTACTCATTTTTTTAACAAAAAATAGAAAGACTCAAATCCGTAACGTTTTAGGTGAGTATAAAAAGACTATGTCATTTGAATTATAACTCGTTGACAAAAAAATACTCTTAATTATATATTAAATAGAATAATTATTTATTAAGCTCATTTTTATACAAATAAAAATTTTTTTTAGTTTTATATCTGTAATATTTTATACCAATTAGCTTGAAAGTTTAATTATTTTTTGAATAAATTAATAAAAAGTAATACAAATAATTGTTTAAATATAATTGTATTTTAATTTTTGTATTTGGAGTTAGCCAATCAGCAGTGGCGACAAACAGGCTTCTTCCTCTTCTATGGCAGCGATTTTTCGGGATTTAAAGGTCATTCATAGCAGAGGTGGAAGGTAGTGGGTTCTGTGGCTAGCCAGAACGATAATGGAAGTAAACAAAACAGTAAAGATATTTGAAGACATCGTATGCCGACAATAACAGAGTAATGGAAGAATTCGATCAAGTTTTCCTGAGTACTTCTGTGGTGTAAAGGTCGTCCTGTGTTAAACGAGGGAATTAGTTTTTTGTTAGTGTCAATTTGTTTATTCAACCCATGATAAAAAAATAATAACAATAATAAATAAATTTAATTTATCTTATAACCTTTGATAGTAGGTTAATTTTTAAAGAGTGCTGCACTCTTTACTCTAACTGGAGTGCACTAGTTTTCGCCAACAAAAATATATAAAACAAAAAGTCCACCCATGCCTAACAAGTTAAATGAGGGTAACATGGCCAGGTCCAAAGAAAAAAATGAGGGTAGCATAGCAGAAGCAAAAGCAACATAGTTTAGTCCATGGAGTCCTTATATTTTGAGGTGTTTAGGATGATGGAGATTCGGTCAACAATAGAATTTCAATTGTATTGAGTTTTTACCTCTTAGCAAAAAGATTGCCTCTGGCATATGGAAGATCAACAAGACAGAAGAGCGAATTTGCAGAGCCATATGGAGGTGGTTGAGGTGTCTCGAATTCTTGTGTTGGTTGGTTCGAATAAGAGAGTTGGGAAGTGGCGCGTCGCCAAGAGTCGTCTTGTTTAAATTTATTCTGCTCTGCCGATTCTTTGAACAGAGAAGAAGATGATGGAGGTTTGGAGAAGATGAACAAGAAGGGTACATATTTGAATTGAATTTTCATTGAGATTTTCCAAAAAACTCAACTAGTTACATTATCTAGTTTTCTATTTATACTCTCATGAGAAGCCTACCACAGCAACTTAATAACAAGTTCTAACAAACTCTAAACTAATTAGTAGGATCTTGACAGTTGTAAATGCTAACAACTAATATCTAACTATGAGCCAAAATTAATAATTCTCATAAGCAGCTTATACACCAACTACCCCTTAAGCTAGGAGGGTAGATGTTGTACATTCCTAGCTTACCGCATAAGTCTTCAAACGGTCCTGGTGTCAATGCTTTAGTTAGCATCTCAGCGATCTGTTCCCTTGAGGGTATGGACATGAGTTTCAATGATCCATCCTGCACCTTTTTCCTTACTTTGTGACGATCTATTTCTATGTGTTTTGTTCTTTTATGAAATATAGGATTAGTGGCTATATGTCTTGCTGATTGAATATCACAAAACAAAGTCATTGGCTTTTGTAGCTTGATTTCTAAGTCGTTTAAAATGTAGGTTAGCCAGATTCCTTCACATGTTGCAAATGCTATTGCTCTGCTTCTACCTTTGATGAAGACTGAGCCACTGTCTATTGTTTTTTACTTTTCTATGAAACCAAAAAACTGCCAACGAAAAAACAATATCCAGAAACAGATTAACGTGTGTTTGGACAGGTGCCCCAATCTGAATCATTGAAACCTCGAAGGGATAAATCACTGCTGCAGCTGAATAACAGTCCTTTTCAAGGAGCTTATTTTAAATACCTCAAAATGTGGAAAGCGGCCTTGAAGTGTGCATCGGTGGCGCAGTCTAAGAACTGGCTAAGTTTGCTGACCGTAAAGCTTATATCTGGTCTTGTATTGTAGAGATAAATTAGCCTCCCAATGAGTCTTCATAAGGTTTAGCATCTTCTGACAAAGTTCCTCTAGTCTTAGGAAGTTGTATTGAATAGTTTATAGGAATGTCGGTCGGTTTTGAATCTGTTAGCACATATTCTTTAAGTAAGTCTAAGGTGTACTTCCTTTAGTATAGAGCTATACCTTTCTTGCTTCTTGCCACTTTTATCCCAAAAAAAGAAAATTAACTGGCCTAAATATTTAATTTTGAGCATGTCATCTCTTGCGAGTACTAGATCATCTACATAGTTCAGAATTGAAGTAACCCTTTTGAGGAAGATTTGGTGAACAATCATATAAAGCCTTTAAGGAGTGAGCTTCTAAGTGAGTGAGCTTTTTTTCTTTTCAATAAAGGAGTGAGCTTCTAAGTGTTACTATCTTCTAGAGCTTGTAATTCATATTTGATTACTTGTCTCTAACAATCATATAAAATAGCTTTCATATCATAAAATTCATCGATAATAGAATATGTGTCAAATCTTTCTGCAATCTTCTTCTCAATGTAAATTAAAAGACAATTAGCAAGAAATTCATCGTCTATTTTGTTTCTGAATCTATTCATCACAATATTCATAGCTAAAAGAGATCTTTTAGTTGTAGCAGTTGAAACAAGGAGAGTTAATACCAAGCGAATCAAATGATCAATCAAAGGATATGTTAAAGGCTTTCCTGTCTTTGTTAATCATTGACATAATTCCGAAATTGTGCACAAATTAGTTAATTCAACATGATTAGGAACATCAAGTTCATAATATTGAGCTTGCATTCTAATATGAAAATTTTCTTGGTTACTAAAGTCACTTGGATAAAACCATTCTACTAATTCACATACTTTGTTGATACTGAAGAACTTATAATTATCTCTGGGATCTAAAGTTGAACTTAAAGTAAGAAATTCTACCATATTATTATTGAATCTTCCATTAACCTCTTGCAATTGTGTATCAATTATAGCCAGAAATAAATTAACATGGTAATGATGCTTCACTAAAATTTGGTCAACAATTTTGCGAGTTCGGCCTCTTCTAGGAATATGCAATGCATTCATATCAGGAACTTCAGCTTCATGTTTCTCACAAAATAATATAACTTCTTTATGAAAGCCTTCGAACTTGATTCTTTCATTCTTTGGATTAAAGTTTTGGTAGTAAAAACCAGAGTTAAAGCATTCAATATGTCTTTATTTTTTTATTGCAAAGCTTGACAAAGATCATGCCTAACTTCCAAAATATTTCTCATCAAATGTAAAACAAAGACAAATTCAAAGGATGTGATAACATCATAAGCAGCACTAGCATCACCACGAGTGGAGAAATTACCTTCTTCAGTGCTTTTTTCAAGAACTTCATAAGTAGCATCAAGCATGCATAACAAGCAACGTACAGAATTCAAATAAAACCCTTATCTGGTATCTCCAGCTTTTTGCAAAATACCAATTTGATTAAGTCCACTACCTGTTACAATTTGATCATTGGTAATTAAGTTTGCAACATTATTTACTTGAGCAATCCTTAACTGATCGTTACAACATTCACAACTAGTGTAAGTTTTGAAAAGAATTTATGAACATAGCAAACTTCTTTTACTGCAAAAACAAGTGCTAATTGTAATCGATGAGCAAGACAATGAATGTAAGAAGCAAAAGGGTGATCTTTCAAAAATAGAGCTTGCAATCTATTTCATTCACCATGCATGTTACTAGCTCTATTATATCCTTGTCCCCTAAGATTTTGAACATCAAGATTATGACGAGAAAGAATTGATAAAATTTCTGTTTTTAATGTCAAATAACACGTATAAAAATATGTATAAGATCAAAAAATCTTTCTTGAATACAATCGTGCTTGTCTACAAATCTCAAAACCACAGGCATTTGTTCTCGCTTTGACTCATCTCTTACTTCATCAATAATTATACAAAATTTAGAATCACTGATTTCTTCTCAAATTATTGCACGCACTTTTCTAGCAAAGATATACAATATATATTTTTGAACATAGGGAGATATATATTGAGCATTTCCAAGAGCATTTTCAAGGACAGCATTATTAACATTTTGATTACAAGAAGCTAAAAGCTTAAATAAATTTTTTCCTATTCAAAGATCCAGAACTTTCGTCGTCGCCTCTAAATGCACATGCTTGAAATGCAAGCCATCGAATAGCATCAATAGATGTCTTCAACCTTAAGCGGTTATTTGCAATAGTTTCATCACTATGCCTATCAATAACTTTGTCTATATGCTTAGATTGAGCCATTAAATCATCACAAGGTTTCATACATAAATCATGGAGAGAATTAGGAATAGAACCCTCGTGACATACAAATGCACAATTCACCAGATTATTTACTTTCTTCCAATTACTAAATCCTAACTCTGAAAATGTATTTTTTCATCATTGCAAGCACCATAATATTTACTAAACAAGTAGCAAGGCAAACAATAAGCAGCATCTTTTTCTGGTGAATATTCTAACTAACTTGAAAATTTCTTAAACCAAGAAGATTGAAAATATCGATGGTGATTGTTATTACTAGAAGGTGGATAGCTAATATTTGTTGGTTGGTATGGTCCAGCTATTATGTATGCTCTACGAATCTTATCATGTTTATTGACATTATACCTTTAAATTAGACGTCACTTTCTTGGATCTCTTTCTAGTAAAGAGATATCAATATCTCTTTCTAATCTTGGAACTTTGGCTTCATGTTGATGTGTATTTTGAGAAAGATTAGAGAGCTCACTTACTTAAACTTCTGGTGAAATAAGATTAGAGAGTTGACTTATTTAAACTTTAACATTATCAATAACTTTTCTCTTAAAAATTGTATAAATTTTACTTTGCTTTCTCATCATAAAATGTTCTAGTTTCTTTTTATCTAAGAAAAAAAATCAAATAATTATATACTCACATGAATAAACAAAGTCTAAATATTTTTTATTAATTAAACCTCAATAACAATATTTTTTTCACTAAGTCACTATCAATTTCACTTAAAAAAAATTAAAAAAAGAGAATAAATCCTAAAGGTGAGTCAGCCATTTGTCTATGTGAGCACAAAAAAAAAAAATTATATTATTTTATAGTAAAAAAATATGATTTGTTAATTAATAATTTTATACAATCATATAAAAGAAGTAAAAAGTAGGGTGAGTAGTGAGTACCTTTACTTTAATTGATATAATTGAAGACTTGTGACAGTAAGTCAGTAAGGTGAGGGCATGAGGCTATGGCTCCAAAAGAATACGGAAGGTCAAAAGGAACAAGAAACATGAAAAAAGAGAATGTAATCTTTAGGGATTTAAAAAATTTTAAAAATCATTACATTTTATTTGGGTTGGGCACTTAGGCTTTTTACTACTAGTTTTTTTTTAAAGCTGGGGGACCAAGCCTCCACTTACCCCTCATGTATTCGTCCCTGATCCTTGGTAGATTGATGAAAGAGAGCAAGCAAGGCTTTCTTTTGGTCTTTAGTGAATAGATCATCAAGAGTCTTGGTATCTTTATTTTTTATAGTTTTGAGGTCTTGTGAGTTAGTAGTGTCTTCAGTGAATAAATCATCAAGAGTCTTGGTGTCTTTATTTTTTATAGTTTTGAGGTTTTGTGAGTTAGTAGTGTCACAAGTGTTGTTAGTAGCAATCATGTTGTTCAGACTCATTGTGTCAATTCTTCTTTGCAAATTGGGGTGGGGGGAGGGGGAGGGGGATCATGTTTATAGTAACAAGTGTCAATAATGTGGCCTAATTTTCCACAATGGGAACAACTTCTTGTTAGTCCTCTTCTTGTTACAGTTCTTCCTCGATTTGTTTGATTTGCAGTGCCTCTTCCTCCGCGATTTGATGAGTTGGAAGTTGATTTGAAGCTCGTGTTGGATGTAGTTGTAGTATTGATATGCATAGCAATGACTAGAAATTTCTCCTCATGTTGTTTTGACCCAATGAATTGTCGTTATTGTTGCAAAAATAAGGAGTAGATAGAATTTACAAAGGGGAGTGGTGCCATTAACATGATCTAAGATTTAACCGTTGTATATTGGTCATTTAAACTCCTCAAAAGACGTATGGTATGTTCTTGTTCTCGATAATCTCTGATGACCTTTAAGTCACATGAACACTGCGGGCCGCAATCATAATTATGGATTGGCCTAAATTCATCGAGTTGATCCCAAATTCCTTTGAGCTTTGTGAAGTAGCTAGTAATGGAAAGATCTCCATGTTTGATTGCGTACATTTCCTCTTGTAATTTTGCTATGCAAAATATATCCCCTTCATAAAAGCGGTGTTTGAAGTCACTCCAAAGTTCTGAGGCTACAACATATCGAAGAACATTTTACAAGATTTTCACACTTATAGAGGAACGCAACCATGATAACACAATGGTATTATATCTATTCTAAGGTGCAAAGTTTGGATTTGATTTCTCTGGCTTAGGAAGGGATCCATCAATGAACCCCAATTTATCTTTTGATATAATCGATAACTAGGCAGAGTTGCCCAAGAATGGTAATTTCGAGTTGTTAATAGAGTGTGAGTTACGGTTAGACCTGGAGTTTCATTCGGATGCAGAAAATATGGACTAGATGGGTCTTAAATCGGATTGTTTATTATTATTCCAACTTTAGATTAAAGCGTTGTGAGTTGATTTATCAACGTTGCAAAGGTTTGAAAATCAGAGGCTGAGAAAATTTTATTTTGGGAGGAAACTGGATTTTCTAATTTTTTTAGGTTCCACGCTCACCGCATCATGTTCAAATTTGTTCTTCTATGCAGATTCTTTGAACAAAGAAGAAGTTGATGGATGTTAGGAGAAGATGAACAAAAAAGGTACAGATTTGAACTGAATACTCATTGAGATTTTTCAAAAAACTCACCTAAGTACATTAGCTAGTTTTCTATTTATACTCTACATGAGAAGCCCACCACAACAGCTTAATAACAAATCCTAACAAACTCTGAACTAATCAGTAGGATCTTGACAGTTGTAAATGCTAATAACTAATATTTAACTATGAGCCAAAATTTATAATTCTCATAATAAATAAGCTTATACACCAACACATTGTCTCTAGCCAGCATTATTCTTATCGTTGATCCGTCTGCTCCAGAGCCTCAGTGCCCATCTGATTCAGAGTCTCTCCACACAATGTTCAAGTTTGAAAGGAGCTACAACAATCCACTGGTGTCTTCTTAGAATGCGAGCGACACTGCTAACCCCTGGTACAACTTTGCAATAGAAGAAGCAGGACGTTGGAAAATTCTTAATTTTCCATTGCAGCCTTTCAATCGGAGTTTAACATTAGTTGAGCTGGGTGCAGCATAGCGGTCATACGTGCGAGAGCCATCCCTTCCTGAAGAGAGCATTTCTCGTTCCAGTCTTTGCCATCTTCAATAGATAATTAAGAGATCAGGTGACAGAGAGTTATTTTGAATTTCATATTAGGTGAGTTGGAGCGTGGAGAATCAGAGAGAGAAGGATTAGATGTGTTGTGTGGTTTGAGTCAGGCTTGTCCAACCTATACCCACTCTAAAAACAAAATGACGGTATAAGATTGTTCCGGCCTAACCCATTGGCAAGTCAGGCACAAGTACCGAGTCACAGCACCTAAACAGTTACAAGAAAGCTTCCAGGAAAGAGGGCCTGCTCATGTGGGACCCACTCGAGCAGAGAATATACAAGGGGAGGACCCTACCCGTCCACAGAGGTACGTCACCTACCCTAACCCTAAATGCCACTTTTGTATGGACCCTAACTTGAGCATTTGAGTCCTTGCCGGTGCACTCCCCCGCCTCTTGCTATGACAGCTCGGAGGAATCTCATCCTTGGAATCCATCCAGGTCCATCTGCCAACAACTCCCTAACCCCAGACACTCCCTACTTCCGACCCATTCAGAACATAAGCAACCAAACATTGGCACCGTCTGTGGGGAGCTGATGTAAATGGATTTCCTGCTGGGCCTGATGGACGAGCACGAGTAGGAGGGAGCATTAGGAGGAGGTGACCTGCTTGATGAGCAAGTTAGCCTCCGTGGCATCCTCCCGCGAGCATACGAGAACACGTTCTCACAGAGATGACCCACCCTTCAGCTCTCATGAGAGACGTTCGTTTCAGGGCACGGGTGACGATAATGCCAGAATCATGCAAGAGCTACACCACCAGGTGCAAAATCTTGAAAGAGAGTTAGCAGCAAAGGACCATTACCATCCTAGCCCAAGCCTCTCCCACACTCGATCTCCTCCAACGAGGTCGAGGGCTCGGGGCAGAAGCCCTCGAAGAGATAACAGACACCGAACAAATGCCCAGTCCCAGACGACCCAGGATGGGTTGGAAGGGCACGTAGTAACCCATCGAGAAAGATCGAGAAGACGACGAGAATCCATGGGAGCTACCCCTTTCCACTCCTCCATCCTCAAAGTCCAGCTACCAAAATATTTCGACAAGTCGACAGACATGAGGTACGATGGCACCCAAGACCGCCAAGAACACCTGACGACTTTTGAAGCCAAGATGAACCTGGAAGGTGTCGGCGACGTAGTGAGGTGCCGAGCTTTCTCGTTAACGTTAGCAGGCCCCGCAATCCAATGGTTCAACGCGCTTCTGCAGGGGTCCATTATAGCCTTCTCGGATATAAGTCACAGTTTTCTAGCACAGTTTACCACGTGCATCGCCAAGGCCAAACACACGATCAACCTTCTATGCAACACCTAAAGAAATAGAGAACCGACCCAGAAATTCCTGGATAGGTTCAACGATGAATCCCTGGAAATCTATGGCTTGACCGACTCGGTAGCTAGCCTGTGTTTGACGAATGGGTTGCTGAATGAAGATTTCAGAAAATACCTCAAGACTAAACCCGTCTGGACCATATAGGATATCTAGAACGTGGCAAGAGAGTACATCAACGATGAGGAGGTCAACCAAGTTGTGATAGCCAACAAACGGTAACCGACCAACCCACCTACTCGTCAACCCGAGTACACTAAAAGACCGAAAGAGGCCCCCAAGGAAGGAGAACCATCAAAACATTTTAAGTCGTTTCCTCGGGTGGGGAAATTCACAAACTACACACCCCTCACAGCCCCCATATTATGGAGGTGTACCAGCAAATTGCGGACAATGGGATCCTGTCAACGCCTTGGAGCAAGCCATTCGTGGGGGGAAGCTTCATGATCTGACGAGACACACCCCCCAAATCTAAGTCGGCAACAAAAAAGGACGCCAAAGTCTTAGTCGTGTCATCAGGGAGCCACAAGACTCAATCCGTGCCGCCCCCGAGGATATTCTTCGCTCTGGAGGACCAATAGCTTCATGAGCTTCTGAAAAACCCACCCATGAAGATCATGGCAAGAATCGAGACGGGCCTAGTCAAACAGATTCTTGTTGACACTGACTCTGACTCAAATATCATGTTCAGAAATGTGTTTGATGCCCTGGGACTCAGAGAAACCAACCTCAAGACCTATCAATATGGGGTCATAGGCCTCGGGGACAACTACATAAAACCCGACGAGGTAATTACCCTTCCGGTCTATATAGGGTCAGGTGAAGGAAAGAGGTTGGTAATGGCGTAATTCGTTGTCCTGAGAGACTCCACAGCCTACAATGTCATCCTAGAAAGAAAGACAATCAATGAGTTTTCAGCTGTAATATACACCAAATTTTTTGCCATGAAGTTTATCACGGATGCCAGAACCGTCGGTTCTATCAGAAGAGACCTAGAAACGGCCATCACATGCAACAACGCCAGTCTTTCCCTGAAAAAGAAGTCAAAGGAGGCATCCGGGGTGTTCCTAGCTGGCCTGGACGTAAGAATAGACGACAGACCAAGGCCAAATCCCCAGGGAGACTTAGAGAAGTTTCAAGTTGGAAACACGGAGGAAAAGTTCACGTTCATGAATAGAAACCTCTCACACAACCTAAAAGGATCTCTCATGGAAGCTATCAGAGCAAAAGACAACCTTTTCGCTTGGACTCCCGCCCACATGCCAGGGGTGGACCCCGAATTCATGTCTCACTGGCTTGTCGTAAAACCAGATGCTAAGCTCATACCACGGCGAAGGTGGAAAATGTTGCAGGAAAGGGCTAACGAGGTAACCAAGTAAAAGGCCATTCTCTTAGACGTTGGGTTCATCAGGGAGCTTGAGTACTCGACTTGGCTGGCGAAGATAATGCTCGTTAAGAAAGGCAACGGGAAGTGGAGAATGTGTGTCGATTACTTGGATCTCAACAAAGCATGTCCAAAAGACTCTTTTCCCCTTCCAAACATTGATGCCCTGGTTGATGCAGCAGCGGGATACCGGTTCTTAAGCTTCATGGATGCATACTCTAGGTATAACCAAATACCCATGCACCGATATGATGAGGAAAAGACAGAATTTATAACACCCACTGGTACTTATTGTTACAAAGTGATGCTGTTTGGACTAAAAAATGCCGAAGCAACCTACCAGAGGCTGATGAACAAGGTTTTTAGCAACCTTATCGGTAGGTCGGTTGAGGTTTATGTCGATGACATTCTGGTAAAAACTAGCGAGCCAAGTGACCTGGTCGGTTGAGGTTTATGTCGGAGACCTGGAGGCCGTCTTCGAGTTTCTCCGTAAGCATAACATGAGACTTAACCCCATCAAGTGCACTTTTGCCATGGAGGTCGGGAAGTTTCATGGCTTCATGATAACGCAGAGGGGAGTAGAGTCTAACCCGGACAAGTGTGAAGCCATCTTACAAATGACGAGCCCAGGAAACATTAAGGATGTGCAAAGGCTGGCTGGGAGGCTCGCCGCCCTGTCCCGTTTCCTTGGTGCCTCAGCGGCAAAGGCCCTCTCTTTCTTCAATCTGATGAAAAAGGGAATAGCTTTTGAATGTACCCCAGTCTGCGAAGATGCATTCAGTCATTTCAAAAAGATACTATCGGCTCCCCCTGTCCTCGGTAAGCCAAAAGAAGGGGAGACATTGTTCTTGTACCTGGCAGTAACGGACCAAGCTTTGGTGACAATCCTCGTCCGGGAAGAGGGTAATATTCAACAGCCGATGTACTTCATCAGCAAGGTGCTCCAAGAAGCGAAGCTAAGATACACTAAGTTGGAGAAACTGGCCTATACTTTACTAACCTCGTCCCAGAGGTTAAGGCAATACTTCCAAGGACACCCGATCACAGTCAGGACCGATCAAGCCATTCGCCAAGAGTTACAAAAACCCGACCTGGCAGGCCGCATGATGACATGGGCGGTTGAGCTATCTCAATACGACTTACACTATGAATCCAGGCACGCGATCAAGGCCCAGGCAATGGCAGACTTCCTGGTCGAGGTAGTTGGTGACGCTCCCGAAAACACGAGCACGCGGTGGAAGCTCCATGTTGACAGCGCCTCCAACGAAACGTTCGGAGGGGCAGGGATAATCCTCGAAACCTCGGCTGGATGACTTATGAGCAATCAGTCAAGTTTAACTTTCCAGTCTCCAACAACCAAGCGGAATATGAAGCCTTGGTAAGCAGTTTTCTCTTAGCCAAAAAAGTTGAAGCGTCGCGAGTTGAGGTCAACAGTGACTCCCAAATCATTACCTCTCAGGTCAACGGGTCATATCAAGCTAGGGACTCCTTACTCCAGAAGTACTTGGAAATGGTGAAAAAGTTATGCGAAGATTTCGAAGAGGTCACGATT
This sequence comes from Arachis hypogaea, assembly GCF_003086295.3. Lineage (NCBI taxonomy): Eukaryota > Viridiplantae > Streptophyta > Magnoliopsida > Fabales > Fabaceae > Arachis > Arachis hypogaea. Next base: position 10,654,872 of record NC_092043.1, read on the forward strand.
CAACATGTACCTAGAGAAAGAAATGCGAGAGTTGACCTCCTATTGAAGTTGGTAAGCACAAAGTCCGGCACGGGAAACCGAGCTTTGATTCAAGGGCTCGTAAAGGAGCCGTCGGTAACTCTCTATGTAACACAAGCGTCGAGCCCTCACTCGTGGATAGATCTGATCCGAGCCCTCTCTATGTAAGACGGGAGGCGACCAAGTATGTAGCGATACAGGGCCAGCTGTACAAACGAGGGCTTAATCAACCCCTGCCAAAGTGCTTGTGCCCTGACCAAACGGACTATGTCTTGGACGAAGTCCACGAAGGATGTTGCGGCCACCATATTAGGGGAAAGGCGTTGGCCAGGAAGCTTGTTGGAGCTGGATACTATTGGCCTTCCATAATGTCGGATGCCCAAGAGTTTGTGAGGAAGTGTAAAAGATTCCAAGAGAATGCTAACTTTCACAAGTCCCCAGCAGTGGAGTTAAGCTCAATGATGGCCTCCCGACCCTTTGCTCAGTGGGGAGTTTTTCCGAGGGTTACCTGAAACTGTAGGTCGATCTCGGATGAGATCTTCGGTGCTGGTCAAAACGGTTGTGTCCGACGTATTGAACTTGGTGGTGGTGCTGATTCCTTCGTCCCCGGAGGGTGGGGGTAGCTGCAAAGGACTCTGATGCTTAAGTTAGCAAGGGTATTAAGCAGGTATTGAGTAGAATCATAGTATGAGTTATACTTGGGTGCTCCAGTGTATTTATAATGGTGTGGAGTGACCTTTTTAGATAAGATAAGTTAGTTATCTTATCCTATCTTATCTTATCTTTGACTGGGGTCCTCGTATCTTCAAGGGAACCGCCCTTATCTCTATGGGCTTGGGCTGCCATTGGATTTGGGTCGTGTTCCTCTATTTGGTCCCTTTACTGGGCTTTCCTAGCAATTTGACCGAGCTCTTTAGAGAAGAGGTCGGGTAGCTTGACCTGAGGAGGTCGGTCGTCTCGTTGCCAATCATCCTGGGTCGGACAGATTGACCCAGGGTATGAACAGTGCCCCTACTTGAGCTCGGTCTCCCTTTTGAGGTCGAGTCCTTAGTTTTAGGACTTCAATCTTTCTTTGGAGGAGCCAAACTCGAGCATTTTGTCGATTTCTTCTTTGTAGAGTTCTCCTTTGAATGCGGAACGCTTTCTTTTGCTTCTTCTTTAAAAGCGCGCGCTTTTGTATTAGCGCTTTTGGTTTTTGGGAATGTGCGAGGGTTAATACCCTTATTAATTAGTTTTAATGTTCTGTTTCTTTGTTCTTTTTTTGCACTTGAAACTGTTTCTCTTCTCTATTTCGTAACTTCCCTTTTCTTTCTCACTTTCTGTTTTCTCCTGCATTTTCGTGTTTTTCTCCCTGCGACGTTTGTTTGCTTTTTTTGCTGTGAACAGCGGCTTCTGGATTCCATCTTCCATTTTGACTCATGTGAGTCTTTTCTGTTCGAGAGGTGATTCTAATCCCTGCCGCTTCCGCTTGTCAGCTCTCTCCAGAGTTTTCTCCTTTTTTTCAGGTTGGTTCTTTTTTGCTTTGTTCGTCGCTTGCACTGTGCCCTTTTTTATTTTAGAAATTTTGAATCTTTTGCATTGCCGTACATCTGCTTGTTTACTGTTGCTGGGGGTTTCTTGCTTTTTGATATGAACTTTTCTGTTTCTTTAGGGTTTGTGCTGTTTATTTCTCTTCTTTGCGATCTTCATGAATCCTCTTGCTCTCAAAAGGTTGCTTCTTTGATGTTTTTCGCCATGTCCATAGTTTTCTTTGTTGATAAATTACCACAAAAGGTTACATGCTTCTTTTATATCTTCAACGAAAAAAGGTCGTGTCTTTGATGCCTTCTCCTTGAGCTGTCTTGTTTGATTGCCTTGTTTTGTTGACTAGATTTGGACTGTGGGTCTGGAGGGTAGTTATTCTGATGTTTTTACTTGTGACTAGTGACCTTCTATTCCGAGTGTTGTTTTAGTTGAAAAGGGGTCGTTATCGGGTTGTGAGTCTGTTAAATCCCCTTGAGTCCTTGTTCTGTGGCTGCCTCCAAAGGGTGCCCCTGGATCTTTGGTGTGGGTCCTGGGGTTTCCTTTTGTTACTTGTATTGTACTGGATTATCTTTAGTCAAGTTGTTTTGCTTTCGTTTGAGATGTTTTTTAGTAATCCAACATTGTCTTCTTATTGTAGGACTAGTTGGCCTCATGTCTTCTCGCAAAAATATTGTTGAGACGTCTTTCCAAGTCCCTGAAGGCATGGCTGATTAGGTGGATTCTATGGTTCTTCTGTGTGTTTCTGTGGTGGATACTGAGTTTTGTGTAGAGCTGCGAAAACATCATAGGGTGTGTAGTAGCGGTGCCCAGGAGAGGGACCATGAGCTTGTAGCGCCTGGCTCTGACGAGAGTTTGTTTTCCCACCTCAGTCGAGGCGGAGCGTCCCTTCTTCTACGCCTATGAATATTTCTTTATCCAGTTGAACATTACTTTTCCTTTTACTGATTTTGAGACCGATTTATTGTGGTCGTGTAATGTTGCCCCATCCCAACTTCACCCCAATTCCTGGGGTTGTATAAAAATCTTTCAGTTGCTGTGTCAAGAATTAGGCGTCAAACCTTCTCAGACTCTTTTCCTCTATCTCTTTGTTTCGGCTAAGCCCGGGGCTACTTCTAAAAAGAAAGCTTCTTGGGTTTCTTTTAGATCTACCTAAGGACACAAAGTTTTTGCCATGTACGATGAGTCCTTTAAGGATTTCAAAAACTATTTCTTTAAAGTTCGAGTTGTTGAGGGGTCCCGCCCCTTTTTTCTTGACGAGAATGATGAGCCTGCTTTTCCTCTGGAATGGCAAAAGAATGTGACAGTGTCTCGTTATACCTGGGAGATGCTTGACGAGGTTGAGCGGGCTTTTGTGATTGTTCTAGAGGACATATGGGGGGAAGCCCCCATCTTGATACCAAAAAGTTTCTGGGGACCCATCCCTGGTCCAAACTGTGTTGGGTACTATCCGACTTATTTTTTTTATCCTTTGTTTCTTTAGCTTTGCTTCCTCTTGTCCTGCAATTGTAATGCTTTACTGTGGTTGATTCTGTTTTTTAGAGATGTCAAAAAATAATGAATCTATGAAGGCCTTCAAAAAGGCAAGGAAGGCTGCTGCTGCTCAAAACATATCGGCCAAGGCGGCAGGAGAGAGGTCTTCTCAAGTTCAGGTGAAGCCGCCCGTGCCGAGTTCACCCGGGCCAATGAGGGTGATCCCTACTCCCCGGGTTCGTCTGGCTGACCCTCCACAAACTTCAACCACTGCTTCTGGCGCTCCTCCTCCGAAAAAGCAAAAAACATATGAGCCCTTTAACCTTGATGCCCATGATTTTGATGCTGTCGAGTTTGTTGACCAGCAAATTGCCCCTTATGGAGGTCTTTCAATGGATGATGTGTCCATTCTTCATCACCTGGAGTTTATAACTAAAAGTAGTGTGAAGATGGCTCATATGGGCGCGGCTCTTTTTCGAACTGCTCAGGGTATCCCGGTCCATGCTACCAAGTCTTTCATGATGGAGGCTAAGTCGGAGTTTGATAGGATAAAAGGTTTGAAGGAGGAGCTGGAGGTAAAGTTAGCGCAGGTGGAAAAAGAATTAGAGGGTGAAAAGGCTAGTTCGGTGGCTTTCGCGGCTTCTGTGAAGTTGGCCGAAGACACTGCGCTGAAGCACAAGGAGAGCTATGTTTTGGCTTACAGGAAAGTGGTGCGTCTCTGGGGTGAATTGGAAACTACCCGGGATGATTATGCCGAGCTCCAGGATCACCTTGTGGGCAGTGTGACTGCTGCTTATGAGAACTTAAAGGAGCAGGTTCGGGTTCATGCACCCGAGCTCGACCTTGCCCTCTTTAGTCTTGACAATGTTGTGAGGGATGGTAAGATTGTCCCTGACGACCCTAATGATGATGATGCTGAGCCTCCTCCTGCGCCTGCCACCAAGGCTTCTGTCGTGCCGACTTCTTCAACTCCTGCAGCCAGAATTAAGTCGGAACCTGACTGTCAAATCTTGAACCGAGAGGATGGGATAATGGATGCTGTGCCTCTACAAACTCGCGCTCCTTCGCCCCATGTTGATGCAGCTACTGGGAAGCCTCTGGATCCTCTTTAGTTATTCTTGATGTTGTGTGTAGTTAGCCCGACTTGTGGGCTTTTGAAATTTGCTTTTGTAAATGGTATTTGTTGACTGTTGACACTTTCTTAGTTGCTTGTTTAGCAACTTTATTTTGAAAAACAAAGTCGTTTCCAGGCTTTTGGGCTGACCTTGGTGGCCTCTGAAGCTTACTATTATTATAACTCTGTATTTCTATATCATGTATGTCTGCATTTGTTTTGGTACCTTTGTAGGCTTTGGGAGTGTTGGAACTTTGTCTGACCCGATTGGCTTGATTCCTCTGCCTGATGTTATTTTTAGCAATTTATTTTGTTTGAACTTTGCTCAGGTCTTTGTAAGGAATTACGCTGTGGTTGCTGATTTTGTCAGGTCGGTTTTTTGCTCCTGTTGTTGTTTGTAACCCTCTTTTTTGGACCTTATTTAGGTATCTTTCAGGGGTTATTTTTGTAGCTTTGTGTTTTGGGCTGACTTCATCATGTCCGGCCCTTCTAAGTTATTTTGTAATCCTCTTTCTTGGATCTTGTTCAGATCTCTTTCAGTGATTACTTTTATAACTTTTTTGTGGGAGTCCGACTTTATCATGTCGGGCTCTTCAAAGTTATTTTTGTAATCCTCTTTCTTGGACCTTGTTCAGGTCTCTTTCAGGGATTACTTCTATAACTTTCTGCTTTAGGCTGACTTACGTCGGGTCTTTCAAAGTTATTTTTGTAATCCTCTTTCTTGGACCTTGTTTAGGTCTCTTTCAGGGATTACTTTTATAACTTTTTGTGGGAGTCCGACTTCATCATGTCGGGCTCTTCAAAGTTATTTTTGTAATCCTCTTTCTTGGACTTTGTTCAGGTCTCTTTCAGGGGTTACTTTTATAACTTTTTTGTGGGAGTTTGACTTCATCATGTCGGGCTCTTCAAAGTTATTTTTGTAATCCTCTTTCTCTGACCTTGTTCAGGTCTCTTTCAGGGATTACTTCTATAACTTTTTCATGGGAGTCCGACTTCATCATGTCGGGCTCTTCAAAGTTATTTTTGTAATCCTCTTTCTTGGACCTTGTCCAGGTCTCTTTCAGGGATAACTTTTATAACTTTTTTGTGGGAGTCCGACTTCATCATGTCGGGCTCTTCTAAGTTATAGTAATCCTCTTTTATAGGGCTGGCCAGACCTCTTTCCAGGGCTTTACTTATAACTTGGTTTATTGCGACTGGTCCCACTTCTTCACGTCGGCCAGTTTTTTAAGTTATTTTATAGCAATCCATTTTATTAGGACCTCGTCAGGTCCTTTCTATGGATCACTTTCTATAACTTCTTGCATTATTCTATTTTCATCTTTGTCGATTTTGTAGAGATTGGGTTTTAACCCTCGTTTGGTCGACCTTTTAATGAATTTGGTTTTCATCTTTGGTCTTTATCGTGATCGCGTAGTGAATTTGTCTTTCACTTTCTGTCGATCTGTAGCTCTATAATCAGACGATGAATGTTTCACATTAATGCGGCTTGAGCATTTGTAGAAGATCTAAACAGATTTTATTAAAAAAGCAAACACAAATATATACATGCGGGAAGTTAATCCTCTAAGTTAGGTGATTTGTAGGTCTTGGCTTGGCGCTTCATTAAAAAACATTTTCAGGAAAAAGAGTGTGCCTTATCCTAAGATCCGTTATCATCCCTAACTATAGTACCTTCTTAGGTTGCAGACGTGCCATGACCTAGGAAGCTCTCGCCCCTCGAGTTCGGACAGTATGTAGTAGCCCTTTCCAAGAACTTCTATGACTCGGTAGGGTCCCTTCCAATTTGCTGCCAGCTTTCCTTCTCCAGGTCGAGTTGTTCTGATATCATTTCGGATTAGGATGAGGTCGTTCTGAGCAAAAACTCTCTGCACGACCTTTTGATTGTATCTTGCAGCCATTCGTCATTTTAATGCTTCTTCCCTAATCCGAGCTCTTTCCCGAATTTCCGGAAGTAGGTCGAGCTCTTCCCTTTAAAGTTGGGAGTTGGCTTCTTCGCTATAGTGGATCACTCTAGGAGACTATTCTTCGATCTCCACTGGGATCATTGCCTCCATTCCATATGCTAATCAGAAAGGTGATTCCTTTGTGGTGGAATGTGGCGTTGTTCGATATGCCTATAAGACTTGTGGGAGCTCCTCGGCCCAGGCTCCTTTTGTGTCCTGTAATCTCCGTTTCAATCCAACCAGTATGACTTTGTTGGCAGCTTTGGCTTGTCCATTGGCTTGGGGATGTTCTACGGAATTGAATTGCTGTTTTATATTCAAGTCGGCCACTAGCTTTCTGAAGCCTGCATCTGTGAACTGGGTACCATTGTTTGTGGTGATGGAGTATGGAACTCCGAACCTTGTGACAATGTTCCTATATAGGAATTTTTGACTTCTTTGAGCAGTGGAATTAGCTAGGGATTCTGCCTCGATCTACTTTGTGAAATAATCTATCCCTACTATGAGGAATTTGACTTGTCTAGATCCCTGAGGGAAGGGTCCGAGAAGGTTGAGTCCCCATTTTGTGAATGGCCAAGGTGAGGTTACGCTGATGAGCTCCTCTGGTGGGACGATGTGAAAGTTGGCATGTTTCTGATAGGATGGACACGTCTTTACGAACTCTGTGGCTTCCTTTTGTAGAGTTGGCCAATAGAACCCTGCGCGAAGTACTTTTTTGGTAAGTGCCTGTGCTCCTAAGTGATTGCCACAAATGCCACTGTGTACTTCTTCTAGGACTTCCTTTGTGTTAGAAATCGGTACACATTTTAACAATTGTATTGAAATCCCTCTTTTGTATAGGGTATCGTTTATGATAATGTAGTATTGTGCCTCCCGTTTCAACCTCTTTGCCTCATTTTCTTCTGCGGGGAGTGCTTCTGTTTTGAGGTAGTTAATTATGGGAGTCATCCATCCTTGATCCTAACCTGTTATGGTCAGGATTTTTTCTTCTTCTGAGATTGATGGATTTTGTAGAATTTCTTGGATGAGGCTTCTATTGTTGCCCCCTGGTTTGGTGCTGGCTAGTTTTGAGACAGCTCGGGCATTCTGTTCTCGGGGTATGTGACGGATCTCATATTCTCCGAGTTGTCCGAGTTGTTCTCTAGTTTTGTCCAAGTATTTTTTCATAGTGGGGTCTTTGGCTTGATAGCTTCCTGCTATTTGCGAAGTGACTACCTGTGAGTCGCTAAAGATGATAAGCTTTTGAGCTCCAACTTCCCTAGCCAGCTTTAAACCAGCTAGAAGTGCCTCATATTCCGCTTGGTTGTTTGAGGCAGGGAACCCGAATTTGAGGGAGAGTTCGATTTGGGTTCCTTGGTCGCTTTCAATTATCACACCCACGCCGCTTCCAGTTTTATTTGAGGATCCGTCGACGTAGAGATTCCATTTTGTAGGGTTTTCCGGTGTATCTGTAAATTCTATAATGAAGTCAGCCAGGTATTGTGACTTGATGGCTGTCCGTGCTTCGTATTTAAGATCGAATTCGGACAACTCGACTACCCATTGCAAGATTCTGCCTGCCAGGTCTGTTTTCTATAAGATCCCTTTTATGGGTTGGTTGGTCCGGATCCTGATGGTGTGGGCTTGGAAGTATGAACGGAGTCGTCAAGATGTTAGTATGAGAGCGTAGGCAAACTTTTCTATTTTTGGTAGTTCAGCTCGGCTCCCTGTAGCGCTTTACTGATGAAGTATATGGGTTGCTGCCCGTTGTCGTCTTCTCGGACTAGTGCTGAGGCTACTGCCCGACTTCCTACTGCAAGGTACAATATGAGTGGTTCTCCTTTCCATGGCCGAGTTAGGATAGGTGACTATCCCAGGAATCTTTTGAAATATTGGAAGGCCTGCTCGCACTCCGTTGTCTATTCGAACTTCTTTCCCTTCCTTAGAGTAGCGTAGAAGAGAAGAGATCTTATTGCCGATCCGGCTATAAATCTGGACAAGGCTGTCAACCTCCCGTTGAGTTGTTGGACCTCTTTGACATAAGTCAGACTCTTCATGTCGAGTATGGCCCGGCATTTGTCCGAGTTTGCCTCAATTCCTCTCTGTGTGAGCATAAAGCCCAAGAATTTGCCAGCTTCCACTATGAAGGTGTATTTTGCGGGATTGAGTCGCATGCCATGTCGTCTTATAGTGTCGAATACTTGGGTCAGGTTGGACAATATCATCTCTTCATTTTGTATCTTTATGAGCATGTCGTCCACGTAGACTTCCATGATTTTTCCGATATGATTCGAGAAGACCTTATTCATTAACCTTTGCTAAGTAGCTCCCACATTCTTAAGACCAAAAGGCATGACGATGTAGCAGTAGTTTACTTTCGGAGTTAAGAATGAAGTTTTTTCTTGGTCGGGTGGATACATTGGGATTTGATTGTATCCCGAGTATGCGTCCATAAACGAGAGGTATTTATATCCGGAGGAGGCATTGACCAGTGCATCGATACTTGGGAGTGGATAAGAATCTTTTGGGCAGGCTTTATTGAGATCAGTGTAGTCAGTACACATTCGCCACTTTCCATTTGATTTTTTCGCCAAGACGACGTTAGCCAGCTATAGTGGGTATTTGAGTTCTAATCCTGCCTCCAGTAGAGCTTGTACCTGCTCTTCCACAGCTTGAAAGCGTTCTGGTCCGAGCTTCCTTCGCCTCTGTTGCACTAGCCGAGATCCTGGGTAGACTGCTAGCTTGTGGCACATTAACTTGGGGTCTATGCCTGGCATGTCTGCTGTCTTCCATGCAAAGATGTCTACGTTATCTCGTAAAAACTGTATGAATGATTCCTTTATGTCTCCATGTAGGATTGTGCCGATATTGGTTGTTTGGTCCGGGGTATCCCCAATATGGACTTTCTCTATTCCGCCTTCAGGTTGTGGGCGAAATTCTTCCCGCCTCTGAACTCTACTGAGCTCGATTGTGTGGAATTCTTTTCCTTTGCTTCTGAGGTCTAGACTTTCGTTGTAACAGCGATGTGCTGTCTTCTGGTCTGCTTTTATTGTAGCTATTCCTTCTAGAGTTGGAAATTTCATGCATAGATGTGGAGTTGAGACTATTGCACCAAGCTGATTTAATGTTGTCCGGCCTATTAAGGCGTTATAGGCTGAACCTACGTCGACCACGATGTAGTCTATCTTGAGTGTTCTTGATTGGTTTCCTTTTCCAAAGGTTGTGTGTAGTGATATGTATCCCAATGGTTGAACCGGGGTGTATCCTAGTCCGAACAGGCTGTTCGGATATGCACTGAGCTCCTTTTCTTCCAAACCGAGCTTGTTGAAGGCAGTTTTGAACAAGATGTCGGCGGAGCTCCCCTGGTCTATCAGTGTGCGGTGGAGGTTTGCGTTCGCCAGTATAACCGTGATGACCATGGGATCTGAGATTACCTGAGATTACCTCGGATGCATCTTCTTTGGTGAAGGTAATCGGGGGGATGTCGAGCGCTTCCCCCTTTCCCTTAACATGATATACCTCTTTAAGATTTCTTTTGCGAGATAATTTGGAGACTCCTCCTCCTGCAAATCCGCTGTATATCATGTGAACGTGTCTTTCTGGTGTACAAAGTGACTTCTCGGCTCGTCCAACGTCCTCTTCCCTTCTTCTTTTTCTTTGCTCATCGTTTCGGGTGGCCAGAAACCGATCTAGCTTCCCCTCTCGTACTAGCTTTTCGATGACATTTTTTAAGTCAAAACATTCATTGGTGGAGTGCCCGCGGATTCGATGGTATTCACAATATTCAGCTCGATTTCCTCCTCCTTTTTTGCCTTTGAGTGGTCGAGCTGGGGGTATTCTTTCAGTGTTACATACCCCTCTGTAGACATCCACGAGAGACACCCGAAGGGGGGTGTAATTGTGATATTTTTTTGGTTTTTTCTCCATGTTGATCTTCCTTCTTTTTGGATTCTTTGTCCTTATCCCGGGAGGTAAATCCGAATTTCGAAGTCTCTCCTAGTCGAGAGTTTTTCTCCATGTCGAGAGTTTTTTTGATATAGATTGGCTAAAAGGTCCCTCTCGCAAGCCATTGATGAGGCCCATAATGGCAGCCTCTGTTGGTAGGTTCTGTATGTCTAGGCATATTTTGTTGAATCTTTCCATGTAGTTGCGGAGAGTTTTCCATTCTCCTTGCTTGATTTCTAATAGACTTGGAGCGTGCTTAGCCTTGTCTTTTTGGATGGAGAATCTAGCCAAAGACTTCTTGGCTAAGTCGTCGAAACTAGAGATGGACCTAGGAGGTAGATTGTCGAGCCATCTAATTGTCGTCTTTGTTAAGGTAGTCAGAAAGGCTTTGCAAAGAACTGCATCTGAGGCGTCGATGAGGTACATTCTACTTCTGAAATTGCTGAGATGATGGTCGGGATCTGTAGTGCACAGAGTCATATCTGGGAGTTTAAAGTCTTTAGGGATTTCGGTCTTCATAATCTCCTTGGTGAATGGATCTTGTTCCTTGCGGGAGCTGTCCTCATGAGGGGATCGGTTGGCTTTGGTTTTGAGATCGACTTTGAGTTTTAGGAGTTTGTCCTCCAATTCCCGGCGTCGCCTTATTTCCTTTTGTAGGTCTTTCTCAGCCTCTCATTGACGTAGGGCGTCTTCCTCAAGTTGTTTTAAACGATCTTGAAGCATCTCCATGGCTCCCACGTTTGAATTCTTTTTGTTGTTAAGTTGAGGAGTATCCTTTGGGGTAGTGTCCGCGTTTTTGTGCGGCGTTCTATCCTCTAGATCTGAATTGTGATCGTTGTCATGGTTGTCCGCCATAATGATGGTATGACTTCCAGGTTCCCCGGCAATGGTGCCAATGTTCCGAGGGTTACCTGAAACTGTAGGTCGATCTCGGACGAGATCTTCGGTGCTGGTCGGAACGGTTGTGTCCGACGTGTTGGACTTGGTGGTGGTGCTGATTCCTTCGTCCCCGGAGGGAGGGGGTTCCTGCAAGGGACTCCGATACTTAAGTTAGCAAGGGTATTAAGCAGGTATTGAGTAGAATCAGAGTATGAGTTATACTTGGGTGCTCTAGTGTATTTATAATGGTGTGGAGTGATCTTTTTAGATAAGATAAGTTAGTTATCTTATCCTATCTTATCTTATCTTTGACCGGGGTCCTCGTATCTTCAAGGGAACCGCCCTTATCTCTATGGGCTCTGGCTGCCATTGGATTTGGGTCGTGTTCCTCTATTTGGACCCTTTACTGGGCTTTCCTAGCAATTTGGCCGAGCTCTTTAGAGAAGAGGTCGGGTAGCTTGACCTGAGGAGGTCGGTCGTCTCGTTGCCAATCATCCCGGGTCGGACAGCTCGACCCAAGGTATGAACAGGAGTCGACCTCCTTGGTCCGTTCCCGGCGGGTCTCGGTTAGGTTAAGTATCTAATCGTGACCATTGATTACTATATCAAGTGGATTAAGGCAGAGCCATTGGCCAGCATATTATCGGCAAACTGTCGAAAGTTCATGTGGAGGCAAGTGGTCTCTAGGTTTGGAATCCTTAAGGTCGTTATCTCGGATAACGGGATGCAGTTCATGGATGACAAGTTCGGCAAGTTCCTCTCAGGATTGGGGATCAAACAGAAGTTCTCCTCAGTCGAGCACCCGCAGAGCAATGGCCAAGTAGAAGCGACAAACAAAATCATCCTTCAAGGCCTAAGGAAATGACTAGACCAGAAAAAAGGCTTGTGGGCAGACGAGCTGGCCTCGGTCCTTTGGTCATATAGGACAACGCTGCAATTCTCTATCAGGGAAATGCCTTTCCGGCTTACCTACGGGGTCGACGCGATAATCCCTGTGGAAATTGGGGAACCAAGCCCAAGGATGCTTCTTGGGGGCGTTAACGAGGCTGTGGAGAAGGACCTGATCGACGAAATCAGGGAGATGACCCATTTGACAGAAACTGCATTAAAGCAAAGGGTAGCTTTAAGGTAAAACGCCAAAGTGCTAAAAAGGAGCTTCGAACCAGACGACCTAGTCCTGTGGCGAAACGACATCGAGTTACCTACTCCGAGAGAAGGCAAACTAGCGGCTAATTGGAAAGGACCATACAGAGTAAGAGAAGTACTCAGTAAGGGGGCCTACAAGTTGGAGCGTTTGGACGGGAGCGAGGTGCCAAGAACGTGGAATGCAGCAAACTTGAAAAAATTCTACCCTTAAACGACGACCCCGCGACTTGACGGTTTCTTTTATTTTGCTCATCACTTTGTTATCTTGTTTCATTCCATTATAAATATTTCGTTCACTACTGTTCGTTGCTTTGTCATTTTACCTTGTTATCACATCTCGTTATAAATACCATGAATACTTGCATTGTGTAATTTTTATGATTTTAAAGTTACATGTTTTATCTTTATTTTTCCTTCCACCGCTAACCGGGACTGATCACCCCAGGAACCTTAGTCAATGCAAAAGAATGCCACAAAGGTAATACATACGGCCTACCGGCCAAACGATAAAGCTCAAAAATAAGAAAGCTACAAATATTTTTCAAAGGTAACTAGTCAGCCCAAGAACAATATAAAGTAAGTCAGTATAAGTACCACAGAACAAGGGCATCACATCGGCCCAACAAGTTAAAAAGTACTATAAAATAAGGGAATCGCATCGGCCCAACAAGTTAAAACAACAAATTACAAAAGGACAAGTTAAAATAACTAAGACGAAAATTACTGAGGAGTCCCCGATTTCTTGGGAATGTCTACAATCTTGCCATCCTGAACCATCTTGAAGGCCCCAACTAAGGAGGTATCGAGATCCAAAGCCAAGACGGCAACCTTGGGCCTTGATCGCATCCTTGGTAGCCTTAACAACCTTCTTAGCTTCCCTCACAATGTCTTTATTTCTTTTCATCAAGGAAGCGACCTCCTGCTGCGTGGCCTGGGCTGACCTCTCGACCTCGTTGTGCTTCTCCTCCAAATCTTTTAATTTTTTCTCCAAATCTTTAACCTTGGCCCCAGCAGAAACGGCTTGACCCCGAGCAGTGTTCAATTCCTTGGAGACGGAGAGGTCACGCTCCACCAACCTATTGATCTTGGTAGCGTCCTCCTCTAACCTTTTTATCTTTCTCGGCAAGTTGGGTTTTCAACTCAGTAATGTCTTTCTGAGAGGCACGAAGTTTCCCCTCCAGAGCCTGGCACTGAGCCAAAACGGGCTCCACCATCCATGCAATGGCTGCGGCTCGGAGGAGGTTACGATTAGTCCACCTCACCTGAGCGGCAAGGTCCTCCTCTCGAAAGAATCCCTCAGTCCCAGGGAGAAGTTGAGAATCAATAAAATGACCACCGTGAAAGTTAATCTCCATCACCGTTAGACTCTTCCCCGCCGGATCCTTTCGTTTCTTGGGGTTAGGCACAATGACCAGGTCAAAGTCAACCTCGGGACTAACTTCCCGCTCTTCAATCGGCTCTTTTATAGCCACATCCTCTGAAGAGTACTCAGCTGGGGCGTCCCCAGAAGGCTGGAAATTACCTTGACCCTCTACAGCAACCCGACCACTCCCCTCACCAATGACATCGAGACCCGGGACCTCCGAATGAGTCGCCGAGGATTCGTCGTCATCACTTCTACCAAGAAAATGGGTCATAAGCTCAACCATAGTAGTTTTTCCGGCAGCCACGGAAACTGCACAAATAAACACAAGTACTGAAGTCAATAAATAGAGAGTCAAAAACCCTGGAAGCATAGGAATCAAGGAAAGCAAACAAAGAAGGATAAAAATAATGATTTACCTACATGGGACCGACCGATCTTCCAGTCTCCCATCACTAGATGAGGGTTTAGATTTTTATGGCCGAAGATCGCCAACAGTATGTCGGCTATCCGACGGTTCTCCTGACCTAACCCCTCATATGTCTTTTTTATCAGATAATCCGAACCGGCCCCAAAACTCCAGTAGGTCAGAATCCGTCTTTTCCCCTCCAGGGTAAGCCAAAAGGGGTGATGACCCGGGGTGGGCCTTTCTTTAAAAAGGGTACTCTTGAAGCCATGAAAAGAGTCCTTAAAGAGACCAAAGATCCTACGACCCTGGACGGCCCGGAAAGATATGTAACCCTTCTTTGTTTATCTCTCTCTCGAGAGGGGTTTGTCAATAGAAAGAGATAAAGAAACACATTCACGGAGGCCAGGAGCTCCAGATATTCACACACTAATTCAAAACACCAAATGGCGGCCCAGCTGTTGGGATGGAGCTGTGACAGGGCAATGTCACAGCGATTTAATAGCGAAATGATGAAAGGAGAAAAGGGAAGCCAGAGGCCCAGCGTGGTAAACATGGGCTTGTACACCCATAACCAGTCGACCACCCTAGGAGAGGCCATATTTTTTTGGCATACCCTTTTGTGATTACTAGGAACATAGACCTTGTAGTTTGCCTCCTCAGGACCTCCCTTGCACAAGGAACCAGAATCTCCAAGAGTCTGAAGCTCCTCTTTGATTATCCGAGACGGCGTATCCTACACGTCCGAGGTAACCCACATGTAAAAATCGATGACGTTTGGCGCCATTGGTGGTCGAGCTATACCTACAGTGGGGGCACCACTCAAGTCAACTTGGGAGATCGCAAGCTCGGAGGATAAATAAAAAAAGATTTATAACTAAGCACACTGCTAATCCATGCTACTTACGCTAATATCTAGAGCCTAGATTCAAGAAACAGACACCTAAATGATACCCCCTAGCAACTATCTAATGTAGGCTACGTCGATTCAAGCAAACATGAACCAAAGTGAAACAGAAAAGTGGCATGCATTGATCAATAAAAATAACGAAAGCAACAATTATATAGCAACAATGAAATTAGCGAAAGGAGCATAAAGCACTTACCAGGGAAGTATGCAAGAGGTAGAAAAAGAAGCAAATGAAGGAAAGTGCACAGAATCCCCCGGCCAAGAGCAATTTAGAAAACAAAAGCAATAAGCAAAAGCAGCAAAAAAGGTAGAAATGAATGAAATGAAGAAGAAAGGGAGTTTTGAGGGAGGCAGAATGATAACCGTCAAAGAGGAAGCGCGAAAAGATAGGGGCATAATAGTCCTTTCCCTTGGATTTTCAAATCAATCATAATGAGCATTAAATGCTCAGCGCGAAGTTCAAAGCGACGCACCCAGCTGCAAATGGGGGCAATGCACGCGTACGGGATTGCGGTCTCCACTGACGGATATCCGACTTAAGGAGAAATCAACCAGGGAAAATGCGAGTAGCACAAACGCGCTAATCATCGCTCAGCCTCGTGATCAACGCGTTGGGGGCATTGTTCCGACCCAGCCCATTAGCAAGCCGGGCACGGGTACCGAGTCACCGACCCGACGGGTCCTCCAACCCGCAAAACCCTTCTGGTCACAACACCTGAACAACTGGAAGGAAACTTCCAGAAAAGAGAACCTGCTCATGTGGGACTCAGTCGAGCAGAGAATATAAAAAGGGAGGGCCTTACCCCTCTCCAGAAGTACGTCACCTACCCTAACTCTAAATGCCGCTTTTGTACGAACCCTAACTTGAGCGTTGGAGTCCTTGCAGGTGTCCTCCCCTCTGGCCTCTTGCTACGATAGTTCGGATGAATCTTATTCTTAGAATCCGTCCAGGTCCATTTGCTAGCGAGTCACTAATCTCAGCGAGTCACTAATCCCAATCACTCTTTACTTTCGATCCATTCAAAATACGAGTAACTGAACAAAAATGTAATTGAAGCTTTGGTTGAATAGCAAAATATTATATTTTTTAATATGCTGCACTCAAATTCAAACTTTAACAATTACCAAATAATAAATAGAACTCTTAAATATGTGTGTAAATGTGAATTATGTGTGAAGGTGAGTTTATAATGTTTAGGACTAAAGATATCTAAGTCTAACTAATCCATCTGATGAAAAAATGAAGATATAAAATATTAGAGTATTAGCACGAAGGAGAAAAAGTGAGTATAAGATAGAAGCGGATTATTTTGAGGGGATGGATCCGGTCTACAATGGGTGCTGGGATAGGTTAAGGATATGGTATTAGTTTTGTCTTGTGTCTTTTATTTTGGCCTTACAAAGAGTCACATCAAATAAAAAATGACATGGCCTTCTTGTTATTCAAAATAATAATAATAATAACCAACTTAATTTTCTTTTCATTTTTTTATCACTTTTTTACTGTGTAAATTGTTGGAGATATTTTTATTGCTATTAATCAATATTTTGTATCAACATCTTATTTTATAATATTAAAATTTATAATTTAAAATTTAGTATTGATTAAATATTAATTAAAAATAATAAATTTTATTAGTAAAGGATAATTACTCTTTTCATCCCATTAATTTTTCACTTGTCATGAATATAAATTAACCGGATTAAATAACTTTATCTAGGAATTATAGTCAATAAATTTTTATCTAAGTTCCAATTGAATAATAGATTTAAAGACAATATCCGTAGATTTGATTCGACAAATTGCATAGATCCAATCAAATAATATTAATTTTTGTTTTAAATGGCTGAGTTTGTAATATAAAAAAATATTATTATTTTAAACAATTTTATTCTTATTATCTAAACAAATAACATAGAATGATTAAATTATTGAATTAAAATTTTAAAATGATATATTTAAATTAAAACTTGTCCAAAAATAGTTAATGAAAAAAAAATCCAATTTTAAAAAATAATCCATAATAAATTTCATGATCCGATATCAAAATGATGTTTCTATGTAATTAATTATTCTGATGTTATTTTTCTATCACAATGAGAATTGATTTAGTATTTTGTTTTTAATTAAGATTGTTTATGTTTTACTCGATTTTTAGTATATTTTGACAATATGTCAAATTAAGATTTATCAAGATTTTAATATTAAAAAATAGATACGACCTTTTTGAAAAAGAGTGAGTTCGACTCAAAAATTACTTAATTATGATTTTAAAATAATTTATGTCAAAATTACTAATGACAAATTTATAAAAAAAATACAAACAACATTAAGAAATAAATAATTAAATGAAGAAGACAATGAAAATATAAAAAAATTGATCAAAGCAAAATAATAACAAAATTCAAAGAAAATAAAAAAAATGTATTCACATACACTTATACTCCATTTTTCTGTTGCGTCGCTGAAATTGAGAATTTTGTGAGCTTACGTGATGATCTAGTATTATTAGTTGAAGTTCCTCACTTCTTCTAAATTTCTACTATTTATAGACCATAGGCTTGTTATAAAACATGTTTGTCCACTTTCTTACTTCCTTTTTTTCTCGACCATGACCTTACTTTTGTCTTGTCTCCCAAATTTTGACATCTACATCTTCCTTAATATTCAAATTCCACATTTTCTTTAGTTTACTCCTTAAATTTAGCACCTATATTTATTCTAAAGGTCGAATAGCAGGCCTTGATACTTAAAAAAAGGAAGTAACTATCTTTCGATTTCGACTATTGTTCATACTCTGGGTCGAGCTGTCCGACCTAGGAAGTTCTATTGGCAAAGCGACCGCGACCTCTTCATGTCAGGACAATTCGACCTCTCCTCAAAGAGCTCGACCAAATTACCAGGAAAGCCTAGTAAAGGGCCCAAACAGAGGAACATGACCCGAATCCAAGGGCAGCTCAAAGCCTATAGAGATAAAGGCGGTTCCCTTAGAGATAAGATAACCTCGCACGAAGATAAAGATAAGATAAGATAACTAACTTATCTTATCTAAGAAATGTCTCTCTACACCATTATAAATACATTGGAGCACCCAGGTATAACTCACTCTCTGATTCTACAAAAAATCTGTCTAATACCCTTGCAGTCGGAGTCCCTTGCAGGTACCACCACCCTCCGGTGACGACGGATCGGCACCATCACCAAGTCCAACAAGTCGAGCATGACAGCTCCGACTAGTACAGAAGATCTCGTCCGAGATCGACCTACAGTTTCAGATAACCCTCGAAACAACTATCCTTGTACCATTTTTCTTCAACTTCAACTTACGTGTATTTACTTTTTGTAGTCAAAATTATTAGTAGTCAAAAACGTCCTCTTATCAAAAAATATTCATGTTTTTGTACCAACCGTTTATAATAATATAAAAAAATTTTAATAATTAATTTTAAAAAAAATTAACAATTTAGTATTAAATTTCAAAATATAAAACAAATCATCAAATCACCAAAAAAAAAAGAGCTAAAATTCAATCCAAATTGATCCAACATGCTAAACACAAATCGGATTCTATATTTTCCCAAATCTGAACGGATCCGTTCCGTTTACACCCATTCTTAAACTTCTATCTTATCATTAAAAAGCAAAAAGACAAACACAAGCTCACATGCAGGTAGATAGAGTTCGGTACAATACATACTGCTACTACTGGTGTTACCATTATTGAAGCTAGGAAAAGAAAAGAAGAGAGGAAGTTGCAAAAAAATAATTATCATCAAAACAAAAACCAAACTATAACACTAGTGATAGATTCAGTTTCCCAAACGCTACCAACCGTACCCAAACAAACATGCACTCATCTAATCTTGACCAGAAACGCTCCTCAAGTTTTGCCACAAATATCTACATACACATACACTTTTGTCACGGCAAATTAAACAAATGCAACTTGGTGGCATATAAAATAAACTTTCACATACATAATAGAGTTTAATTTTGATGTATTGATAGGGTAAAATATTTTATATAATTATTTTATATTATTGTGCAATCAGATTCATCTGTATTATTTATACCATCAAATAAAATAGTAATTATTTTTTATGATGTGATATTATGTAATTAGATGTATATATAAAACTATTTTATACTAACATTACATCAAAATTAAATTATACATCATAATCCTATTAACAAAAGTAAGATTTTGATGTGATTATGCATTCTTTAAGACAAATTAATGAGCCTACAGGCTGTAGTCTGTAGTAGATAAAAAAGCACGAGTTGGATAAGGGGATAAAGCGAGCCTTAATTATAGGTTTAGAGTAGTGTTTGAAAATTGGGACAAAAAAAATTAAGAGTAAATATTTAAAAGGTCTTGCTAAAACATATATTTTAAATACACAGTAAATAATATATTTAATTTTGACATATGGTGAGTGTAAAACAATTTTATTTTTGTATTTAATTATGTAATCTCACATAATAAAAATAACTATTATTTATATTGAGATGTATGAATAATTATCCAAAATGTTTTAGATGCGATTGAACGAATATGTAAAACGTTTTATACTAAAAAGAATTAGAGTTATTGTTTAAGTGAAGTCAAATTGAAATTGAAACATAAATCAAATGTAAATTGATGTTTTGTTCAAAAACAAAAGTTATGACAATCAAATTTTGATTGTTATCTTATAAGAAAAAAATTTATAACAAAGAATTAATCTTTTTTTTTTATTGAGCCATGCTTTATTCATTTTAATGATTTTATGATATGAATTTTATTTTATCATACAAATTTTTATTCTACTACTTTTTTGGAGTTTTTTTTATTAATTCTTATTTTGTGTTATGATTTTGTTGGCAATCATAAAAAAGTAATTTTTCTTTAAGATATTCATTTGTACTACGAATAATATGTAAATTGTCAAAAGAAATCCTTTTACATAATCTAAATAAAAAATACTGAATTGGAACTTAAAGTTGGTAGAAAACAGAAGTTAGTTTTCTCCCAATTTCAATCTAAAGTATGCTCATATCCACTGATTAAATAAATAATTATTGGAACGAAATAATTCGTTAATTTTTTTGTAAGTATATATCTCCTTTTGATTTGCACAAAAAAAGATTAATAAGAACAAAAATAATATAACCCTGTCGATTTTTCTCTGTCTCTTTTTTTGGAGAGAGAATTTTTTCTAATAAATTAAAAAAATATATGTAAGCCTTTTTTGTAACCTAAAACAATGGACGGAGAATTATAAAGATAATTTTAAAATATTTTTTATTAAAAAATAATCTATTACTTAATAAAATTTTTTATTTTTAAGGGATAAAATCAATTTAAAAAGACCTTTTGTATCATTTAGAATATATATAAATTAATTTTATTTGTCTTTATTTTAGCTCCATGCTTTCTTTCTTTTGTAAAAAATTAATTCATTAAAATTAAATTCTAAAAAAAATTACCAAAAATTATTGAAAAGAGATTTTTTTATATTTCAATACATTAAATATATCAAAAACTTAAAAATTCTATTATTATATGTTTAAAATATACCTTAAACTAAATTCATATTTAAATTAGTTCTTAATGCATTTTAGATTATTGGACATGTTAATACTAAACAAATATTTATTATTTTAAAAGTTTTTGAGAATTATGAGAAGACAAATTAATTCTTTTGCTATTTCTAATAAAAAATTTTAATATGTAAACAACTAATTTTTTAATAAATTTTATTATAAGTAAGTAAATTTTTCATGTGTGTTGAAATTAACAAAATTCTGAATTATATTTGTAATTTATGTATATAGTAATGTGTGTTAAGAAAAAGAAGAAAAACATCAGGGAAACTCTTTAGCTATTAAGAGTCAATAATGGTGGTTGAAGAAACAAAAATAAGAAGAAAAATTTCTAACTATTGAAATAAGAAACAATAGTGATTAATTGGCAGTATAGGGAATGAAGATGCATGAATGAAAAGACTAAAGACGTTGAACTTAATTATTATTGAATGGCTGCTGTGTTGTACGTGCAATGTGAATATGGCCATCCTTAATAAGGAGTGGGCACCATGTGTTAGATATTAGGGATTTAATACCAGAGATTTGAAATACTAAATAGAAGATAAATATATGGTGAAAACTCAGGTGAAGTCGACTTTACATGAAGTTGATATCTGAGAGTTATTAGATAAAAATTTAGTCAAATCAATCATCGATTTTTAGATATCAACTTCACGTAAAGTTCACTGCATCTGAGTTTTCACATAAATATATACTTATTTTGAGTTTATAGTTGTTATAAGTCTAGTAATTAGAAGAGATAATATTTATATAAGAAATTTAGTACTTAAAAATAGCTCATCATGATGAATTTATTAGTCAACAAATAAATTAGATGAATATGCAAATCTTTTTTATAAGATGTATATATAATTTAATCAGGTCTTAATCATTAAATATTTAAATAAAAAAAATATTTTATCATATATACTAATCATAAAATCTGAGATCCAATAATACATATTAATATCTAAAATCCAAAATCAATTACTGATCACTTTGTGACTTACAAAAATAAAATACTTAAACATTTAGTCTATTTTTTCAAAGAGACAGAGACAAAAAATTAATGTATATGTGAAAACGCCTCTTATCACTACTTTCCTTTCAAATTTTGAAGTGATTCATAAAAGTCTTAAAAATGATGATAAAAAAAAAATGATGATATGATAAAGGCAACACAGTTAAAAGGATAAGTTCTGTTGGTTGTAGCGAGTATGCCATCATATCATATGGAAGGGGTTCTGGTATCGCACTATACGGAGCGGAACGTGATGTTCCAGTTCGTTCTGACCATGAAAATATAAATTAAAATATATAAATGGTGCAGATTGATATGATGTTGGTTTGAGTGGACACTAAAAGAGAAAATTTACGAAAGACCTGCAACCGGTTGAGATGTTGCCATATATAATAGGTTAGTAGATGTCTTTTGTGTCCAGCTTAGTCTAAAAGTGGGTCTCTGTAGGCGTAAAATTTAGTTTAGCTGAGCCAAGCTGATCTATTATTGCTAGACTTTTTTTTGTTTTCCCTTTTTTGTTATTATTTCTTGGCTTAGTTTGATTGTTCTATGAAAAAGGAATCCAAATTAGGCTGACAAAAATTGATTAAGTGGCGTAATTTTTTTTGAATGAGTTTAAGTAATAATTTTTGTAAAAAAGAAATAGTGATAATTTGTTATCTGAAATTATTATATATTTTGTTATTATGTGAAATTATTATATATTTTATGATAAATTAACAGTAATGAATCTAAAAATTTTAAATCATGAGAGTAAATATGCAACACATATAAAAATAATAAAAAATTATATAAATATATCAAAATATATAAAAATAAATAATATAAAAATATTAAATATTAAGTAATAACGTAGTTATTAAGTTAACTTTTTACAAATTAAATATATAATAATAATAATAATAATAATAATAATAATAATAAAATTGAGTAAAAAATACTCAAGTATATGAATTTTAAATAAATAAATTCATTAATTTATAATGCTACAGTAATGTTTTATTTTTTATATATTAATAAATTGATTTAATATTTATTTTTTTCTTATGTTTTTAGATATAAATTAGAATTTAATTTTGATATATTGCGATAAAATATTTTACACAATTGTTTAATTGTCAGTTTGTTTAGATAATCATTCATATGATTAATATAAACGATAATTATTTTTTATGATATAATATTACGTAATTAGATGCACGTATAACTTTATTTATATCAAAATTTAATTTAATATATATATATATAAATATAAAGTTAGCTAATTAATACTTTAAGAAAATATGTTAAGAGAATAATAATAATAAAATATTTTTTAATAATTTTTGTCAAACCTTCCTTTTGTTGGTACTTTTAAAAGTACCTTACAGGCGGTTTCCAAAATTTTTAATATATTTTAATAAAAAATTTAATGGATAATTTTTTAACAATAATACTCTACATCTATATAAAAAATATATAGGACATTCTATAAAGTAGTATAAAAAGAGAAAATAATTTTTTATAATTATTTTTTATTATTTTATTACTATTCAAAGTGTGGATCCTATCTTTTTCAATATCTCTTTCATCTCATAAAAAGATGATCTATAAGCTTACATATTTACCTTATAATTCACCAAAATGCATCCAAGTTATCCAAGTAATATTGGTCAGACGTAGGAGTGTTCATGGAATGGATCGTATCCGCATATCCGCGGTAAATATCCGCATCCGATCCAAAAATTGCAGATCTGATCCGATCCGCAAATTGATCGGATCGGATTAGATCCGATCCGCACCTTTTGCGGATCGGATATTTGCTCTACATCCGCATATCCAATCCGTACAATAATAATTAAAAGATAAATAAATATATATGTGTTTGGTATTATATTTACTTGTTTGTATGTTTTAGTTAGTAATTATTATTCATATATTGTATTATTTTATTTTTTTTATTTAGAAAGAGTTTGATTAAAAATATTTTAAGAATAAATAAGTTTAAAAGTGTGCAAGAAATATTTTTATTGAATTTTTTACATAGAAATATGATTAAAAAGAGAAGGTTTAATTATGTGGATATATCCGATATCCGATCCGCACGGATCGGATCCGACACTAAAAAGCGCGGATATCATATCCGATCCGATCCGATAAAAATTGTGTGGATCGGATTGGATCGAAATTTCGGCCATATCCGATTCGATCCGATCCGCGAACACCCCTAGTTAGACACGCTCCTCTCCTCTCCTCACTCGTTTGTTATACGCGCACTACATATAATGTGCTGCAACCTAAAGCTTTGCTCAACGTAACCTTCTTCTCTACTCGCGTCATCTTCTCCTTCTTTTTCTCTGCTCACGTTCTTCTTTATTGATCTGCATTGCCTTCGTCGTTCTCCTTTGGTCGCGTTCATCTTCTCGTTTTCTTCTTTCGATCTGGTTACGTTGCATTTATCTTCTTCCTATTCTTCTTCATTTTCTTCTTCGATCTGCACTTCTGAATCGAAACAATGAATGACTCGACTTCAAATCAGTTGAATGAGAGCGATTTGGTTTATTCTTCTGAAACGAATCAAACTAACGAATTTTTTATTATTCAATTTTGAATTGAATTGAATGGACGGAGGTGTACTGAATTGAATTGAAATGATAATCTGTATTGTAGGCAAAGCTGTTTGAATTTGATTTTATATAATGGATTATGTTTCGTTAACTCAGTATTATACAATTGTGTCACCATGAGTACGTGTTCGGTTCCTTATGCAGAAAGATGTTCGAATTTGAATTTATATAATGAATAATGTTCTATTCATTTAGTACTATACAATTATTTCATCGTAATAATATGTTCGGTTCATTTCTGTTATGTACAATTCAAAATTCTTCCTCCTCACCTTCTACTGCTTCTTCACCCGAGAGAAGGAGAAAAAAACAAAAAATACAGTAGCAACAACAACAAAAGAACGACGATAAAGAGAAAACACGTGAAGAAGAAAGAACGCGAAAAAGAAGGACGAAATGAGGAGGAGGAGGAACGCGAAGAAGAAGGTGAAGAAGAAGAAAACGCTTCATGCATAAACGAGGGTGAGAAAAAGCATAGGGGAGAAGAGAAGAAGAAAAGAAGAAGTGTTGGGAAAGAACGGTTTTGTGTGTATTGGACACGTGTCTTTCACGTTTTATTTAATGGTATTGAGTTTTTTTAGTGTTGGGCCAACTTGAATAAACTTGGATACAAAATTACATAAATGTGTAGCATGATTGATTTTTTAATAATATAGAAATAAATACAATTTTTTAATAATATATATAAATATATAAATATATATATATATATTTACATATACTTTTATATATTTTTTTAAAATAGTAATAGGAGCACTTATCCCCACAATCTTTAAAGTAAATCCATCATGTGAATTAAGTTAATAATATTAGTTAAAAATATATAAAATAAGCCTTTTTAGAATGAAAAATGTTATGTGTTATATTACTTTAGCTTATGAGAGCATAAAACTTAAGTAATAAAAATCCACAAAATAATAAAGCTTGAGAAAATTAAATAAAGGATGAATATTGTAATATATATATATATATATAATAGAATTTATATTAACATAGTTTATTTCAATTTCGGAATATACAATACTATAATATTGATTATAAAGAAAAAGAAAAATTTGGAGCTCCTCACCACACTATTAAATATTATAAGAATTTAAGACGAACGAATTTGTTTAACATTGATTTGTTTAATGTTTATAGTGAAAATTGATTATTATTTTATTATCGAATATGAAAATATGAGTAGCTAGAAACCGAAAAAAGAACAGCAAAAAGAAAACAAAGTGAAATATTTGTTTTTCGAAGTGTAACAATAATATTTGAACTTAAAAATTAAAATGCTTCAATATATGTGAAGCTATACCTGAGACTACAGTGTATCCAGAGATAAAGGATTTTGATATACACGACTGCAAGCGCACTTTTAACTAAACCCTTTCTAAGCCACGACCCAGTAAATTTGTTTCTAAGCGGATCAGTTGCGACATATTACATTCGTAACCAAGGTTAATTTAGTCATTTTTTCAATCACTAGCGGACAAATTAATATCAGGTTACGTGTTCGTACACAGAACACCATATTCTGCTGTTTCAGAACGGAATACCTGATAATTTTCCCATATTCATAAGCAACTTTCATAGTCATAAATTTAATTAAAAACTAAAAATTAAATTTTAAATATAATTTCACTTTTTATTTTTAAAATATTATTATAAAAGAGTTAATTACTTTCTAAACAACCGAGAGAACAGTCGTCTGACAAATTATTTTTTAACATAATAAAAATGTACAGAGAATCAAATATAAAAGTCACATATTTATTCAACAATAAAAATATTAAATAATTAGTACATAAATCTATTTAATAATTTATATTCATATTTTTTTTACCGTATTTATCAATCTAATAAATTAAAGACTAATTTTTTTTTGAATCTAAATTCTATTTAAAAATTTATTGTTAATCTATAGTTATTACATAAATAGGCTAATAAACTAATTATCAGGCACAAAGATATGACATAAAGAACAAAGTTCTTGTATCTTTTATTTTTAATGGAGATAATAAAAATGGAGCCAATGATTGTACTTGGATTGGTTTTAAAAATTCCCAATAAGTGATAACGAAGTATCTATAATTCTATATATCTTGATTTCTTGAAGTTCAAATGAAGTTTTCTGGAGAAGACAGCTCCTTATCCTTTCCCTTCTTGTCTCGTACTCTGTTTAAAAACACACACATGTGATTAGTGATCTAGTTTGCAAGATTCCAAACTCTGAATTATTGAGAGGGATGGATGGTGAATTGGTGATCCCCACTCGGAACGCGCCAAGTTTCTTCAAAGAGGTTCAGACTAGGAAAACATCGTTATTTAGTTTAATTTTTAATGAAAACCAAAATGGGAAGCCAAACAGAATGGGCCACCGTCGTGGTTGGCAAACAATCCTTGACCTCCAGGTAGAGATTTGTAAAATACCTCACAAAACGACAAAGGATAAAAGATTTTGATTTTCTTTTAAGATCACGTGTAAATAACACGGAGATGTTTTTATATAAAGTTGATAGTTAAAAATGGTTGAATAATATTATCGGTTAATTTTTTTGGATATTGGATAAGAATTGGTGTAATCCTTTAATATTGAAGTTATGGTGTTTTACAAAATTTTGGGAGCTATAGAATTCGCAGAGTGTAAATTGTCAGATCAAATTTTTTTTAATTTATAAAGATAATATGCAGACTGCATATTGTATTATTTTAATATTAAATTACAATACACAAATTTATATTATTTTAATATTAAATTATAATACATAGTCTGCAGTGCAATACGACACACCCTCAAAATACGATAAAACTCTATTTTTTGTAACATTAACTTAAAACTCTATTCACTCTTCCATATTAAAATAAAAAATTCTATATTATCATCCAACTACTTTCAACTCAATTTCAAATTTTTAAATATCTTTCTTTGTTTTTACTAATTTGAGAAATATTATATATATTTTATATTTTTTTATTATTCAAATTAATTTAAAAAAAATATTTATCTTTTATATGATAAAAAATATACATAAAATATTTTATAAATACTATTTTTTGGCCTTATTTTATTAATGATTTCTTCAGATAGATTAGAATAGACTATAAGATAGATACAAGATAGCGTGTATATGAATAATTTGATTTTGAAAGCTCTAGCTAGTCAATAATGTTGTTCAAAACTTCAAATTATAATTGATTAGGCATTGAATATTATATAGGAAAAAAAATCTTTTTCTTAAAGCAAATTGACAAATTTGTATAAAGTAGTCTTTTTCTCTAGAAAAATTGATGTTTATTATTGAATGTCTTTTTCAGATGATCGTATAAGTTGAGTGAAAGTAAATGTAGCGATTTTATGGGAAGAAGGACCTTTTTTCTTTAATGTTACGTTGTTATAGAATAAAAATACAAAATTACAAGATCCTTCAGCCATATTTTATAGGAAGTTCTTTGATGGCATTAATTTTAGTGACTAAAAATAGCATAAATTTAATTTACAAATAAAATATTAACATATGGCACAACAAAAAAATTAAATCTAAAACTAAAATGATTCTTTCTCTTTTTTATAATTTTTTATAATTATATTTATAATTATTTTTTATTATTATTATTTTTATTTTAAAAAATAATTTATTATAATTATTTTTATAATTACTTTTACTAAAATAAATTTTTTATAATTATTTTTATTATTATTATTTTTACTAAATAATTTTTTTATAATAATTTTTTTTGTAATTTTAAAAAACTAACACCAAAATGATATTCAGTCTTTTGGTATTAGTTTAAAAATAATCATAAAAAATTATGAAAAAGAATATCATTTTAGTGTTAGTTTTTAAAAATTACAAAAGAAATTATAAAAAATTATTTTAATAATAATAATAAAAATTATTTTTTAAAATAAAAATATTAAAAAAAATAGTTTTGGTGTTGTTTTTAGAAATTAATAATAATAATAATAATAATAATAAAATAATTATAAAAAAATAATTTTAGTAAAAATAATTATAAAAATATTTTTTATAAATAAAAATAATAATAAAATAATAATTATAATTATAATTAAAAAATTATTTTTGTGTTATTTTTTAAAAATTATTTTTTATAATTATAAGAAATAATTTTGATAAAAATAATCATATATAAAAAATTATAAAAGAAAGAATTATTTTTATTTTAAATTTAATATTTTTATTATGTGTTAATATTTTATTTATAAGTCAAATTTTTACCATTTTTAATCATCAAAACTAATACCACAATAAAACTTCTCTAATTACTATAATTTAGAGTTGAAATATTTTATTTTTCTTGGATTATTAGTAGAGTTATCATGGTTAGAAGGGTTAAAGCCTACATCCACTTTCTTTAAATGTAACATATGTCAATTTCAAATTGGTTTATTGAGCTTGGCCACCTTAGCCACCAAAAGAATATAGCCACCAGAAACCTACCTATTTTTAAATATCAATTTAAATTTAAGGATGAAAAACATGAAATAAATAAATTAGGTAGAGTTTACAATTTAATCAATGATTGAAGAAGTATCTAAATGGAAGACATAATCAAACTAAGTTTACAAATATTTTTTTCTTCTAAATTTATTTTGTATATAAACTATTTTTTCTAATAATAAAATATTTATTATTCACTAATATATAACTGTAATAAAAATTTATACTAACGTCCAATTAAATTTTGACGTTTTTGAGATACTTAATGAAAATAGGTCAAACTAAATGCATTATATTCACTAACATGTGAATACATTACTATATATTTGTACAAATCATCACATAACACCTTGTCAATTAGATAATCTAGAGATAATTTGACTTACATGGCATAATAATGTTTTGATTAGCGCACTCTTACGTTAACATGATGCAAGTGTTCAAATCACAAATCAAATTTATTTCCATCTTATCTTTAAATATATAAAAGCATTTTAAAATACAGCGGAGAGGCCAAAAAAGATTTTGCGTGTGTAACGCCACACGTTCTGACCATCGTCACCGGCCACCGCCAAAACTATAAGACATAACGTTCACGTCTTCACCCTATAAATTCGAGTCCTTACCACGCCACTTCTCTCCCAACAGATTAAAGAAACAACTCTATTTCTTCTGACGTCAGCGAAATTAAATCAAATTGAAAACAAAAGAAAAGAGATCGACCGTTGAATATGGAGTCGTTGCAGAAGAAGGTTGTGTTTGACGGAGAAGCGGCGTCGATGGTGATGAAGGAGCTGAGAGGGAGCTTCCGTTCTGGAAAGACTAGAAGCTACGAGTGGAGAGTGTCGCAGGTGAAGGCACTGCTGAAGATGGTGACTGACAACGAGAAACAGATCATCGATGCTCTTCTCTCCGACCTCGCCAAGCCACCGCTCGAAACCGTCGTCTACGAGGTCAATCTTTTCACTTTCCTCTCTCTCCCCCTTTATCTCAATTTTCTTTCAACAGTGTATCTTTATAAAATAATTTCATACCTACATTTAATTAGTAACAGTACATACTGTACATTAATAAAAATAATTAATTTTTATATTTATTATGTAAATAGTCATTTAAATTAAAATCTAACTAACTAAAACTAATTAGTTAAAAAATAGATCTATTTCAAAAAAAATTATTATTATAATTTTTTAAATTTTAAAATAAAAAATAAAAAATTAATTTAATTAATTTATATTATAATTAATTTTTTAGATTTTTTTTACACAAATAATACTTTACACTTAAGCATACTAAAATTATAATTCTATTTTTAATTTTTTCTTACTTATTTCTGAAAGTTCTATTTTTTGCATTCTAGTTCCCCTCCTCCCCCTTAATTAAAATTTGGGAAGTGTTGTTCTTGCTTTCTGAATTGAGATAGGAGAAAAAATAAATGAAAGAAAAAATCTAGGGAGTTAGTAATTTTTGTGTTTTTTGACCAATATTTAATTATAAAAAAAAGTAAATAATTTTTTATCATTAGATATAATCTTACACCGTTAAAAACATTATTAATGATTAATTGATAATTACAAAATATGAAAGTTGTTACCCCTAACATTCCTCTAAATTAAATAATCATTGGTCTCTAGTTGGTAGAAGATGAAATCTCAGTTCTTGAATGATATTTGTCTGCGTGTGTATTATTTAGTTAAAATATTCCATTGTCGATGCATGAATGTTAGATTTGCAATAAATGACTCTTCCACTTAATATATCTTGTATATTCTACTCTAAAATAAATAAATAAATAAATAAAATCATTTTTACCGGCCTAATTCATGTTAGTTATAACTATTTTAAATATATTACTATAAATTTCAAGCACGATGTATGTATTATTAGAAACTGAAATTACAAGGAAAAAATCTTGGCAAATATATAAAATTAAGAATTGACAAAATTATAAATATACGTATCTTATTTTTTTTAAAATATGCTTTCTTAAAGTTAAAGTATAATCATGATTACTCTTTAGAATAATAATTATTATGATATCTAAAAGTGTTTGTCTAATTTATTAAAAAAGATTAAAAATTAATATTTAATTTTAAAAATATAAAAATAAATAATTATTAAATATTCAAAAATTATTATAAAAAATAAATAAGACAAAAAGATAAACACCAAATTATAAATACTATAAAATTCACCTTTTAAAATATACTATATTAATAAATGTTCCGCATTATTAAAGCATTATTTCAATAGCTTTTCTTTTGAGGGTTGATGATTTGATCAAGTATATGACTGTGTTAAGTCAAAAATTTTTAATTCATATACGTTCATATTAATTCTAGACTAAATCTTTAAGTGTCTGGAGTTCAATCTGAAGATGACAGCAATGCAGTTGAAACATCAGAAATCAAATCGGTGTATGATGTGAATCTCATTAATTCTATCTTACCTTCCTTAATTCAAAAATATTCTAATTCTTTCTAACTTAGAAATCCAAAAAGAGATTTTTTTTAGCTAAATCCAATATACATTTGAAAGCTAAAACGTCCAAAATTCAAAGTCTGTTCTCTGGTTCAAGTCCAACAGTGACTAACTAGTCCATCAGTTTAATAAGAAATTGGTTTAATTTGTCAACCCAATCAAGTTGCAAACAAATAAATTTGAGCGAATTAATAATTCTAAAGCCCAGCCTGTAATAATTTTTTGGATTTTTGTTAAATTGTATGTTGCTTAATGCTTATTTCAGTATTTGTAAGCGTGTGGCCTGATCGAGTTTTAGCACTTCGGTCAACCCTTTTTTTATTTTAAAATATTATTTTTATTTTAATATAAAGGTAAAACTAGGATGTCAAAACTGACTGAGACGCGGGGATCTCTGCGGGGACTGTCCCGAATGGGGATCCGATTGTAGGAAATTTTTCTCGCGGAGATGGAGATAGGACAAAATTCCCCTGAAGCAGACGCGGGGACCCGAGCGGGGATCCCCGCCCTGTCCACGCTATTCCCCGAAATTTATGAATTTCCTAAATTATCCTTAATAGTTTATTTCTCGTATATGTTTTTTAGTCATTTCTCACACACATATATATATATACAAACTCAAAACTCCTAATCTTTATTTGCATAACCCTTCTTCAATTCAGAGATTCCAAACGCTGTCCATACTTCATCAAACCTCTCTATAGCCACCCTTCTCACCGCATCGTCACACCTTACTGTGTCATCACTCTTACCGCGTTCGTAATTTCTATTTGCGGCGTTCCTTTTTGTAATTCTGCCGTCGTGTTCATTCTCCTCTTTCTGTTGCCGCGTCTCCCACCTCGTCCACTGCTTTGTCCTTTGGCTCGTCGTTGCGTCCCCCCTCTTGTGTCATTTCGAAAGAAGTCATCATCGTGTCATTTAGACTTTTGTATAAATTCGTGCAGTTTTTGTATAAGATAGATACTTGCAGCTCTATTCATATGGAAATTAATAATTAGTTATAACTATTATGTAAATGGGGAATGGGGTTCCGCGGAGAATGGATCCCCGTGGAGAATGGAGATGGGGATCAATATTCCCCCACGGCGGGAAATGGAGACGGGGATGAGGAGCAAATCTGAGGGCGGGGATGGGAGCAGGGAGGCATCTCCCGCCCCCCCCCCCCATTGACATCCCTAGGTAAAACCATGACAAACTAGAGGATGGATTTTTCTATAATATTCACACGAATATGTCGTGTGAGTTTTTACACAAATAACACGTGTGATTTTGCAGTAATTGGAAAAGGACAATAATCTATTGTAATCAAGATGCTAAAATCTTTGTTAAATGTTAGCTTCAACTTGTGACAGTTGCTACTAAAGCAAACATATTTTGAAACTCTTGATAGAAACAAATGTGGAGGAAAATCCTAATTTCCCTGTTTATTTTTTCAGATTGGAATGTTTAAAAACTCATGTGAAGTCATATTGAAGGAATTGAAACAATGGATGAAGCCAGAGAAGGTATTTTGCCTCATTAGCACATCAGAATTGACATGGATACTGATTATTAATATGCCTTATTGGTTACACAGTTTATTTAATTTATGACATGAATTTCCTTTCTCCTTTTTAATTCAGGTCAAAACTTCAATATCAACATTTCCTTCTTCAGCTGAAATAGTACCTGAACCACTTGGGGTTGTGTTGGTCATTTCTGCATGGAACTATCCAATTTGTAAGTTATTATTCAGTTGAACTTGTTTGATATGTTTGATCCTAACAACCTATATGACGATTACATATTACTTATATATTTTATCTTCTTTTTTCCAGTGCTGTCTCTTGATCCAGTGGTTGGAGCCATTGCAGCTGGTAATGCTGTGGTTCTAAAACCATCAGAGATTGCTCCAGCAACTTCATTACTGATGGCTAAACTGTTAGCAGAGTACATGGATAACTCATGTGTTAGAGTTGTTGAAGGAGCAGTTGATGAAACAAGTGCACTCTTGGATCAAAAGTGGGACAAGATTTTCTACACAGGTTCTTCACTTCTCCCCTGTCATTATTCCAATTTCCTTGGATGAAGTAAGAATGTTGCAGTATCCGAGTTTCTGCATGGATAAAAAGTCATAATTAATTCTTGAATTTGTAGGTAATGGAAGAGTGGGACGCATAGTCATGACTGCTGCTGCAAAACACCTTACACCTGTTGTTCTGGAGCTTGGAGGAAAATGTCCAGCAGTTGTTGATTCAGATGTCAATTTACAGGTATTGACCATTGGCCATGATTTTGATCTTTCTTCAGTAACATTCTATCATTTAGGTCTTCTTGAATCTCATTCTTGACTCAAATTAATTTTTATCTAACTAGGTAGCAGCTAGACGCTTAATTTCTGGCAAGTGGGGACTCAACAATGGACAAGCTTGTGTTTCTCCTGATTATGTTATTACAACAAAAGACTTTGCTCCCAAGTTGGTATGATTTATTCTTTCGAAATAAAGTATTATTCGAATGCTTTTATTATCTTGAAATAATAAAAGAGAAACCAAAATATTCATTATTTAAAACTTAGATGGAGGTTTAGAATCATGATTTAGGATGATATTCTCATAGCTTATTGTGTTTTTGTGCTTCTTATTTCTAGGTGGAATCTCTGAAGACTGAGTTGGAGAACTTCTTTGGAAAGAATCCGTTGGAATCAAAAGATATATCCAGAATTGTGAATCACAACCACTTTGCTCGCGTAGCGAAGCTCTTGGACGATGAGAAGGTTTCCGACAAGATTATTCATGGAGGTGAAAAGGATGAAAGCAAATTGTAAGTACCCATTTTGCATTTTTACTAACTTCATAGCATCTGTGAAATTGTACTATATATTGACACCATCATTCTCTTGTATCACTTTAATTTCAGGCGGATTTCTCCCACTTTACTATTGGATGTTCCACATGATTCTCTGATCATGGGTGAGGAGATATTTGGTCCATTGCTTCCCATCATCACGGTAGGAATAATTTAATCAAGGCACCTAAATAACTGTTTTATATGACATTGTTTTTGCAATTTGTTATCAATCTGCAATAGTGATTGATATGTGCTGCTTTGGAAGATCAATAATGATGATACATGATTTTTGGGTAACAGGTGAATAAATTGGAAGAAAGTTTTGATCTGATCAATTCAAGAACAAAGCCTCTGGCTGCATATATATTTACAAACAACAAGAAGCTGAAGGAGCAGTTTGTGAAGAATGTTTCTGCAGGGGGCATGCTTGTCAATGACATTGCCTTACATGTAATGTTCATTTGTCTTTTTTCTTTATAATCTTTTCAATCAATGCATGAGCTTGCATGTGTGTGTGTGCTAAGAACTAAATAACCATTCAGAGTTGGAGGGTTACCCTTATTTCCATTTTAAATGAAGAAGAATCATGATATAATATAACCTTCTAATAATGTTTCTAAAGATCATTCTCATAAAATGTTTATGTTTCACTCCCCCAAAATATTTAAGCATCTCAGCTAAGAAGATTGAGGATGCATCCATATATGAAGAATATTTATAATCATTTCTATGTATTCCTAAAATATGCAAATATTAATATTAATATGAAGTGAGAATATTGTTCATCTCTGTTTTGTTCTCTTTTCCTGGTGCAGCTTATTGTTCCCACGTTGCCATTTGGGGGAGTAGGAGACAGTGGAACAGGTTCATACCATGGAAGGTTCTCCTTTGAAGCATTTACTCACAAGAAAGCAGTTCTTTATCGTGGTTTTGGTGGAGACGCATCACTAAGGTATCCACCATACACAGAAACAAAACAGAGGGTGATGAAGGCACTCGTTAGTGGTGGTATTCTTAGCATCATTGGTGCTCTTTTGGGATGGTCCTCCAAGGCTTAATTTGTTCCATAAATTGTGTCTCATATTAACGTTTTTTTTTTTTTTACTTTATTTCTAATTCGCCTCCTTGTGTACTAAGAATGTGTGATATTCTTTTCTTTGTTTTGTTTAATGAGAAAATCAATAAGCAAGGCTTGTGCTTGAGATAGCAAATATTTCTTTTGTGTTTTTCAGAACTCTTGAGATAGCATGAACTTGACCATAATCAAATTGAAATTGTAAACAATGCAAGCAGATAAATTAAATTGGTTTCTTTTCTACAACTTTAATTAACAATTAATCTGCAACGTTACAAATGTACATCTTTCTCATTCTCAAATCTTAACCTACCTGATGAATGAAAACTTAATCTATTCAATAATACGGATAAACAAACAAATAAATAAATAAAATGAATGAATGAAAATGAATAAAAAAATAATAATAATAAAAAAACTCCAACTGCTATTGAGAATGAAGACTACTCTTGTAATATGCTAACAACCTCAGCCCGTTGTTGATCAGTGAGATATGTTGGAAACTCAACAAGAAACTTAATTCTCAAGTCTCCTCTCTTGTCTGGATCATTGAAAATTGGCATGCCCTGGCCAGAGATTACTTTCTCAAAACCAGGGAATATGATATCTTCTTCAAAACTCACGTTCATCTCTTCTCCCCCCAATAATGGGATCGGTATTATGCCTCCACTGAGTGCTTTTACCAAGGGAATTTCAAGCACCAATTCCAAATCATCACCTTCTCTTCGGAATAATTGGTGCTTTTTCTCCCATATAGAAAATATTACGTCTTCTCGGTATAAACCAGCTCTAACATTTCCGGAACTTTCAAATGTAATTTTTGTACCAGTTCTCCATCCTGGCTCCACATTTAACGTTACGATCTCTTCTTCTTGAGACATTTCCCTATACACACCATCAAAATCAAGAGGATTTATCATTTATGAGGGATAGGATTTATTCGATAAATTATCAAAGTGGTAAAACTCGTTACATGCTTTATAGTTCCAACTCTAGTTATTATTTTAACTGCATTTTAGAAGTTCTTGAAGTGTTAAGTAGTTAAAACCATTGAATGTTACAATTGTTACATATGATATATAGATTCTGCAAAGAAAAAAATGAACAAGTGAAATTCACATTATAATTTTTTTTTTTGGTTGTTTAAATATAATTTTTTATTTTAATAGAACTAACATTTTGTTGCTTTCATTAAACTAAGGAAAAATTTTCTTAATAAATTATATAGTCTTTTATCATGGAGTTACTTCCTAACAAATTTAAGGTAATTACTCAAGTACAGTTATTTTCATGTAAAATTAATTGATTGTTGCGAATGTCAGATAGGGCAAGTATTTTTATTAAAATCTTGCAGTCACTTAACCAGCAAAAGAAAAATGAGTAATTCCACGTCATTAAATATAATCTCATACCATACTAATGATAATTAATTGATAACTACAAATCATAAAATCTGCTGCTAACACTTCTCTGCTAAAAATTAGAAAGAGGAGGAAAGATTGGAAACAAGAAATACAAATACTAACCCATTAGGAGTGATGACATCTCTTTTGATCTTGAACTTCTTAATGCATCCATGGCACAACTCCTCAAGGGTGCACTCAACCGTCATCTCGATGGGTTGCGGTTTTAGCATCGCAGACGATGAACTGGAATACATGATTGTAGAAGAGAAGCTCTTCCGAGCACTCGAGCTTCTCGAGAGTTGCGGCGGCGGTAGGTTGAAACTGTTGCAACCGCTGCCATTTTTGCTCCATAACAGTGATGCGGGTATGGATTCACAGCTTCTGCTAGCCCTATGTCTTTGTGAATGCAAGCTTGATAATCTTCTTGAACTCGTTGATGGACCATTATTGTTGTTTCTAGAACCATCGTCGTTATTCGATCTGAAATTGTCATTGTTTCCGTTGAAGGAGGCACCCGCTTGGCTAGCTTCATCAAAATGTTTCTGTTGCAAGGATCAAAATAGATTTTTCATTGACGGGTCTATTTTTAAATCAAGAAATTCACGTGCAATTGTCTTGTATAAAATTAATTATCGAGAATCGTTAAATAATTTAATATTTGACTAAATTATAATCTAATAATTTTTTACTATTAGTTTTAGACAAAGATAACTGCACATGAATTTTTATATTAAATCAGCTGCAAAATGGAGCTAATTAATCATGGAAAACCTAGATTATTATGAAGACATTTTGGTAACATATTGCTAAACTAAATCTTTATGTATTAATATTAATATATCATCGTATATTTGATAACCCTATTTGTGTGATTACCTGATGATGAAGATGGTTGTGAGATTCTTGGTTGTATTTTCTCGTTGAGGATGAAAATCGTTGCTTCTTACGACGTAACCATCTTTTGAAGATTGATTTGTAGGCTTTGCATAATTTACGAAGGGAATCTAAGCCAACGACGCAGGAAGCTTGCACCATGAGAAGAAGGAGAAAAAGAAAGAAAGAAAGAGAGGGAGGTAGAAGAGAATACGTGTAAGAGTAACAACGTCCACAAAGAGAGGTGAACGAATGCATGGAAACCCAAATATTGGTGGTGCCTGTTTATATATATATATAGGCTTTTATTAGCTACTTCCATCTGTTATTAGCAAAGCGAAGACTTTATTTAATTTTTCTTGTTTTATTAAATACTTTTCCCGGTGTTTAAAACATACAGCTCAGATTTTTTTGTGGGGTCAACATACAGATCACATTTGATTTGGGATTTGACTACTAACCGTAGTTGTAGAATTAAATTACCGCGTTCATTTCATCTAACTAACTTCAACGTAACCCATCCATGATGAGCATACAATCTTCAACCATTTTTCAATTTTTTATCTGATGAATTTCTTTTCCAACCTTTTGAAATTTTATTACGTATAATATTAAAAATAAAAATATTATTTATACACTAAAATTAATTATTATATATTTATATATATATGTTTATCTCATTATTAATGTATATTTTAAACTTTTAACATATATTTTGTAGGATAAAAGTAAAACACATGAATAAAAGAAATGACATCCAATATTACATAAATGTTTTGAAATCGAAAATGTTACTTGTATGTTTGATTCGGGTGAGTTTTGTGAAAAAATAGATTAAAACTTGGTTTGGTAAAATTTTTTGAAGAGGTGTTTGTGCTTTTTAAAAGCTCAAACTCCTTATTTTGTGTTTGGTAAATAAAAAAATCATATGCTTGTACTTGCAGTTTTTAAAAGATCGAGATACTTTTGAAAGCACCTAAGATAGAGCTTTTAAAGTTGGCTCGTACTTTTCAAAATTTAAAAGTCTAATATAACCTCATTTGTTAACTAATTTTTAAATTTAATATTTGCATTTATGTCTATTATAATATTTTTAAATTTTAAAAACTATTTTACCAAACACAATTGATGTTGCTTATGTTTATTAAAAGTTATTTTTTATTTGATTTACCAAAAATAAATGCTACAACTTTTAAAAAGTTATCTTTTAAAAGTTAACTTTTGTAAGCTACTTTTGAAAAGTAAAAGCTTTACCAAACTAAACCTAAGTGTAAAAAAATGATTAAGATGAGAGATTCAGGATAAGTATACTTGTGAGAAAAATACTTCTATTAATGACAAATAAGCAATACAAGAACTAATGATGAGAAATAGAGGTGGAGAACAAGTGTTGAGACCTCCACTAATGTCACAAGAGGATGAATGAGCTTTGTTTAAAGTGGACAAGGGCTGGTTAATGGTTGTCGAGTATTCTGGTGGAATACCCGAATGTCAGTTTTTACTCGTGAAGATGATGAATGAAATGAAGAACAATGAGAGAAATTTTGGGAGAGAAAAAGATGGGTTTTTTAGCTTCTCAACTTCAGAAATAAAAAAGGTTTGTCTTTTAAAGAGGTGGGTTGAGGTCCTTTTATAGTGTAAAACCATTTTGAAAAGGAAGTCTATTGTCCAATGGTTAGCTTATCTAGAAGTGCTGTAAAGTGTAGGTCTCATCGTCTTTTGGGTAAAATGAAAACAATTCCAAATGCATCTTCTGATCCGGTAAATGTAAGCGATGAGAGCTCTCAAGAAAGGGTCAATGGGAACTCTCCTAATTCATTTGTTGTTGGCAACGTCCCTGATGAGGGTACTACCCAAGATGTTGTTCGAGATGGCCCACGAGTAATAGCAAATTTTAAGAGCAATGTTGACATTGAGCCGGGTGTTACCTGCCAAGGGAATCCTACTAGAAGTGATGTTACTTCCATCCGAACGATATTTTCTGGTCTAGGTACAACTGCTTTACTCCACTTCTTCTTTTTTTTATTTATATTTTTTTTTGAGATTCGCATACATGATTTTGTTGATGCTGTTTGTGTGTATGTTTGTATCTTTTGCTATTTATCAGCTTCTCATATTGTTTCTGAGTCCACTTTCTAAGCTTCAAGCACTTCTAATATCACGAAGGAACCCTCAACTAGTGCTTCTTCTGGTGTGTCCCATTGTATTTCTTTTCATTTGTTAGGTGTGCCAGCATTTTGTAGGTTTTTTTATGGAAAAAATGTTTTCTTATTTGTTTGTTTTGCTTTTCAGTTTTTGTCTGTGATGAGTTTGAGTATTTTGATGGTGATGCGAAGAATTTTTTATCTGAGATTGCATCCTGGGCTCCTTCCTTTATGCTTCCAAGTGACCTAAACTGTCTTTTCAAGAAGCTTGGGTATCAAGCTTTCCTAAACGCATGGAATTTCTTTACTTCACACTTCCTTGCAGACTTGTGGGGTGCTCATCGGGATATAGTAGAAAATCATCTAAATAACTTTAAGTTATTTAAATTTAGTGGTCGTTGGCTTGAGAACCTTTCTACTAAATTGGAGCCTCTACTTGGGGTATCTGATCTTGCTAGAAAAGAATTATTGTCTAAAGAGTATCATGTTCTCTCTTCTGATATTTCTACTCTTCAAGAAAAGGTTGACAAGTTTATATCTGATTTGAACACCATGGAATCTAGGTTAGCCGGTGTCAACCTGGAGCGAGAGCAATTAGCCAAGCATAAGGAGGCTGCTTCTTCTGTGATTTTTTACAGTGATATTTTGAAGCTGTGATAGTTTTTCAGCACTTTATTTTGTAAAATATGTAACACTTTGACAAAGTATTTTTTTGTCCTGCTGCTTCTATGATTTTCATTGTACACCTCTTTTTGGGTGTTATGCTTCCCCCTTTTTTGATACTATGCATACTCCTCCAGGGATTTTATTTTTCTGTACCTGCTTGTGTGATCATTTTATTTGGATACACTTTTTTTGTGTGCAGGGGGAGGGCATGCTTCTAAGAAGAGCAGGATTATCTACAGCTATTTTTTTGTCTTTTTTTTAGGCCAAAAAAAATGAAGGTACCTAGTATTTTCTTCCCCTATTTATGCTCTCTCTCTCTTATTTTTTAAGGAGCTTAGAGGATAGGACACTTCACTTTTTAGAAATATTTTATACTGTAAATTTCTTAAGATGCATCATTCACAACTTTTGAGTGTATGATTGCTAATACAATTTTTTCATGCATTGCAAGATGCTTGCAGAATAATATAACATAAACATTGGCTCTTGATAAAGAAGCCTTTTGGAATTGAAATTTTAACTACTAAAGCTAAAATTAGGCATAGTACTTCTTGACATACTTGAAATTGATGGGGCTAGTGGTTGTTCCATGATCTGGGTCCAGTAGGATACAATGTCTGTTGGGGTGTACTTCAGAAACAATGTAAGGACCCTCCCATTTGGGAGCCTATTTTGGCAAAGACATCTTCCTCATTACTGCGTCTACTAATTTTAGTACTAGATCACCCTCTAGGAACACCCTGGGCCGAACATGCTTGTCATAAGCTAATGCTAGTCTCCGGTGGTATTCTTCCATCTTGCTTCCCACAACTTCTCTTTTTTCTTCCAATTCTTTCAACTCAGCTTCACGATCCCTTGCTTCGTCTAACAACATCCTGGCGGTGAGTACTCCAATCTCTGCTAGCAGTACAGCTTCAACCCTGTAAACCAACGAGAAGGGTGTTACTCTAGTTGTTCCATGTCTAGTTGTTCTGTAAGCCCAAAGAGCAAGTAGTAGGTATTCACTCCAATCTTTATGGACATCGGTCACCATCTTTGTGAGTATTTTTAAAAGGCTCTTGTTAGTAGCCTCTGCCTGACCATTGCCTTGCGAGTAGTAGGGGGAAGACTTGTGATGTTTGATTTGGTACTGTTCAAGAACACCCCACACTCTGGTTAACAAAGTGGGTTCCATTGTCGGACACTAGAATGCTTGGCAGCTCGAACCTACATATTATATTTTCTTTGATAAATCTCACTACTGCTTCAACATTTGCTTCCCTGACGGCCACAGCCTTCACCCACTTAGTGAAACTTTCTGTTGCAACTAGAATCCATTTCTTTCCCATTGATGGGGGGTTGATCGGACCCCCCATGTATGGAATGGGTATGGTGTTTTGAGACTTTTCTTCTGCACGCTTGGCGCATGTATCAAGTTTACATGCTTTTGACATTGCGGACACCTCTTGGCCCAGTTGATTGCATTTTCCTTCATTTTTAGCCAATAATAGCCGATCCAGATTAGTTCATACCACAACGCCCTTCCTCCTTGGTGTCTTCCATGTACTCCTTGATGGACTTCTTCCAAGACTTTATCTTTTTCTTCATCTCGAACGCATTTTAGCATCTCTCTGATAAAACTCTTTTTGAACAACTCACTTTTCTGCAAGAAGTAGCGTTATGATCTCTTCTTCAATCTCCCAGCTTCTATTTTTTTGAAGGAAAAACTCCAACATCGAAGTACTCTATAATAGGTTGTTGCCAATTGTGAACATTACATATCTGCGTACTTTCTTTTGTTTCTTGACAAGCCTTGCAGGAAGCTTGTAATTCATCACAATGAGACTTCATTTTCGACCAATAAATACCCCACCTCTGGAGCCTTCGGTACAAATCAGGGCCCTCTTCTCCGCAAGTGGCTCCATGCAGTTGTTATGCTTTTTCTTTTCCTTCTTCTTCTCCTACACATTTCACGAGGAGTCCATTATTGCTTTTTTTTGAACATTTTCTCATTGAGGAGACAAAATCCTCTTGTTTCTTTGGTGATGTGAGCGTTCTGATCTGTTCATGTATAGGCGTTTGCCAATCATTGGTTTTTCCTTCTACGGACATCCTTTCTTCTTTGGCAGAACTTTCAACTACCCGGTGTTCTAAAGTATGTTGTCCATTTTGAATAGTGACACTACTCTCCAATGTTGCTAAAGCATTCACATGCTTGTTTTCTGTTCGGGGTACATGTTCAAATGAGATCTTATCAAAAACCTTTATCATGCGCCACACTTGCTCTCTGCATAAGGCCATACTTCTTTTCTTCATGCCGTACCCTCCTTGGATTTGTTGTATTATTAGGTTGGAGTCTCCTTTGACATGGAGTTTTTTTATACCAACTTCTTGAGTCATCTTTAGACCAAGCATTACTGTTTCATACTCTGCCTCATTGTTGGTGCAAGAGAAATCCAATCGAAACATGAAGAACAGATTTCTTCCATGGGAGTCTGTAAGGACGACTCCTGCCCCAAGGACGACTCCTGCCCCTCCTTGAGGATTCGAGGGTGTTCCATCAAACATGAGGGTCCATGTTTTCTCTTCATTGCAAGCATGCACAGTCTCTATTGTTCTTGGAATCTGATCCGACAACTCTTTAATCGTTGCTTTTTCAGGACATATTGACAAGAGGTCAGCTAAAGCTTGGTTCTTAATGGTAGTAGGTGTTACCAATTTCACATCGTATTCGCTTAATAGGAGTGCCCAACGACTCATTCTTCCGGTCAACATTGGCTTTTCGATTAAAAATCGGAGGCCTTCATTTTTTGACACAACTTCTACTTGGTGTGCTTGGAAGTAGTGTCGGTATCTTTGTGAGATGTACATCAGGGCGAGGCAATATTTCTCTGGTAAGGAGTATCTTTGTTCTGGCCCTTTCATGGCTCTACTGACATAGGCGATGAATTTCTCTTTGCCTTTACCTTCTTGTGCAATCAAGCCGCTAACTGCTTCTTCTCCTACTGCTAAGTATACCTTCAATGGTGCACCAGGTTGAGGGGAAGTCATGGTGTGAGTGGATGTGAAAACGTCCTTGATCTTGTTCATTACATCTTGGTGGTGTTGTTCCCACTTAAAGGTGTTCTTCCCTTTCAACAAAGGTCTTAGGGGTCCTAAGAGCTCCCCTAATGCTGGTATGAACCTTCGAATGTAACCCAGCTTGCCTATGAACTTCTGAAGTCCCTTGATGTCTTTCGGGGGTTCCATGTTTTGGACAGCTTTAATCTTATCATCGCCAGCTGAAATGCCTCCTTTGTGGACTTTGAATCCCAGGAACTTTCTAGATGACACCCCGAAGGCACATTTCATGGTGTTCATCTTGAGTTTATACTTTCTGCATCTAGTGAATACAACTCTGAGGTGTTCCGTGTGTTGCTTCTCGGATGTTGACTTGACAACCAAATCGTCTACATAGTCTTCCACAAAGTCATGCATTATGTCGTGGAATATAGCAGTCATGGTTCTTTGGTAGGTTGCTCCAACATTCTTTAGGCCAAAAGGCATGACAGTATAGTAAAAATTACCTACGGGTGTTCGAAATGCTGTCTTTTCTTCATCTCCTGAAGCCATTCTAATTTGGTTGTACCCGCTAAATCCATCCATAAAGGAGAACCTTTCAAATCCAGTTGTAGCATCTACCATTCTATCAACATTTGGTAGAGGAAAATCATCCTTAGAAAAAACTTTGTTTAGATCTCTAAAATCCACCTAACACCGGATCTGTCTATTTTTCTTTTTTACTGGTACTATGTTGGCTAACCAAGAGGGGTGTTGTATTGGTTTGACGAATTTGGTTGCAAGTAACTTTTCGATTTCTTTCTTTACTTGAGCTTCTATTTCATTGGAGAATTTTCTAGGAGCTTGCTTGACAGGAGTTGCTCCTTTCCTCACAGCTAAATTGTGGGTTACTAGGTTTGGGTCTAACCCCGGCATTTCATCATAGTTTCAAGCGAACACATCTCTGAACTCTGTTAATAGCGCTATCAAATCCCTTTTCTCCTTCTCCCCTAGAGCTTTGCACACGAACAAAGGCCTCGGGTGTTATTCAGTCCCTAAATTAATCTCTT
Source organism: Arachis hypogaea (assembly GCF_003086295.3). Taxonomy (NCBI): domain Eukaryota; kingdom Viridiplantae; phylum Streptophyta; class Magnoliopsida; order Fabales; family Fabaceae; genus Arachis; species Arachis hypogaea. Next base: position 10,698,778 of record NC_092043.1, read on the forward strand.
CCAATTCTTCCTCCTTCTAGTTTGCTTCATTTTGGAGTTGGAGAGGGGCATTTCCTATGTTGCTTTGCATATGTTCTTTCTCTTGTACACTTAGGATGTCAAGGCCAGGGGAGTTCTGATAATTTTTCTCCACTGGACTCCCAAGTTCCTATAGGATACACCGCCTATATCCTCCACCTGGGAGAATTTCCTTACGAAGCCCTAGGTTTTCGATTGCTGTTGCTTGTTTTTTGGTGCTTTCTTTTGGTGCTTCCTCCATCAGGGTGTTCTTTCGTACTGCCTTTTGTCTGGGTGTTTCGATGGCGTATTCCCACACAGGCCTTATCTTATTGACCCCTGGTAATGCAAGCTCTTCATAAAAACTCGCATCCACTAAATGTGCTTCTCCTGCATCAAAGGGTGTTACAGTGGCTAAGATGCTAATATCCTTCCCTCTCCAGCTAGACTTTATGCACTGATGCCAACTTGAAGGAATGCACCGATGTAAATGAATCCATGGACGTCCCAGTAAGATGTGGTAGCTAGAGCTTCAATTCCATCCACCACATAAAACTTATTATTGGTCTTTATGGGGCCAACTTCTGAGACAGCATTAACATATCCTCTAGATTTCACACCCACCCCATTAAAAGCATTGAGCCCTACTTGAGTAGGCCTTATCTGATCAGCATAACCTCCCAATTCTAGAAATATATGAGTGGGTATGATATTTACCCCTGAGCCAGCATCCACCAAGGCCCTTCTGACCTTCATGCCTTCTACCACTACTTCCACGTACAATGGTTTATTATGATAGAACTCCCCATTGAATGAGTCAGGTTCCCGAAATACCAGGGCGTTTGCATGGGCCTTTGCTAATCTTGTGAGCGGAGCGTTGACACCTCCAAAACTTTTTTCATGCTTCTAAATAACTCCTATTAGAACTCTAGCCACCTCTTTCTGAATGTGGGGTTCCAAGCCAAGTTGGTTGAACATGATTCTACAACCTCGAGATTTCAAAAGACCTTTTGTCAATGTATCTTCATCCAAGGACTCCTCCATGGTGACCATCTGTTCTGCTTCATCTACAATCCCTGTCAGCATTACCTCTCCTTCAACGCCTATCATTCCAACATCATGTTGAGAACAAGGAGTGATTTTTACACCTTCTTGGTTTTGTTCTCCATTTACGAGTATCTTCCCTTCCATCACTTGCCTATGAAACATTGTCCTCTCCACATAACAATCAGTCAACCCATGGTTCTTATTTCGGTGCACCATGCAATATTTTGGGTCTCTCAAGTCTTCAGGTGTTGGTGGCTCTCTATCTGTTCTGGGGTTTAATGTTCTATCCATTTACGACAACCATGGCCTGAGCTCTGGAGAGAGTTAGCGGGGGTGGAGGACTGTTTCTCTTAGCACCCCTAGAATAGGAACTCCTTCTACCCCTGCCATCAGCGGCACACACCTCCAGAGGGAAACTTCTTTAGATCCCCTTCCATTGCACTTTATTGCCTCGGTTATGTCAGATGCTCTTTTTAAGAGGTCAGAGAAAGTGTTTATGTTGCTTATAGAAAGATAAATTTGGGATCCATCTTCTACATTTCTAATACACCCATACACCAATTGTGGCTCTAGAAGAGTGTCTATACAAAGTAAAGCTTGATCTCTGTATCTCTTGATGAATGCAACCAATCCTTCTCCTTGTCTCTGTTTCACTTTCCCCAGGTCTATGATGTACATAGAGAGTTCCTCTTCTAGGAACTTGTTACAAAACTCCGTTACTAATTGCTCCCGGGTGTTGATGTTATTAGCTTTCAACTTGCAATACCAGTTGAACACCCTTCCTGTCAGCAATTTTGAGAACTCCTTGATCTTGAGCTCCTGGTGGTTCCTGAACACCCCGAGATCGTCCAAGAATGACAGGATGTGTTATTTGACACTTTTGATACCATCAAATTTACGAAAGGCAAGTGGTTGGTACCCCTTAGGGTATGATTTTGCCAAAATATGATGCCCGAATGGTGGACTTATCTCCTAAGTGGGTTCACTTGCTTCTCCTTTGCCCTTTAGAATACGTGCCAACTCCCTATGAGTGACTGGGGTGTTCTCGTCTTCCTTTATATTCTCCTGATTCACGAATGGAGGCGGTGAGGGTGTTCTATACCTCGATTGATCTCTAGCCATCATTTTCGTGATCAAAGCTTACGTCTTTGTTTGGTTGTCTATCATATAGTTGTACACATGAGCAGGAATGGTTACATGAGTGTGCATGCCAGTGGTACCTCCAACATGGGGTGTGAAAAAATTTGCGTAGGCATGAGCTCCTTCTCCTCCTGCACCCAGATTCTGCTGCTCCATATGTTCTTCTTCTTGGTTGTGCCCGTCCTCATCTTGAGGTGATCTCAAGTTGAGGTTGAGGGGTTATTGAGCATCATCTAGGTAGTTGATTCTGCCCATAATAAGTATTACTAGACTCAACCATCACGTCGAAGTGTTCCTCCCCAGTGGAGTCGCCAAGTGATTTGGGTGAGTTTTGTGGAAAATAGATTAAGTGTAAAAAAAAGGCTAAGATGAGAGATTTAGGGTAAGTATACTTGTGAGGAAAACACTTCTATTAATGACAAATAAGCAATACAAGAACTAATGATGAGAAATAGAGGTGGAGAACAAGTGTTGAGACCTCCACTAATATCACAAGAGGATGAATGAGCTTTGTTTAAAGTGGACAGGGGCTGGCTAATGGTTATTGAGTGTTCTGGTGGAACACCCGAATGCCAGTTTTTACTCGTGAAACTGATGAATGAAATGAAGACAATGAGAGGAATTTTGGGTGAGAAAAAGATGGGTTTTTTAACTTCTCAGTTTCAGAAATAAAAAAGGTTTGTCTTTTAAAGAGGTGGATTGAGGTTCTTTTATAGTGTAAAACCATTTTGAAAAGGAAGTTTATTGTCCAATGGTTATAGTCTGATATTTGATTTACTCCTTTTACCCCAAATATTTTTAGGTATTCTCGTCACTTCAAGTCTTTTCAACTGTTCAATGGAAGAAGTTGATTTCCACAAGTTAAACTAAAGCTCATGACATGTGACATTAGTAAAGGGACATCTAGTTTAGTTTTCTTTCAACTAGATGACACACTTTATACTCCAAATTCAACTAATCCACTTCCACCAATTTAGTTCCCGCCAAATAGAAATTCAACTCCTCAAAGTGTTCTTTTAGGTTCCATCCTTTTACCCAATACCTTTAGGAGGAACTTGACTCTTATTTGACCATGTTTGTAGGTCATTCTTAAAATTATTTATGTACAAAAAAGGTTTTATATTTTTAGTACACAATCAATATGTTATTAGTGTTTCTATGTAAATTGAATTAGGAAAATTCAATTTAGAACTTCTCATAATAAATTGAATCGACAAGATTCAATATAGTATGCAAAAAGGTAAATAGACACACAATTTTGAATTAGTAGGAAAAAATGTTGGAATGAAGTAAATTTCTACTAAATCGAAATAGGGGACTTTGAATTCCAATCCGTAATAAATCGAATTGGGGGAGTTTAATTTACTACTTCTATACCTATATATACAATTCAAATTTTTGTCGTTTCGAATTACATTTTCACACATTCTTTTCCTCTTTTTCCAACACTTTTCAAAAAAAGAAAAGTGAGGCCCCAATTCATAGTAAATCGAATTAGGTGATTTCGATTTACATATAAACATTGAAAAACCAAGACATGCATGTAATGTTTTCAGTTTTAAGATATTCATGTAATATTGGATGCTATTTCTTTTATCTATGTTTTTTATCTTATTTTATATTAATAATTAGTTTTGATAACTGATTTTGATATATACATAGTATAATTGTTGTATCTAGAATTATATACATTGGTTAAATTAATGTGTTTTTGTAAATTAATTTTAATTAAAATTACATTAGTATTAATATAAATTGTGGTTAGATATTTTTGTCCAATATAATATAATAAAAAATAAATATTATTTAGATTTAACAAATTATTTAAAATATTATACAAATAATTAATTTTTTATTATTAACAATACTATGTTTTACAGTAGTGCTATATAAACTAATTATAAAAACTAAAATAAATAAGAGGATGTGAATTGAAATCGAATAAAATGAAATTATTGTACTTTTTTATGCAATAAGATATGAACTCATTTAGTCTCATTTTCACATATTATAATTTTTTGGTAGAAACTAAAATTTTTAATTCCTCAAATATGAGGAAAAAAATTAATTGTGAAGTTTAGAGGTTTAAATATCTCTTAATTAATTTTTTTCCTCAATTTAAGATATTATAAATTCGTGTACACTATTTACTCATATCTATATTTAACAGTTTTATCAGCTACTTGACTACTACTATTAAGGTTTGAATTTATGTGGATCATATTAAAAGATACTATATTTCGCCATTCAACTAAAATTTCAGTTACTTTTTTTTTTGGAATACAACCAGGGTTTGGGCCCAGCAACCAAACTATTTACTTATCAAAATAGGAGTTACAACTCCCTTAGTATCCTCGTGCAGCAAAGGGATCAATTTCTTCGACAGAAAATTTATGAATTCAACTCCTTTTCCTCTTTTGACACTCTCTTTTGCCAACCAATCTGAACACTTATTGACTTTTCTATTCACATGTATGAACTTTAGTTCCCATAGATTTTTTTTGTACATCTCAATAATGTTCGTTTATCATGGAGTTAAATTGTGTGCTTCTCTCCTGTTGTTCACAAATACATTGAAAAACTTCCAAAGAATCCATTTCGAATTATCATTCTTCTCATCCCCAATTCCCAAGCCGTTCTAATGCCATTAATCACGCCCCATAATTCCTCCTGAAACACACTGCAATTTTTCACATTTGCCCATAAGCCTCCAACCCATTCTTCTGTGTTGGTTCGAATCAATCTGCCACACACAACCTTGCTTTCCATTTCCTGGACCGATCCGTCTATATTAAGCTTTATCCACCCTTGTAGTGGAGCTTCCCACGTTGTTCTATGGCTAGTCCATCTTAAGGTAGGCTTAATAATATCTTGTTTTTTAAACGTTTTTTGGTTCATGTGAATAGTATTTCTGATCATTTCAGCTGTATTTTGGGGTCTGGTAAATGGAGGGAAAAATAGTTCCTTGTTTTTCCAGTTCCAGATCATCCAACATCTAACCAAGAAAACATCGATTCAATCGAAATCTGATGACCTTTCTATGTTGTTCTGCAAATTGAATTCAATCCATTGCTGAAGTTGTAGGTTGAAGAAGACATTAATCACACTAGGACTGAGGAGCTGGATCCAAATGGCTTCTGCTCTTGGGCAGTCCCATAGGGCATAGATAATACTTTCTTCAGAATTTGAGCAGTTGATACAATTTGGGTTTGTCCCTAGAATTTTGGCTTTTTTGTAGTTAAAATTCTGCCATGAGCAACTCTCCAAATGAATATTTGAATTCTTTCTGGTCCTTTCCAAGACCATATTTTTTTTTCTATTTAGCCTCCCCTGTTGCATTTACCTGCTCTAAATCTTTATAAGCCGATGCAATCGAAAAGATCCCATTAGATGTGTGTCTCCATTCAATGCTATCCTCTCCTAAATCATCTCTTGGTGTTAGCATGGTCCTGATTTTTTGGATTGTTATTTCAGGAAGAAACTTTATAAGTAAGGAAGTGTTCCACTCTCCTTCCTCATTCACAAAGTCTTTAACCATCCTATTGCTCAGATTTTGTGGGATCTGACAAGTAGCCTGTATTCTCAAGGGACCTTCTCCTTTAATCCATACATTTTCTCTGAAGTCAGCCTTTTGTCCATTTCCTATCACCTGTTCTAAACTCCCTCTCATGATTTGCCATAGTTTTGAGAGTTCTCTCCATAGAGGTGAGTCACTCTTTTTGCTAGTCATGCTTATATTATCTATATCTTCTCTTTCATATTTGCTTAGCAGAAGCTGTGACCATAAAGAATTGGATTCTGTAATTAAATGCCAAATAATCTTCAACAAGAATGCTATGTTAACTATTTTCAGTTTCTTGAAACTAGGCCCTCCTTGCTATTTAGGAAAACAAAGTGTCTTCCAACTCACATGATGCATTCTTTTTTGGTCCTGAATCTCCCCCCAAATAAATCTTCTTTGTGCCTTTTGAATTTCAAGACAGGTTCCTTTGGGAACTCTGGCATGCTGCATCTCAAAGTTAGCAATGGGTCTAAGCATAGATTTTACTAGCATGATCCTTCCGGTTAGGGATAGGCACTGCGCCTTCCATCCTTTTAGCTTCGATTGAACTCTCTCTATGACATTTTTAAATTTTTTCTTACTGGCTCTGTTGTTATTGACCAAAGCCCCTAAATACCTCCCTAAACATGGTTTTTCTTGATAATCGAACATATTTTTTATCTAATTTTTTATATTCTGTTATGCATTATTAGAGAAAACTACTGTTATTTTAGTGGGATTAATGTTTAATCCTGAAACATTGCAGAATTTCTCCATAGTCACCATCACATTTTTAATTTGATCCACTGTGGCTTCTGCAAAGATAAGGAGGTCATCAGCGAACAAAAGGTGGGATATGGTCGGTCCCTGATTCTTGATTCTCAAAGGTAACCATCTTCCTTCTTCCACTCTATCTTCAATAAGTTGCGATAGTTTATCCATAGCTATAACAAAAAGATAAAGGGATATTGGATCCCCTTGTCTTAGGCCCTTCATACGGTTGAAATTTTGAGTTCTACTTCCATTCCAAATAACATCATACGAGACCGATGAGACACACGCCATAACCATAGCTATAAATTGATCTGTTAGTCCGAACTCCTTTAAACAATCCTCCAAGAATCCCCATCTAAGCCTATCATAGACTTTTTCAAAATCAAATTTTATGGCCATGAACCCTTTTTTTCCCTTCATCCTTCTTATTGAGTGGGTAAGTTCCTTTGCAATTAAGATATTGTCTTGAATCCTTCTCCTCGGCACAAAACTGGATTGGAATGGTGCAATTTGCTCTTCAAGAGTCAGTTTTAATCTTTTCACTAGAATCTTTGAAATGTATTTATAACTCACATTACATAGAGTAATAGTCCTAAACTGGGATATAAATTCTGGAACTTGAACCTTAGGGATCAATGCAATTAGAGTTTGGTTCAAATTCTTTATCTCACCTGGATTTCTCCAAATCTGCCAAACCATCTTCTCCACACTATCATGAATCTCTTCCCAGTATTCTTTATAGAACATGGTTGGGTAACCATCACTGTCCGGGACCTTCAAAGAACCTATGCTAAAAATAGCCTTCCTTATCTCGTAGCAGTAGGTGTATTATACATGCTCTGTTTTAGTTTATCTTCAAGCTTTGGGTACAATTTGTTAGTGTATAGGTGGTGATGTGCTGCTGAATCATCATTGTACAAGTCTTTAAAAAATTAATGGTATGAATGATGAGATCTTTTTCATTCTCTAGCCAATTGCCATGACAATCCTGCAATTTGAGAATCTTATTTCTACGCCTTCTGATGTTGATGCGAGTGTGATAGTACTTTGTGTTTAGATCGCCTTCAACTATCCACTGTTCTCTTGACTTTTGGAGCCACATCACTTCTTCTCTGTCCAGGATCTCCTCTAGTTCCTTATATAGCTCTTTCTCCAATCTGTTTAGAAAAAGGTTGTTACCATAGCTGGTAGCACATTGTATTCCTCTAATTCTATTCATAAGTCTTTTCTTCAGTTTTCCAACATGCCCAAAAGTTTTTCTGTTCCACGTTTTTAGCTTATTAGTGAAATTCCCCAAGGCTGGTGGCAAGGTTAGCTACCTTTCCCAGTTTTGTTTTACAAAATTTTTAAATTCCGAGTGAAGGTTCCACATGGCCTCAAAACAAAACGGGCATTCTCTTCTGTTGTATTCTCTTGGTTGAGTGTTAAATAAGATAGGGTAGTGGTCAGAGTTGGTGCGCGGAAAAATGTCAACTTTAGCCTCTGAAAATCTTATTCTCCAATTCGCATTCACTAGTGCCCTCTCTAACCTCTTGAAAACCCTCTCATGACCTTCCCATTGTGGTCCCCTCCAGGTGAACTTTGTGCCCACAAAACTCAAATCGATCAGAGAACAATCATTAATCCAGTTCTTAAACATCTGGCAAGCATTCAGGTCACTCCTGCTGTCCCCCTTCTTCTCACTCACGTAGGCAATTTCATTGAAGTCTCCCACCAGCATCCAATCTCCACTCATACCTTTTGCAATGTCCTTTAAATCAGTCCACAAGCTTCTCCTTCCTCTTTCTTGGGGACTAGCATAAACTATAGTAAAAAATCACCTGTTCAAACCTCCCTGTTTTATTTCTGTATGTATAAACTGCTCCTTTGATTGAATTATGTTTATGCTCAGGTTTGGATCTATTCAAAGAAGCCAAATTCCTCCACTAAATTCTCTAACTTCTTTTACGTGAAAATAAGAAAAAATCAATCTCTGAACTACCCTCTGGGCTTGGTCCCCACTGCATCTAGTTTCTAAAAGAGCTACTAAGTCCGGATGGTAAATCCTAGATAATTCCTTTAGAGTGCGACAGAACGCCTGGTTAGTCGCACCCCTACAGTTCTATGTCATAATAATCATGATTAAACAGGGTTGTTTAAGCAAAACATACCTCTTCTTAAGCTAAGTTGGCAACTCCACTTTGGGAGTTTTCTGTATTCACCTCCATTTCCATGCTACTGCTTTTTTCACTTTCTTCATTTTCTTGCTTTTATCCTTGCCTCTCTGGGAGTTCTCTTTCTCTTTCATATTGCAATACTGCTTCCAACATTATATCATTCTCAATAGAGTTCATATCATGAGGTTTAGGATCAGGTGATTCATTCATCTCTGCTTCCATTGGAATTATTTTAGGGACATAAATGTCTGACATGTTAATATACTGTGGTATTTCTGGGGTGGACTGTGTGTTGTCTTGGTGTATTTGGTTATTCTCATTGAGATATGGGCTGGCATGTGGGTTGCATGTTATATTGCTGGGATTATTTCTGTTTGGGTTCTGGCTATTTATGTTGGGCAGGGATGAGGCTACATTTTTATTCTGGTTATTTGGCTGTGTTAGGTTCTCCGAGGAAATAACTATTATGGGAGGCTCGGGTATGATTTTTGGACCTTGAGTATTACTAGTCACATTTTTGGGCTTTGAGTTTTGCTGTTTTGGGCTTGTACTTTTCTTTTGGGTGACTTTGTTTTTCTTCTGATTATGCAGTATGGTATTTGGCTGAGGTTGTGCTTCTTTTGTTTTGTCATTTTCTGCTTTCATTTGTGCCTTCTCATTAGGATTCGAATCTTCTTCTCCCAATATTGTAAACCTCGTACCTTCTGTCCCTTTTTGCAATTTCTTTCTACTACTCCCATCCGCCCCACTCCTTGTACTAGCTATGCTTTTTTTCTGATTTCCTTTTCCGTACAGGTCTTTGCACTACCATCCATGGTCCATATGGTTCTTCTTCTACTGAATTTACTTGTTTGCCCTTCTCCATTTTTGTTTCTTCGGATTGCCCTTTTTTTCTTCTATTCCATTGCTTTCTTCCACCGTCTTTCCAGCTTCTACCCCTGTGTTCGCCGGTTGGTTCTGTGTCGGCTGTTGTTCCATTTGCTTCCTTGGACACGTTTCTCCTTCATGACCAAAGAGTCCATATGAGAAACAGATATTATAGAGGCCCTCGTATTCAACATAATAGCGAGTTCCATTGATTGAGTATTGTGAAATGAGGGTTTCATCAAGATTCAATTTCACACATAATCTGGCAAATTAAATTTGCCTCTACATTTGTCAGTTGTGTGAGAGTCAATTCTGAGTGTTCTCCCAATTACGTTACCAATTTTTTTCAACATACTTTCATCATAATATTCAATAGTCAGTCCTGAAAGTCTAATCCATGCTGCTATTTTGTCAATAGTAGCTTTAAATGGATTAAAATCTAGTTTCCAAAAGCTTATGGCTAGGTAATGATCCATAATCTTCCAAGGTCCTTTAGTTAAGGCAAAATCAAGATCCTCTTGGAAGAAGAACTTCACTATAAAGTATTCATTTTTCAAGTCAACAACTTTCAAGCTTCCTTTCTTTCCCCACATGGCTTCCAATCTTCTTATGAGAGCTAGAAGATAGATTTTCCTTCCAAACAGTTTAACAACCAAGATTTTCCTCCAAGGTCCTCTAATGCTTTTCATCGTTGCCTCATTGAGGACAAAATTAACAATCCCTCCAACCTTTTTAACCTTGATCTCTGGTTCTTCAGGATCCTCTTCTGCTCTGTTCGTATCTTCATCTGATGAAAAAAAAAAACTGTCATCCTCCTTCATGACAATGGGATTCTTTTCTCCTTTAACTGCTGACACAAAAAACTTTTTCTATGGAACCTCATTGTCTTGGTCTCCAAAATCTCCTACCATTCATTCCTTTTCTCTGGGGACTAAGGACATGTCCCTTGAGAACTCCTTACTTTTGCCTACCTTTCTTACTTTTTTCACACTTCTTTGTATATGATCTTGCTCTTACCTTAAAAAATGTCCTGAATCATGAACTCGTAAATGTCTACCTCTCATGGTGGTAGATAGAATTTGTTGGTAGAGCAATAAAGAGAGAAAAGGTTCCTTTTCAGTTTCAATAGTTTCTTTCAGTTACTCTTAATTAGGTTATTCTATTATCAAATAAGAAAATTAAAGGCCCAATTATAATTGGAATTGGAATATCAAAGGGCCAACATGGAATATTAAAAGGTGAGCAAGCTTTTGAACGTATTGAAATAAAATCAAAATTAAAATAATGAAGTCCGAGAAAAACATGTGAGCTACTGAGCTTTTTTTTTTTGGTAGTCGTGAGCTACTGAGCTTTAACGGGAGCATGTCATAAATAACACATTAGGCTGCCCAGTTGCTAATTATTATTTTGCCCAATTTTTTATCTCTTCTACAAGGTTTTTATTTTTTTAAATTTTATGGTGCTTATAATTTGGTATTTAATTTTTGTTTAATTTATTTTTTATAAAAAATTAAATATTTAATAATTATTTATTTTTATATTTTTAAAATTAAATATTAATTTTTAATTTTTTTTATAAATAAACAAACACTTTTAAATATCATAAAAATCACTATTAATTCATTATCCAAAGCCTTCTATAACTCTCTTTCTCGTCGTTGGCTCCACTTTTATACGACAATTCTCATCTTGGATTACTAAGCTTGTACCATACACTTTTTGTAATAAGTGTAATGGTTTGATGATGATGATGATGATGCGACACCCATTATTATTTAAAAAATGCGTTTTTTTGGGGTCTGATTCATTGACTTAGATCAATTTGATGCAGTTATAATTCTATCAGTTTATTTTATAATAAAATGTTATTAAGATGTAAGCTTAGAATAAGGATTTATGACTAGAGCCTTTAATTTGTAGACCTTCCGACTCACTTTTTCAACTATGCTAAACTATATGTTCAGATTCATGAGTGATTACATGTAAAATTGATAACTTCGGTCATCTGTTATTAATGTTATTATCACATTAGTGATTATTATTGTAAATTCATGCGTGCAAGTTGCACCATCAATTAAAACGTGGTTAGTAATGGCAAAAAAATCCACCTAACGGAAGATACTATTCATCAGCAGATCCGCTAATGAAGCCCTAGGTTTTGAACCTGTTTCCACTTTCCACGGAATCCTATCCTATTATCATCTCTCAAAATAAAATTTAATGTACTATGTTGTAAGTTTCACAAATTCGTGGATCCCTGTAATACCCCTCGTCCGTCTCTTCCTTTTTAGTGCCTTTGCATCTTGGAAAAGAAAAAAAAAACTTTTGTTAATTAATGATGACGATGATGTTGGTCTAGATCGGATCAGAGTACTTCTTGAATCAGAAATATAATGCTGACTGCTGAGTCAAAATTGCTAGTAGTTTTCGATGGGCGTCACAGTATGGAAAATTTGTTTTTTTAGAAAATTAAGATGTATAGTATAGTGGTCGGTATTAATTACTACTAACCATGTTTTGGGAATGAGAATTATTATTGGACCCACCACAATGTTTGTGACAGAAAAATTAGAGCATCTTCAGGTTAAATTTTAATTTTTTTTTTTAATTAGAAGTGTCGAACTAGCAACCTTTAAGTGAATATAAATGGATATGAAGAGATTATACTATTTAAATTATAATTTGTTGATAATTTTTTATTTTACTTTAACTCTTATAAAATAATACATAAATATTTATGAAATTATATAATAAATAATAATTTAAAATTAAAAATAATTTTTTTTTAGTGTTTAATCTTAATTTAGTTAAAATTTTATATTATTTTTAATAATTTTATCAACATAATTATATGAATAATAAAAATTTTAGTTTTTATTAAGATAATATCATATTTCTAAGGTGATATCAGTTTCATTTCACCTATCAACTTCAATATAAATTTTAATTCTAAATTAATTTATTTTTTTAAAATATTAAAAGTAATACTATAAAAATACTCCATTAAAAATACTCTTAAACTTGATATTTCTAATCTCTTTGTAATTTTAATTTGTATCTTTCACATTCTAAATTAAATATTTATGTAGAGTTTTTCAAAAACAAATTTAAATATCAATATTTTAAGTTATTATTATTATAGATTTTTTACTTCATTCTTCATAGAAAAAATTAAAATAACATATCTATTATTTTATTATTTTTTTATCCTTTATTATATTTTTTGGGTAAAGTATACTGTAAACTCCGCTAAAATTAGTAAATAATTGGTTAATAAATTAAATTTTAATTAGAAAATTTTAAAATATAAAATTAATATCAAAATAGGATAGAACTCTTCAAGATGAGAATTTCGACACCAATTTCAAAAAATTTGGCCCAAAATTAGACGGAATGAGCCAAACCGATTGAAAAGGACCCGTGGATCCAACGGAGCCCATAACTTAAATGGGCAGAAGCATCTCCTTCCCCCATTCAGCAACAAAACATGCTGAAGACAGCAAGGGGGAGAGGAGAGCTCCAAACCCTCACCATGGCTACAATCTACTGTAACTTCCCCGTTTAAGTTCCGATCGCCTCACCGTTCGCGGCCCGCGTCCAGCGTGTCGAGCTCTACGTTTCTATTGGATTAATTTCATGGGTAAGCCACTATTTCATCTTAGATTCTCTACCCCCTTTTGATTCTTGAAATTGAGTCATTGTAATAAGATTTTGTCAAATTCGGTGTTCTAGGTTCGATTTAGCTTGCGGAGCTTATCGGATTTGAGTTGCTATGTGCGTGGGTGCAGTAAGGATTACCTAAACCTAAGCCAGTTCTTGATTTTATTATGTGAATCTGAATTTGAAGTATACATGTGTATTAGGTATGAATTAAGTATATATACATGCATTGGAATTGAATTGTGGACAGTTGGAGGCTTGGTGGATGAGTGGTGCTAAGGTTTTGATTGATTTCTCAAGCTTGAGGGGCTGTGTGTGTGACTAGTGTGGCTGCCTTGGACCAAACGTGGTGATCGGCTAAGGTATAATTTATGTTTCGCGCATTTAATATGCAAGGCTCTGTGAAAACTTAGGCTAGAGAATTATAGGATAAGTTAAAATGGTTAAATGTGTTAAATGATTAGTTTTTATGATATTGATGGATAAATAGATGTTGGACTTGTGTTGAGCAATTGGCAATGTAGGTTGATATATGTGTGTGTGCGCGTGCTAGTATAATGATGATGGTTGAAGGTTTTATGATTATGGTATTGTAATGATATGGTTGAGATTGAGTGGTGTTTATTTGGATTTGGTATTGACATAACGAATAATGTTGTGATGATAGTTGAAGAGTTTCATGATGGTGACAATATGTGTATATAGAGTAATATGTTAGTTTGTGACTAAAACTTGTAAAGTTGGGTTGAAATGTGATGTTATTGAGCTAAGGTTGCAAAAATTGTTGTGTTATGGTTAAGGGCAAGTTATATTGATGGTTATGGTATGTTGAATTGAGTGGGAATGGATTTTGAAAAGAAAATGAGGTTTGAAGTCTTTTTTAAAAAGATTGGTTTTTGGCCGAATTTCGACGACTCATAACTGGAGCTTCAGATTTTGGTTGAAGGTGAAATCTGTTTCAACTAAAAGATGGTTTTACAAGCTTTTGAACGGTATAAATTTTGTGAAAAATGGAATTTTGTAGCAAAAGTTATGAGTATCAGAAGTTTAGGTGTGGATTATGTTATGCAGGTGGATAAAGCAAATTTTTTGGCATTATGCAACTTTCTGGGAGAACTGTGTTTTTTTGAACAACGTACACCCATGCGTACACATGACATGGTATTTTAAACTGCACATGTGTGAGTAGCCCATGCGTGCGCGTGATGAGCCAACATGCATGACCACGCGTACGCGTGACACGATATTCTCACCTACGCGTACGCATGATAAGGGATGCGCATACGTGCTACCTTTTCATGCTACCATGCGCACGCGTGGTCCACGCGCACGTGTGGCTCATACTTCCTGCAAAATTAAATTTTTGTGTTTTAAACCAGATTTTTGACTTCTAAACTTCCATTTGCATCCTTTTAGACATAAGGTATAGTACTAAGTCTAGTAGCTAGTTGAAGCTAGGAAAATAAGGTACTTGAGAATGAAGAAAGAGGAAAACATGAAGAGTTATAAAAAAGAGGTAGGTATTAAATGAAGTTATGATGCCATGGCTATGATGAATGATTATATAATGATTGTGAATATTAAACGGCTTATGAATTAATGATATCTGAGATACGAGTTTTCCTAGGTAACAGAATCGTGACTTGCCACCACGTGTTTCAAGTTGAACTCGATACTATGTTGACCCTACGTCGTAAGGGTGACAGGACAAGTATAAATTTTCGGAAATGGATATCCCCCATTGAGTGAGATATGAATGAATGATTGTATAAATGATGAATGAATGTGAAATCTATGCATAGACTCATGGGGATGCGCGGCGGGGGACAGTCTAAGGTTTTCGGACTTGTCGGGTTGGCTGGATAACCGACAGATGAGGCTCATCAGCCATAGGACAGTTATACATGTGCATTTGTTTGTTTTGTCTGCTATGCGTTACCTAGGCTTGCCTAACTGAATATATATCATGCTACCTGTTATATTTGCAACTTGCATTATCTGTTTCCTACTTGTGCGTGAAATTGTTTAGTTGTTTGTCTCTGCTGAATCATGGGTGATGGAGGAGCGAAGAAAGGGTGGATTGGTTAGGTGTTAAATGTTAGGTTTAAAGTAAGTAAGTTTAGGATACTTAGGTTAGAGCTTAAGTTTTATAATTGTATGTCGGAAGTTCTAGGATTGCTTCTAGCATTCCCATGACCTTATATATTATATGTGTGGCACCTCTACCATGCTGAGAACCTCTGGTTCTCACCCAATACTGTGTTACTGTTTTCAGATGCAGGTTGAGAGGCTCCTCGCTAAGCGTCTGGATTCCTGAAGTGGAGTAGTCCCTGGGATATTTTGGGATTTCAGTTTGTATATATATGTACATATGTACTTAGCTTGCTCTCTAAGAAACTTGATTATTTTGTTTCTCGTAGAGATTGAAGGAGAGTTAGGGTCTTATTTCTGTATTTTGAGTATTTTGGGATACATGTATATGTATGTATATATATTCTCTAGCCAGCCTTGGCTTCGTAGGCTGAGTCAGGAGCTAGTTATGCTGTATTATTGACTCTCTATTCACTCTTTTGCTTATTCATATCTATAACCTTTAGGTTTCTTAGCACGCAAGTAATTCCGTTTTCTGAGCGTTGCGCTTTTTTTATTTTGTGATTTTGTTTTATCCATTTTTCAAGGCTCTTAGTATATTATATCTTTCCACTATTATATGTAAATATTTTATAATTAGAGGTCCGTAATACCACACTACCTCTGTTCTACGACTTAAGCGTAAAATTCTGTGTAGTAGGGTGTTACATATACTTTTTGTCTCTGAAGTTTGACAAAAGTTTCAAAAATACTCCTAAGTTTTATTTTGTTTCAATTTTATCACAGAAGTTTTCGATTTGCATCAAATATACCCTAACAGCTAATTTTTCAAAAAATTTAAGACCAATTCGACAATAATTTTATAAGAACAACCCTCAATACAAGCAAATCAAGCATAATTTTCATGCATTGTTGTTAGATTAGTCTTAAATTTTTTGAAAATTTAGCCATTGAATATATATTTGATACAAATTGAAAACTCTTAGGACAAAATTAAAATAAAATAAAATTTAAGAATATTTTTAAACGGGTACAAAAATTTTACTTTACCCAAAAGAATACAATAACTTTTAAAATAGTCTCGATCAATTTTTTCTAATAAATTAGTCATTATAAAAACAAACTGAAAATTAATCATGTAATGTTTTTAGTTTTTTACGCTATATATTAGAGTATTAGACAACTTAGCTCATAATCAAAATTAAAGTTACGTTGTATGTAGTTTGTCCTTTTTAAAATCATATTAAGAGAATAATTTCTCTTTTTAATATATCAGAAACTAATTTATTTTATTTTTTTAAATCAAAATCAAAACCAATTTTTCATTATTTTTATGGTGATACTAGTTACTAGATGATTAAGTCATTTTGATAATTAAATTGGTACAATAATTTATTAGTACAATAAAATTAATTAAAAATAAAAAAAGCATAAAAATATTTAAATATAAAATAAAATATAATTTTTTATCTTTAAAATTTATTAAAAATTTAAAAATACTCTTAAATTTTATTTTATTTTAATTAATTTTATTCCCAAAACTTTTAAATTGTATCAAATATATTCCTAATAAGATTAATTTTCAATAAGAGTAACAATTAATTTATAAAATTTATCATCTAATTATAATATCAATAAATTTTAATACTAACATTAAAATAAATAATTTTAATCACAATATTAACATTAAAATAAATTAAACAGATTAATAAATTTTTAGTGAAATTTATATTTATATTAATAATAGTACATAAAAATATAATTATTTTAAAAAATAGAAAGTATAAAATTAAATTAAATTAGATATCTATAAAATTGTGTAATTAAATGTATACTATATAATTAATATTTGTTATATATAATAATAAAAAGCATGATGGTTGAGGGAAGGGACGGATTCATGTGTAAGTAAGTGGGGCACTCGCCCTAGTAGAGTTTAAAACTTTTTTACTTAATACATAATAACAAAATTTATTTGCCCCCACTATATAATTAAATTTGATCCTATTATAATTTAATTTCACTCATTAATTTTAATTATGTAAAAATAAATAGTAATTTAAGATTTAAATAAATTTATTACAATAACTTTAAAAAGAGTAAAATAATTATAGATTTGTTATTTTATAATTGTAATTAATAAATAAATTTAAAATTTTAAAATTTTATTTATATATTTAGTGAATATCACTATTATGCCGTGTATATATATTATATATATTTGATTATTTGTTTAAAACAGAGGTAACTACTAATTTAATATTCAAAAAATTCAGGCACAAACAAAATAATCGTTGAATGATTTAAAAATTGTGATAAAAATAACTAATAAATATTATATTTATTAAAAGTGACAAAAAAAACTTTTTTATTTGACAAATGACATATTCATTTAATCTAAATTGTTTTGCCAATATGTGAATAAATATTTAGAAGATACACAAAAATATTTAGAGCAAAATTTGATTTCTAGATTTTTTTTTTAAAAAAATTTAATCATTCACAATTAAAAAATTTTTAAAAAATTCAGTTGACATAAAATTATAAACTTTTAAAAATAAAAATATCTTATTTTTTAATATTACTTGCAAAAAATTACATCAAAATATGATATCTAAAGTCTTTTTTTAGAATATATATAATGTATATCTAGTTTTTCAGGACTTATTTGTTGTTAACATCTTTTAGAGTTTTTTTATTAGCGATAGAAAAATAACTATTAAATATTAATATTAAATTAAAAATGAATAATAAAATATTAATCTTATAGTGACTATTAAATAAAAAATGGTTAAATCTATAATAATAATAATAATAATAATAATAATAATAATAATAATAATAATAATAATAATAATAATAATAATAATAAAATAAAAAATCAAAATAGTATTGTTTATTTATTGGTGTCTTATTTTTAAGTTAACCTTAGTTATTTTTGGAAAAACATCATTTAAAAAAAAACGTTTTTAAATATGATTATAAAGAATTGATTTTGTAATCATATGAAGGATGAATTTTTAAATCGTTATTTAACGACATATATAAAAAAAGAGACATTTGATTGTATTGACAATAAAAAGATTATTTAATTTTTTTAAAATATAAAAACTAAAAAAATGAAATTTTAATTTATATATTATTATTTAAATTATTATTTTAATATTTTAATTTGTTGATTAGGTAATTTAAAGACTAATTATATTTTATAATAACAAAGTATAATTATAAAATTTTATATTAGTTATTTTTAAAATTTAAGATTTGATTTTTCATAAAATGTTAGTGAATATATGTATTTTAAATTTTTTATTATTTTATATTTTTTATTTATATGAGACCGATTTTATCGGTTCAACTAATAATTTATTAGTTAAATCAATAAATTAAACAAATGCTGTAAAAAATTGCCATTTATAAACAACTTCTATTCAATGAAATTTTTTTCCATAGTTAAATTATATGTGCTGTTAAACTGTCTGTGCTGTATTCAAAAGCTGTATTACAGGTGGTTAAATATGAAGGAAAATATCAAGGCAGATCTAAACACAGATTATAAATTTTACACCCAATGGGAGTTTAATATACACCCAAGATTACTTAAAATATACACCCAAACTGTCTGTGCTGTATTCAAAATGTATGAATTACAGGTACTAAAATATGAAGAAAAACATCAAATCAAATATACACCCATAACCTGTGATTTTTTAAACCCAAATAAAGTTGAATATACACCCTGAAATCTATCCCCCCCATGATGCTTTGAGACTAAAACCCTGAACCCTAAACACTTAAAATGTAAAATGTGAATTCACAAAAATACACCCAATAGAATAGTGCTTTTCAGGGGCGGAGCTAGGCTAACTATTTAGGGGGGGCGGTGTTATAATTTATATTACTATTTCTATTGATAAAATTAAAAATATATATATATATATATAATCTCAATCAAAATAAGACAATAATATATAAAAATTACTACTTACAGTTTTGTATCATGAAAAGGCTATTCGACGTTTTTTTCTATTTTCAAAATCATCTATAATTGAATTTGTGTCAAAAATAGCTGCTAATTCTTTTTCTATATAGATGACCAAATTGTCTGCAAGAAATTCATCAGCCATCTTACTTCGGAGTCTTGTCTTAACAATTTTCATTGCTGAAAAAGCTCTTTCTGTTGTTGCTGTAGACACTGGTAGAGTCAAAACAAGACGTATTAATCTATCAACCATGTGATAAAGTTATTGATTTTCCCGTTTCTTGCAACTTGTTGCACAATTCAGAAAGTGTACCAATGCCTTTCAAATGATTTGGTATATCATGCTGATAATGTTGCAACTGAGATTTCAAAATATTTAGCTCATTAGAAGGAAAGTCAAGGGGATAAAACTTCTCTGCTAACTTGCTGATTTCTTCAATATTGAATGATTTGAAATTGTCCTTAGGATCCAAAGCACAACTCAAAGTCAAAAGCTCTATTGTTTGCTCATTAAATCTACTATTCAACTCTTGTATTTGAGAGTCAATTGTTGCCAAGAATACATCTATTCGATAATGATGCTCAACTGTCACACTTGGTTGACGAGATCGACCTCTTCCAAAAACATATTGTGCACTCATATTAGGGACTTCAATTTCATGTTTTTCACAAAAATCTTTAACATTTGCAAAAAAATTGCACCATCCACCATCTCTTAATTGTTGAAGAAGTAACTTTGATGTAGAAACAATATGCATTGCATTAAGAATATCTTGAGATTGTTGTTGCAGTGCTTGGCAAAGGACATTAGTGATTCCCATAATCTCTTTCATCAAGTGCAAAGTGAAAACAAATTCAAATGACAATAATATTTTACTAACACCATAAGCCTCACCTCTTTGTGCATAAGTTGTCCCGTCTTCAATGATATTATTGAGAACAATATTGGTAGCAGTAAACATTTTTACCAAACTGCAAATAGAATTAAAGTGAGAGCTCCATCGAGTATCCCCAACTCTTTGTAAAGTGCTTATTTGATTCGCACCTTTGCCTGTTTCTAATTCATTTTGAGCAACCAAGTTTGCATTTTCAATTGCTTGAGCTTCTTGTAATTGATCATGTCTTTTTGAAGAAGCACTAACAATAGTGACAATAGAGTTTAATTGAGTAAAAAATTCATGAATTTGAAGTACTTCTCTTGAAGCCGCCACCAATGCTAATTGTAACCTATGAGCAAAACAACGCACATAGTATGCTTGTGGAGAATCTTTAAGAAACAAAGCTTGCAAACCATTCCACTCACCCCGCATGTTGCTAGCACCATCATACCCTTGACCCCTAATATTTTCAACTTGGAGATTATAATGAGAAAGGACAGAAATCAATTCTTTCTTTAAAGTTGTTGCACAAGTATCAGTGACATGTACAAGATCAAAAAATCTCTCTTTAACAAAACCATCTAGAGTAACAAATCTCAAAACAATGGCCATTTGCTCCTTTTTAGATTCATCTCTAGCTTCATCAACAATAATACAAAATTTGGCATCTCCAATCTCTTCTCTAATTGAATTTCTCACCTTAGTAGCAAGAATATGTAGAATTTCTTTTTGGACATCATTTGAAGTATACTTAGCATTTTTTGGAGCATTTTCCAAAACATTCTGTTTCACTCTTTCATTGTAAGATCCCAAAAATTTTAACATTTCCAAAAAGTTACCTCTGTTGCTTGAACTTTGGCTTTCATCATGTCCTCTGTATGCACAACCTTGAAATGTCAACCATCTAATGCAATCTATAGATGCTCCTAGTCGAATTCGATTCTTTTCAATCTCTTCTGATGTTTGCTTATGAAGAAGTCTGTCAATATGTTGTGATTGTTTCATCAAATCATCACATGATTTCAGCGCCTTATGATGGAATGAGTTAGGACCTTTGCCAATGTGATTCAAAAGAGCACATTCTTTTCCACTATTTACTTTCTTCCAATTCCTGAAACCATTCTCAATAAAAGCATTTGAACTCGTATTGATTGAAGGTTCCTTAGCAAAAAGAAAGCACGGAAAACAATATATAGCATCATCTTCTATAGAATATTCTAACTAAGATGGGAACAATTTAAACCATGAAGCTTGAAAGCGACGATGACTTTTATCACCAGAAAATGGATAATTATCAAGAATTGGCTGATTTGGCCCAACTTTAATATAAGCCCGACGGATTTCATCTCTTTTATTTGGAGGAAACTTCCAAATCATTGGTCGCATTCCAGGATCTCTTTCCAAACGAAAAACATCCAGTTGATTTGGAAGAAGTCGTGGACGCTTTGAGCTATTCAATGAAGAACTTGAAGTAATGAAATTTGATGACCCCTCAAGTATTGGAGTAGTAATAGTAGAAGCATCTTCATTCTCTTGATCTTTTCTTTTAAAAAATGTATCAATGATTTTGAACTTACTCATAATTCAAATGGCCAAATAAGTTCCTATAATTTAAAATATATTTAGCAAAAAGTATAAATTACAGTCTAAATCTTTATAAAATATAAAAATTATATTTCAATTTAAAATAAAATATTAAAATTCAGAACAATAATACTAACATCTTAGTATAAATAATATAAAATTGTAATTAAATAGTTAACTAATAAAAAAAACTAAATATACAAACTAACATATAATAACATAAACTTAATTAACAAATAATAATAAATTAACTAATTAAGTAAATAACTAAATATATAAAAAAGAATAAAAATAGAACCTTTTTTGAGAAAGAGGAGTGAAAAATCACTTGTTAAACTACTCTTTTTTTTTAATCTGCAAAAAACAAAAAAAAGAGTTAAAAAGGTAAAATTGTAAAAGATAAGAAGATTAAAGAGATAAAGAAGAAGAAGAATAGAAAAAATTGTTACCTAAATTTTTTGAAAGCCAAGGTGGGAAGAGAGGGAGAGGAAGAGACCGGTTGTATGTTGAAAAATAGAAAAAGGGGATTGGGGAACTGATTAGTGATTATACGTTGGGAAATAAAAAAGAGATAAGGATTGGAAAATAGAAAAGGGATAGGGAATGGGCAGATGGGCTATTGGGCTGGGTTTTGTAGAAATTAAAAGTGAGAGGGGGAGGGGGATTGGAAAAGATAAAACAAAAAGAGAGGGGGCTGAGAAATAAAAAAAAGGGGATCAGACTTTTTTTTTTTTTGAATAAAAGCTAAAATTTTGGGGGGGCCATTGCCCCCCTTTGTTTATACCTACCTGCGCCCCTGGTGCTTTTACACCCATATTCTGTAAAACTATACACCCAAAGAGTTATCCCCTACTGCTGGTATCCTAAACTGATAATTCATAACATGTCCTTGATATTGGCTGGAATTTGAATGCACCACTGATGCAGCATCAAATAGGTTTATCTGAATATAACACTCACATATTAGCTAAACTATTAACAAGAAAAATGAACTCAATCACCACAAATTTAAAGAACATTACTTTTACCTCGCTTAAAACTTTTTTTTTCTTCTTCTTTGTGGCATTTGTAATCTGTTTGTCCAACTTTGAACCTAGCCTATTTTTTGGACGTCCTCTTGTTCGGATCCTTGGGGGGCTTTGAAGCTCGTTAACGGATTCCAAGTTGGCATCTTCGTGAGATAAAGAAGATGTCCCCTTCCTTTTGGCTTTTAATGATTCCATCTCAGCCATGACGTTATCGTACGCACGGTGCAGAATTGCAATCAACTCCTTCGATTCGGATGCAAATTCACAAATATTTTGCGAACGAAAAACCAATTGGTCAAACCTCTTGCTTCTTGGCTCCATCAATGGCTCGTCGTGGCTGCTCTTGATGTGTGTGTGTCATCTCTTTACCTTCTTGCTCCATCGTTCCAATATATATCTAGGTGACACTTGGCTTACTTGTTCAAAGCTTAACACGCTTAGTGCATGACGATACAGTATCCCTCTCGACTCAAATAATAAGCATTGGCATTTTACCTCGGCTGCAACTGAGTCGTAAGTAACCACAAACTTGTTGAATATTGAGCTGGAAACTTGTTCTCTGACTTCGTATACTGAATAGCCTAGAGCGGAATTCGTTAATCTAGTGATGCAATTCGCCTTTCCTTTGAATTGCGCTTGGACTTCCCTAAACTTTTGATGAGTGTACATATCTTGAAACTGAGCTTCAATGGAGGATTTGATTGCACACGGTATGACCGTATGAAAATCTGCAGCATCTGATTCTCTCTCTGCTTGCTCCCTGCTTCCGAGGCAATTATCGTATTGTTTGACGAACTGAATAAGCGAGCTGTTCCAGGTGATAAACTTGTTAAAAAATGAATGCATGCTCTCGCTCCTTTGTGTGCTTCTCATCCCTGCCCAAAAGTGGTGATCCAGATAGATAGGAACCCATATATGACGGTCTTCATACAGATATGCAGAATACACCCAAGCACAGACAATAAATACACCCGAAAAAATATGCATTTACACCTCTGCTGCAGATTTTAAACAAACATTACCTGAAGGTCACTTGTTGTCCACAAGACCAAAATTCAGCAGAAAATCATTCCAATTCCTATCGAATGAGTCTTTGCTATGAGAGTTCCAAACAACTTGGCTCATTTCTTGTTCAATATCTGCATGTCCCTTGTACCCGTTTAATTTGCTTGGAATCTTCTTCATGATGTGCCAAATACACCAACGGTGAATTGTTGTTGGCATACAGGCCTCTAAAGCCCTTTTCATTGATGCACATTGATCGGTGAGAAACCCTTTCGGAGCGTTTCCTCCCATGCAACGAAGCCAACATTGAAATAACCATTTGAATGATTCAATTTCTTCGTTTTTCATCAAAGAGCATCCGAGAAGTATTGACTGACCGTGGTGATTCACCCCGACAAAAGAACCACAGACCAAATTATACTTGAAACAAATTACCATAGTGCAGAATGCAAAATCATTAGGTACACCCCAACACATTCTTCGTATACACCCAAAAAACAGCCAATATACACCTCTGCTGCGGATTCATAAAAATACATTAATTTAGCATCATAAACAGGGGCAGTTTGTTACCTGTTTGTATTGTAGGTGGTGTCAAATGAAATGACGTCTCCGAAATACTCAAAGGCAGCTCTACTTCTTGCATCGGCCCAAAAAGCCAGCTTAATCGATTGATCCTCCTCGAGTTCAAGCTCAAAAAAGAAATTCTGATTCTTCTCTTTCATTCTTAACAAATATTTTCCAAATTCCTTTACATCTTCTTGTTCGGAAACATTCCGCACTTCCCTGGTAATGTAATTCCTCACGTCCTTTTCGATAAAATTTAACTTGCGGTGACCCCCGGCAGCCGCAACAAATGATTGGTAGGTTTTGCTTGGTCTGATGCCGGCCTCCTCGTTATTCTCTATTGTACGACGAATGGACATGCTTAGTTCCCTGTGCTGTTTGAGCATCTCTGCTTTACTTGGACAGCAGGGGTGTGAATGATCCAGCACAACCTTTGAAATGATCCAAGCACCGACATCCTTCAATGTGTGTATATAAATTCTTGCAGGACAGTTTAAACCGGCTGTCAGATTCGTCTTCTCGGTCAGAGATATTTTAGATTTCCATTTTCCCTCTCTACTACATGTAATCAATTGATTCTTAATCTCGTTTCCCTTCCTATTTGTGCTCCGAACTCTTGTAGAAAAACCTGCAACCTTGGCGTAGTTCCTGTAAAATTTTTCAGCATCTTCAAGGGTGGTAAAGGTTATTCCAACCTTCGGAACAAACTGGTCATCAACAACAAAGAGAGGTTGCAGAATACACCATGTCAAAAACTATAAATACACCCAACTATTGCAAATATAATACACCCGAACGGCACCAACTCAACTAAAATGACAATAAAAGCCATAAGTTGTAAACACACATGCTGCAGAATACACCGTCACAAAAAACTAAAAACACACCTAATCATGTCTGATATAATACACCCGAACGACAACAACTCAGCTAAAATAACAGAAACAGCCATAAATGTAAATACACCCACACTACCGAAACAAATACACCCAAAAAAAATTCTAATCTATACTCGAGCGTCTGCTATGAATTCCAGAAAATCAATCAAAACTAATACATTACATTCAATCCACAGATTTATGTTGACGCGTTAGTCTCACAGTCAATGTTAACGAATTATTCAGCTACACAATGCTATACAAATTACTACAACAAAATTCAGAGTAAACGTATGTAAATCAAACCTCAGGAACTTCGTTAGATTCAAATTCATAATCCACTTCGCTCTGATTCAGCTGAGAATCTGACGTTGAATCAACCATTATCTTCAAAACGAATCCAAACTTTGATTTCAGTAAACAAAAATCGATAGAAAACGAAGCTGGAGTTAAAAGAGAGAAGAACGAGAAGAAGAAGAACGAGAAGAAGAAGAAGAACGAGGAGAAGAACGAAACAAATCTAGAAAATAAGGAGAGAAGAACGAAAAGAAGAAGAACCAGAAGAAGAAGAACGAGAAGAAGAATGAAGAAAGGAAACAAATCTTTTAAATTTGATAGTTATATAGTGCGTGTATTGGACGTAGGGTTGCAGCGCGTTTTAAAGGTTTATTGGTTAATGAACTTGTAAAGCATACAAGCCCTAATAGCTTGTATGGAGAGCTTTTCTGTATTTACCAAATAGGCAAATACTACTCTTTAGGTGGCAACTGACATTTAGAAATTCAAATTAGAAATTTAGAATGAAGTAACAGCCATGAGCCATCAATATCAGGGGCAGTGCCCAACTGCCCGCAAGTCCGCGTTCTCGAAGCCAAACGCGGTCTAGGAAGCTTCCCAATTCTTTCTAGTTTCTAACACAAATCTTTGTTCTTTTAGTTTTTGAAAACCTAACTCAAATTTACAAAGAGATCACTTATAATAAGAAGCTATGTTTTATTAAATGTGAAATAATTATAATCCAATTATAAACCTTAATTAATTCCAAACGCTTCTTTCATTCCGTAAAAATGCATACTATTTCATTTATATTTTTAAGATTTTAAAAAATTCATCCTATTTACTATAATATTCAATAGTATTTTTT
Organism: Arachis hypogaea; assembly: GCF_003086295.3. Taxonomy (NCBI): domain Eukaryota; kingdom Viridiplantae; phylum Streptophyta; class Magnoliopsida; order Fabales; family Fabaceae; genus Arachis; species Arachis hypogaea. The sequence continues at coordinate 10,725,117 of NC_092043.1, forward strand.
TTAAATGATCTCTAATACTAATATCTCATTTATTTTAAAATTAATTATTATAATATTAATGGAAAAATTATATTTTCGTATGAGAGTATTTTTTTCTATCCATATAATTTTTTACTATTATGAAATTTGTGTTTGATCTATATTTTTTATTTTTTGGACAATTATTAAAAAATAGATGGAATATTCTGTTAACCAAACTAACTACCGATTAATATAAAAATCACATATTCAATCAACCACAAAGCACACAGAAAATACTCAAGTAGAAGGTAAATAATTTCCAATATTATTATTAGATATATAGCTCTTGGTTATATAGAAAAAAGACCAAAACTAAAAGTAACAAAAGTCAATGGATCATCACTTCATCACTTTCATCTCCCTATAAGATTCACGCGGTCTCTAACAATCACATAACAAATTGAAACATTACTATTGGCAACAAATTAAAACAACCACTTCTTTTTTTTTTTTCCTCTCTCTCATGGATGTGAAAGGAACAAGTGGGGTTGTTCCATTGAGGAAGGTGTTGTTTCTTGTTCTAATCCTTTGTGCAATTTTCTCAGTTTCTTTGTCAAAAGTGAATGATACAAATGATCAGATTCTCAACGCCAAGAAGCCACAACCAAAACCCGCAGCTCCTTCTAGATCATCTGGCCACACTTTTCATTTCGCCATTCAAGGGAATGTCTATCCTCTTGGGTACGGTTTTTTTTTTTCCTACCTTCAATTTTTTTTTTTACTATGTTCTTAGCTTATGCATCTACCATCCACCATCTATGTTTAAAGAAGAAATGATATGGATGCTGATTCTACCATTCTGGTTTCCATTATAGTAATAAATAAAATAAATTAAATAATTTCTAGTCCATATTTTTGTTCTGACCAATTATTCTCAAAGTTAACTTCCTTGTTAAGTCTTTGACTAATTGATTATTTCAACAATGCTCTTAATTTGTATCCAAATTAAATCATTCCATTTTTACGGTGGCTTCTTTGCACGCATATAGTACCTGGAATCCCAATTTAATTTTTAAAAATTTTTAATATTATAATTTTAAATAAATCAATTAATTTTGTAAAATTTATACTAATTCTAACGATTTTATAATTTAAATTTAGTTAAAATTTTATATTTTACGTAGTTAATTTATTTTTTTAATTTTACGTAAAATTTTAATTTTTTCTGTGCAGTTTCTTTGTATACTATATTGTAATTGATTTTTCCTTAAAATTAAATGAATATTTTGCTTTTTTGTATTGATACAGATATTATACAGTGAAAGTGGCAATTGGAAATCCACCTCAATTATACGACCTTGACATTGACTCTGGTAGTGATCTCACTTGGGTTCAGTCCAAACCCTGTAAGACCTGCACACCTGTAAGCAATGCAATGCAACAATCAATCTTAAAATTAATTTAAATCTTAAATTAATTTAGTTTTATCATTCATTTATACCGTAACAACCTTAATTATATATTCTCCTTGATTTTTGTGTCTTTATTACTTGCAGCGTTCACAATATTATCCGTATAACCCCAACAGTAACATCCAATGCAAAGAACCCCTGTGTGCTGCGCTAAATAGAAACTGCGTTCCACCAACTGGGCCATGTAAATATAAAATCGAGTATGCAGACAATGAATTTTGTTCAGGGGTGCTTGTTAGGGACTTTATTTCCTTTAGATTAGACGATGGCTCTGTTCTACATCCTCAACTTGGCTTCGGGTGAGTGCTTACTAAGCTAAGTTAATTACCTTCATCTGTTTTTTCAATCAACCATGTTATCTGTATACCAAAATTAGTCTCTAAGATCAATCACTAGTATAAAATATATATTAAAAATAAATTAAATTATATATGTATTTATATATAAATACATTAATAACTAATTTTAATGGCTGATTTTATAAATAGTATTTTTTATTTTCTAACTTTAGTGTATATGATAGGAGTGGATTTGATCAAACACCTTCTAATCATCATCATTCCTCGCATATCAAAACGGCGGGTGTGTTTGGCCTTGGCAATGGCAAGACAAGCATTTTGTCTCAGCTTTCTTCTCTGGGCTACATTCGCAATGTCTTTGGCCATTGCTTGAGTTCCAAAGGAGGAGGTCGTTTATTCCTTGGTGATGATGATATTAAAACCTCCAAGACTCTTGTTTGGACACCTATCTTGCGCAGTTCCTCCTCCTCCAATATGTAAGGGTCACTGGTTCACTCACTCTATTTTAAAATAACCGTCTCATTAACCAAATGTTGTTAACTTGTTATTCAAAAATACTTTTTTTTTTTCGCTAAAATTTGTTACTAAAATCAATTATCACGTATATTTGTGTGTTGTTTAATTCATTTTTTATGTTAATTTTATATTCTATCATGCATTTTATACTAATAGTTGATATTAGTGACTCACATACCTAGCATTGTTGGTTATTATTAGAACATTTTTAAATAATAAAAATATTATTTATATATTAAAATCAATTGTCAAAATCAGTCATAATATATTTGGGTATACAAAAATGTTTGGTAATAAAAAAAATTAGCTAAAAACAGCCATAATTTGCTGTATTTAGTATTCATTAATTATTGCGATAATTAATGAATGTTAAATAAGACAAGTTCTAGTTGTTTTTTTTTTGTCTCCATAACATTACCGTTGTGTATAAATATTACGGAAATGTTTGGTAACCAAAGAAAATTAGCCAAAAACATCCATAACTATTAAATAAAATTATTCCTCGATTTAGATTATTTAAATGAGGAGTACTATGGGACAACAAATTTTGTTATTTGTATCTATTAATTAGTCATTATTAGTGTTTTTAATGATGTGAGATTACTCACTTTTTTTATGGTTAAGTGTTGACCAAATTTTAATAAAAATATTGATCCCTAGACTTTCCCTAATTATATATATTTTTCTATAATCTGTTTTTTTTTTTTTTTTTGTTCAGAGAACACTACAGGGCAGGTCCTGTAGATTTATTGTTCAATGGGAAGCAAGCTGTTAATGGTCTTGAAGTTGTTTTTGACAGTGGAAGCACATACACATACCTCAATAAAAAAGCTTATAATGTTTTGTTTGGTCTGGTGAGAATGAAAATTCAGTGGTCCTTTTATTGTATCTGAAAATTGATGTGCCAAAAGTTAGTCATGCAATAACTAATTATTCTTTTTTATGTGTGTTAGATAAATAATGACTTAGGAAATAAGGTGCAGAGAGCTACTGAGGATACAACACTGGCAATATGTTGGAAGGGTCAAAATCTTTTTGGATATTTCAAAAACATAGTACTGAACTTCCCAAAAACAAAATCTCAGTTCGTACTAACACCACAATCTTATCTCATTGTCTCGGTGAGCATCTTTTAATACTGAATTTGATTGTAACATTATAAATGGAGCTAACTTGTAAAATGTTCATGCCAATTTTACCCTCTTAGTATATTCTTGGTAAGAAGAATAAATGAATTTGTGTAATTAACAAGTGGTCTTTTAATAACAGGAACGTCATAATACCTGCTTAGGGATTTTAGATGGCTCAATAGAAGAACTTGGAGATACTAACATAATTGGAGGTAATAAAATAATTACAAATATACTATTATGTTATGTACATATATACAATTATTTGCATATGGAAATTTTGAGTTTTTTTTTTTTTTTTGGTCCCCATAGACGTCTCTTTTCAAGATAAGCTAGTGGTTTATGACAACGAGAAGATGCAGATTGGATGGGTTCCTGACAATTGTGCTACGTCTCCATTTACAAATGCCAAATCATTACGAGTTCATCACAGAGGAAATATTTTGTCCTAATAATTCTCATGCATGTAATTAACTTATGATATGAGAATAATATTAGTAATAATGATGATGAGTTATTGGACGCAGAATCTTTGAATTTTTATTTATTTATTTTTGCGATATCATACGCATATTAAGTTATTATTATTTATTAACCAAGAATACAAGTTAAACACGGATCCTTATAAAGCATCAAGTGTTAGTTGTAGCTCAATATTTCATTCATTAGTAAAGTATCGACTTTCTTCTTAACTTTTGGGTAAATTTTAAAATTGTCTAAATTATTCTATTCAAGTCTTTAATATTTTAAAATTAATTTAATATTATTTTATCGTTAAAAATCTGTTAACAAAAATTAATAGGAATATAAAATTGAGACGATTTTAAAACGTTAGAGACTTAAATAGGACGAATATATATGTTGGAGATAAAAATAATATATAAAAATAAATTTTAATTTTATCCTTTAATAATATTAATTTTTTACAATATATAATTATTCAATTATTTTTTAATCACATCTAAAGACCAACTCACATACTAAGTTGTGGAGACATTTGCCCCCGTTGAATTATAGAAAAAAAATAATAAATATACATAGAAATATATAATGCCCATTATCTTATTAAATTTGTCTCATGCTTAAATTTTTTATTTATGATGTATGATACAAATTTATGTTCTTAAATATCAATACAATGAAAAAAACTATATATAAATTTAATCTATTGAAACTATAATAATAATATCGATATCAATAATAATAATAATTCAATTATTTAATTATACAAAACCAAACTTAAATTTTTAAATATAAATAATATTATTAGTATTTAGTAGTTTTTTTAAAAGTTAATTAAGATGATATTATATATTATTTATTTATTTTCATTATTTTTTTAATTTAGTTTTGACTTTTTTTTGTCAAACAAACATCTATTATAAATATAATAGGTTTTAACTTTACAATTAAATAAAAAAAATTCTTAAATAATATTTAATAAAAAAATAGAGAAACATTATATGTGTGTGTGATAAACTCCGATTTCGTGGTTTATTTTGTGTTTAATTTGGGGGATTTTATTACCTTTTTTCACATTTATTCAATAAAATAGTATGATTTTGTAATTCTCCTTTGAATTGTGCTTAAGTGTAAAAACATGCTTTTTAAGCCCTTAAATTGGTGATTTTAACTCACTTTAATTTCATTCGATGCATTGATGTGTTTGTTGAGTGATTTCAGGTTCATAAGGGAAGTATTGGATGGAAGAAATGAGGAGAAAAGCATGCAAAGTGGAGAATGCATGAGGAAACAAGAATTGAGAATGCATCAATGGGGCGCACGCGTACAAGGCGCGCACGCGCAAAAGTGATCTCGCATAGAGACGCGCACGCGTACATGACGCGTCCGCGCGGATGATGAAATAGCCAATCGACGCGCCGATACTCGCACGTGACTCACTTAAGGGCAAACGCTGGGGGCGATTTCTGAGCAGCCCAGGCCCAATTCCAACTTATTTCTGAGTGTATTTCATGCAGATTGAAGCCCAAGCAAAGGGGGGAACAATTGTTTGTAGCATGAGCATCATGTAGTGTAGTTTCTAGAGAGAGAAGCTCCCTCTTCTCTCTAGAATTAGGGTTCTTAGGCCAAATTTCATCTTAGATCTAAGCTCAATTTTTGTTTCCATCTTATTTCCTTTACAATTTCTTGCTTCTACTCCTTTATTGTTCTTAGTTCTTTTGTCAATTTTACTTTCATGTCCCTTTTATGTTTATGAATGCTCATGTTAGATTTGGATCTCTTTTAATGCAATTTGATGTTTGATGTTCATTTAATTGTTGGTTTGAGTTGTTATTATTGTTTCTTTGCAATTGGTAGTTGGTAGATTTTATTATTCTTGCACATTTACCATGCTTTCCTTTTATACCCACCAAGTGTTTGACAAAATACTTGGTTGGGATTTAGAGTAGAATTTTATGCTCTTGGTTTGGGAAGGTAACTTAGGAACTCTTGAGTTGCTAATGTCAAAGTGATTGATGATTGGGAGCTATTGACCTTAGATCTCACTAATTGAATTGGGGGAGAACTAGGACTTATGGACTTGGATTGACATAGCTCATTTGACTCTCCTTTATTAGTAGAGGATGACTTAATGGGGTTGATCCTTGTCAATTATCATGTTGTGGTTAGTGATAAGGATAGAGATCCTTGTCCACCAACCCTTGCCAAGGCCTTTTTGTTATTTGAATTTCCTTATCATTTACTTTTCATGTCTCTTATTCCAAAAATCCCAAAATATTCCTTCATAGCCAATAATTGACCACTTCATTGCAATCCTCGTGAGACGATTTGGAGTCTAAATACTCCGCTTAATTCTTATTTGGAATTTGTTCTTTGTGACAAACAAAATTTTTGTATGAAAGAATTATTAATTGGTTTAAAAATTATACTTTACAACGAGACTCCATTAGATAAATTCTAAACCGTCAAAATTCGATCATCATATAATTATATGTAACTATTAAATTTGAATTTTTTTTGTTAATCTCTCTCACACAACTATAAAAACTAAAAAAAAAATTAAATTGGTCCATTCAAATTATATTTCTAATAATTTTTTTAGTTATTGAGCTATAATTTTTTTTGTATTATATAAAAAATTAATAAAATATGATTTGATGGATATAGAATATCTAATAAAGTTCTAGTATTAATAATAACTATATTAAAATATTTTTAAATTAACATAGCATGTTAATTAAGTTATTGGAAACGTGATTAATATATTTTGAATTTTAAATATTTATTTTTAATTATATTTATATTATTTTTGTCCCCACTATTAAATATTTTTGAGTCCATTATTGATCACATCTAAGTAAATTAGACTTAATCATATTAATTTTATTCTAAATAAATTTATTTTTTTATAACTTTACTCTTAAAAATTTTTACTCATTATAAAATATTTGTATAATGACTAGTACATAAATTTCTTGAGAAAAAAATGATACACATGTATAATAAAGTAATGTGATTCTAGTCATTTTACAAATATTTCATGATGAATAAAAATCTTTAAGAGTAAAATTATAAAAAAAATTATTTATGATCAAAGTAATGTGATTAAGTGTAATTTACTTAAATGTGATTAAAAAATAATTGAATAAATATGTACCGTAAAAGATTGATATTAGTGAAGGATAAAATTAAAATTTATTTTTTTGTATCATTTTTGTCCCCAACATTTTCGTCCTATTTAAGTCCCTAATGTTTTAAAATCATCTCAATTTTGTCCTGCCGTCAATTCCGTTAACAGATTCTTAACGGCTGGACAACATTGTGTCAATGCAATTTGAAAATGTTAGGAACTTAAATAGGACGATTCATACGTTAGGGACAACTTTAAAACTTATCCTAAACTTTGAAGACAAAAACAATACTTTATTCTTCGTACATTTATCTTTATGAAACGAATAATTATCACTAATCCACTCAAAAATCAAAATTCTTTATTTTATGTATTATTATTTGAGCATTACAAAAATTTCAGTTGTTTAACAATTTGATTACCTTTATTATAATTTTAAAGTATGAATGTATGATATATTCTCCCATGCATTATACCCAATATTAACAGCCTAACACCATATCGTTACCTAAGTCAGCATTATTCATCTTGGAGAGATCCTGCTTAAGGGAGTCATTAATTATTTGATGGTAGTATCCATGAAGCATTAAAATATCTAGACCCATAAAATTAAATAGCGTCATGATGCAGGTTAGTTGATGACTATTGAGAATAAGAATCATTGTTTGGCACCTCGGTTTTGAATTTTTGATTAATTACTTGATGAATCTCTTAATAACACATATTAAATTGATATTTCTACACATGAAAGAATAGATACTATGAACTTTGTTAAGGCTTTTGAGTTACAAAATTAAATAATATGTAAGGAAAAGTATATAGAACCAAAATGTTACCGGCCAAAAACTAAACAAAACCATATTAATTTATATTAATAATTAATTTTAAATTTTTTAAATTCAAAATTTAAAAAATTTAAAATTAATTAAGTAAACATAATTAAAACCTATAAAAGCCTTCTTCTTTTCTCTCACATTAACCTACCCACCTTCAACAATCACACCTCTCTCTCTCTCTCTCTCTCTCTCTCTCTCTCTCTCTCTCTCTCTCTCTCTCTCTCTCTCTCTCTCTCTCTCTCTCTCTCTCTCTCTCTCTCTCTCTCTCTCTCTCTCTCTCTCCAATGCTTTTGGAAGCTCTTTGCGACTTCCATGCTCTTTGCGACGCTCTCAATAAACGCATCCAAGACAACTGCTTCAACACGAGGAAGAGGTAGATGCCGAGGTCAACGCCGGCAAGTTTGGCGGCGGCGGAGAGGTCAGCGAGGACGTCTCCAGTGCTGGCCTTCCAGGGAGAGGAGCGGGCGGAAATCTTTGTGGCTGTGGCAACTGTGAGGCCTGCTGGAGCCACTCTCGAGATTATTAACCGAATTAGTTTGTTTGAATTGTTTGTGGAAGAGGATATCTTAGTGTTATTTTTGCATTATTGGGAAATTAAATTCGTCTTTGTGCATCTCGAAGTAGTGATTATGATTGCCGATGAACCCCTACTATCTCCAAAAAATTGAATTTGTTTCTTACAAGTTAGGGACAGTATGCGCTTCATTGAAGCAGTTTTGAGGAAACCGAATAAACACATTGTTGCACTGGCAGATGCTTATTTCTTTCCACCTAGCGTTTGGGAGGGACAATATGGAAAGTGGCGGAGCCACTGAATAACAACAACAACAACATGGGAGTAATAGTCCATCTTCAAAAAGTATTCATTTAATATGAAAAAAATATCCTAATACTTAACAAAAGAAACATTTAATTACATTTTAGTAAAAATAATTAAATATCTATAAAATTTAAAAAATATATGAAATTCTTAAAGAAATAGAGACATTTACATTTGCAATACAAAAAAATTCGAAAAATATATAAAAGAACATCCATTTAGTATGAAAAAGAAACATTCTGATACTTAGCAGAAGAAACATCCATATATATTAACTCGTAGAGATTTTGAATTCACCCAAAAGTATTTGGCTGATTTTTGACTAATACCTTTTGATTTCCTAGCATTGCTCCATATGTAATTATTATTTGAGGAGTGTTAATTTGGAACTGAAAAAGAAGATGAATATTCTGGTAAAATGAGGTTTATTTAATGTCTAACTATTTGTGTTTATAAAATAGTGTCTTATCTTAATAATTCACACTTCATAATATTATTAAATCGTTGTAAAATAAATAAAAATAAAATGAAGAAATTGATCATTTTTGTACTATTAAATATTCGAATTGGTAACAATTAAATTTCGTTTTACATAATTAATAAATCAATAAAATTTATTACATTAGAGAAATAATTTTAATATTGAAAAGATTCAACATATGACCTATAAAAAGTTATAATAAATTAATGTATAAAAAACAAAAATAATAAAATTCATAATAAAAAATAAAAAAAAGTTTAAATAAATAAGAACAAAATAAAAAAAATAGAAAAGATAAACTACAATAACATTTATCCTGGTTTATAGTTTATCAAAGAACCAAAAAGTGAAAATAATGCACCATAGGAAACAAAATAAATAAAAAGTGCTGAAAAAATTATACAATGAAATACTGGTAAAAAGATGAGATTTTTTTTAAGTATATATAACATTTTATAATGATAAAATAAAAATAAAAGGAGTGAAATTTTATATTTTTATGTTAAAAATAAAATTTAATATTTTATTTTAATTAAATTAAATAATTAATTAGTTATAATTAATGCATTTAAATAAATAAAATTAAATAAAATATTTAAAAAATTTTATCAAATTAATTAGTTAATATAAAATAATTAGTATAATTGATTTGATTTATTCAATTAAAAAAAATAAATTAAAAATTAATTGATATAATTAATTTATTATAATTAATTAAATTCAATAAATTTAAATAAATAAATAAATAAATATTTTATGAAGTATACCACGTCAATTTCATATATAAGTATGAAAATTTGATTTTAATATAATATAATAGATAATAAATTAAAGAATAAATTATATTTTTTCTTTCTAATATTTTTGAAAAATTTTAAAAATATCATTAATGTTTAATTTAATTTAATTTTATTCTTAATATTTAACATACACTTCAATTTTACTCTTTATATTATTTTTTTGTTAATACAAAACTTTTTTGTTCAATTATACCCTTATTATATATTTATTATCACATCATATCATTTTCTTTTATCTCTCCTCATTTCATCAACGCCTCTCCACTTCCATCATCACCATTAACATTCTCTCTCTATATCTTTCTAACTCCACTGCCGCTCACTCTACCTTCGACACCCCACTTTTATAATTAATATTATTTTTGCATCCTCCAATCTTCATCACCATACCTTTTTTCACTCTATCGTTGTTGCCAATAAATGGCACCGTATTACAATTCTGTGGCTGAACAATTAATAGGATGATAAATTTATTGGGACAATTGATGTGGTTGACATTATAATTTTACTGACAAATTTGTGGCTTCACGAAAACAAGTTTAGTGGGTCGATTCTAGAGAATATTTGAGACTTGGATTCATTGAAGGATATTAATCTCATCAGAAACCAACTAGTTGGACTTATACCTAATATGAAATTGGATACTTTTGAATTGATAATGACTTATTTATACCTTTACTCAAAAATATAAAACCAGACTCAATGAGAATAAAAGTCCATCCAAAAAAGGTGGTCTCATTTACTTATCCGATTTCATAAAGGTCTAGCATGACAAGAGTGATTCAACCCTACTTATATGAATAAGTAACCACCTCTTGGAATATCTCCTTCTATCTCTCTACTTTATCTAGAAGGGAGATCTCAGCAAATTTTTAAGATAAAAGAAACGGTCATCAATTATCAAAGGTGAAATTATTTTAAAGGTGGTTATTCCACATACTATAGGTATACTAAACACCCTCAAGTGTATTCAAAATCTAATCTATTAAATACTTGCTTAAAGTCCTTGTTAATTTACGCATAGGAGTCTCTTGCAGGTATCACCCCCTAATTTCGCATGAGAAACTCGGATGGCAGTACCTCGACACCAACACAAGTCGTACGCTGCATCAAAAAGAATTTAGACCTCACATTCAAATCTAAATTACCGTTTCAGATAATTCTCGGAATATAGCTCTTATTCAGGTCAATGGTTGAGAATCAATTGTGATACTAATGACAAAGTTTCTATGATTAATTTGCCAAAAATTTAAGCTTGATCGGACCTTAAGTTTTTCTATTGTAAACTTGGGTTCTCTTGCTGAAAGTAGAAGGTGGGCAGAGGTGGGTCACTGACAATGGCACAGAATGAGAAAGTTAAGGTGATAAATTTTGAAAATATGTAAATATAATATTGATGATGAAAGTGGAGTGGCGGAAATAGAATGAGTAGCGATAAAATAAGAAAAGTGTATAAAAGAAGTTAATGCTAATGATGCAAGTGGAAAAAGATTACTGAAATGAGGAAAGATGAAAGTAAATTGTATAATATGACGATGAGTATGTGATAAATATATAATTAAAAAATACATTTTATTGTCAAAAAATTAATATAAACGATAAAATTAAAATATATTTTAAATATTTAATGCCGTTGATAGTTTTATGTTTGTTTGAATTTCAGAAGTATCTAATTAAAGAGTAGTGGTATTTTTTATTCGTATTCGCTATTGTTAAAAATCAGTAGTCAGTGAGGGATGAAGCTTTCAGTAAAAGTTTATAAAGTTCAATAATTAGTTTGTGTTTTTTGTATACTTAGTTACTTGATTCGTTGCTTAAAATGTGCCAGTCTTAGATTTTGATTCTCTTTATGTACTTGTTCAAATCGTTTTATTTTGTATAAACAGGTATTAGATCAGTATGAAAAATGTGTATTTCATTTATCAGATTTTAAAATAACTACCATGAGGACTCTAACCTATAATGATACCATTCTGTCCTAACAGGAGGTTTGTAGCAACATAACAACACCGGAACAAGGAAAAAGAACGAATTTTCAGGTTTTGGCTTTACAACGGGCAGGTAATGATAAACCTCATTCTTAGGGGTTTATCTTGTGTTGAATTTAGAGTATTTTGCTAACCTTTTCTCACAATTAGCCAATGAATTAGCATGATTTTGTGATCTCCCCCTTATTTGTGCTTAATTGTAAAAACATGCTTTCTAGGTCTTTAATTTGATAATTTTAATTCTCTCTTGATTCCATAAGGTGCCTTGATGTGCTTGCTAGTAATCTCAAGATGAAATAGGCTAGGGATGGGTCAAAGGAGCAAGGAAGGAAGCATGCAATTGGAGAGAAGCATAAAAAGCCAAAGAATTGATCCCGGCCAAGGACGCGCACGCGCACACATTGCGAAATCGGGTAGGGATGCGTACGCGTGCCGTGCGCGCACGCATCACAGTCCGCACGTGATTTAATTAAAACAACTTGTGCCTGGTGATTTTTGGAGAGTTTCTGGACCCATTTGGCACTGGAATTCTGTTAGAGAAGGATTAAGAGGACCAAGGATCGAAAGGGATTTGGGGGATTCATTCATTGGATCTTACACACTCATTAGAATTAGGATTAGTTAGTTTTAGAGAGAGAAGCTCTCACTTCTCTCTAGGATTAGGAATTAGGGTTAGATTAGGATCTCATAGTTCTAGGTTTAATTCAAGTCTCCTTCTACTTCTACCTTCAATTGGTGATTGCTACACTTTGGTTCTTCTTTCTATCCCTATTCTCTTGTTGTAATTTCTCTTATTTTGTTTCTAGGTTTTGTAATTGAGATACTCTTGTTCTCTTAGTTTTCTTTTAATAATGCAATTTGAGGTAATTCATGATAATTGTGATTTATTTAATTGTTGTTGTTAATTCTTTGCATTCAATTATTGTTAGAATTCATTCTTGTTGTAATCTGCTATACTTTTCTTTTGTACCTTCCAAGTGTTTGATGAAATGTTTGGAAGGATGTTAGAGTAAGACTTTATGTTCTTGGCTTGAGGAGGTATCTTAGGATTTCTTGAGTTGCTAATGCCCAAGCGATTGATAGTTGATAGCCATTGACTCTAGCCATCATTAATCAAATTAGTGAAAGCTAGGATTTATGTACTTGGATTGATATAACTCACTTGACTTTTCTCTGCTACTTGATTAAAGGATGACTAAGTGGGATTAATCCTTGCAACTATCATAATTGTGGCTAGTGATAATGATGAAGACCCTTGACAACCAAAATCTTACCAAGACCATTTTGTTAATGGAATTTTATTACCATTTGTTATTCATGTTTTTCATCTAAAATCCCAAAATAAACAAGTCCATAGCCAATAACAAGAATACTACCCTGCAAGTCCTTTGAGAGACGACCCGAGATTTAAATACTTCGGTTTATAGATTTTAGGGGTTTGTACTTGTGACAAACAAATTTTTTTATGAAAGGATTATTGTTGATTTAGAGACTATACTTTACAACGAGACTTCATTGGTGAAATTCTAAACCGTCAAAAATCTAATCATCAGGTAACCAAATATATTATGCAATATTATATGATGCATGTTAATCCATTCAAGAGGTGGGTTTACTCTTTAACTTCAAAGGGTTTGTTTTTAGCTTATATTCAGTTAGTGGCCTTTTCAATTTTCTCTTCTCTGTATTTTCTTTTGCATGTTAGATAATTTTGATTAGCTAATTCTGAGTACCTGTTATTTTTTTTATCTGAAATGTGTGTAGAGTAGAACAACCTTAATAGACTTACAAAATGCATCTAAAAGATTAATTTTGATAAATTATTAATGTAAATTAAAAATAAATAAATACATTGTTTGCTAATGATATATATAGTGATAGTGAGTTTGAAAATCCAGCATATATTGATATGAAAACACATGATTGGATGTTTAGGTAGAATATTTTACTTTGACAATGTATCAAGATAATAACAAAGCCTCTTTCAAAACTATGGTATTTTTTTTGGACATTCAATAACACCTAATGTGTGTTTCTAGGTTAATTATCTATTTTGCGATGTTGATCACAATGATATTTTATTTAGCTGATTCTTATTTTCTGGTCTTGCTCAATAAATAATAATGGTAGATTTAAATGTGTTTATACTGCTCTTTGCTAAATGATTATGTAATATTATGCGATACATTTTAAATGTGCTTTGTTAGACATGAATTAATCTTAGCAATAATATCGAATTTAGGGTGAGAGAGCTCTTTCACCGAATTTTGTATCAACTTATGGAGAAGAATTAAGGTCAACTTTTTATGTGATTGATGTGCTGGATAATTGCCTGGTGCTAAAGTTGAAAAGAAACCATGAAACAACTGCTTATAATTGACAGCTCCTTTGAGTAAATTAGACTTTTCTGTTTTGTGAATAGAGGAGCAACTGTGTAATTTAGATACGTGAATTTTGAAATATTTTTTATTTCATTTTAGAATTACATGAACCAATCAATTCAAGTTCACCCCGATCGTAACTCTTATGTGACTAACCGAATAGACCAAGAAATACTGAACAACATATATAGAGTGTTCCACATAAAGTATAACAAGAATGGAAAGCTTTTATCACCTGATGTGATGGTGATGTCTGGGTCTAAACTATCTGATGATGACTTTCCGTCAGACGACGATGAAAATGACATACTGGAAGGGGTTGATCCTCATAATCTAATAGATTTGTCTCGTGCAAGCAATTCATCAGTTGAGGTAAGCGAAGAAAATAATGAAACAAGAGAACTGTCACACAACGGGTAATGTTAAATGCAACTTTTTTTCTTATGTCTTGCATTTTAATATCGTGGTATATATAGATATCTTTTAATATGGTGACTAACAAGTTTAAATATCCTGAACCAGATACACTCCATATGCTTATTATAAGAAGACCACCACATGTTCGGACTTGAATCAATCTAGACTGGCAAGTTGATCTTAAAAGAGTTATTTTTTTTAACAAATTTATGAAATATTGGTTGTGTATCTGTTATTCATTATATAGAAAAATTTTCTTTGGATCCTAACTATGAATCATTCATTGCAGTATTTACCCTATAATTTTGCTGCATATCTTAAACCCTCTAAAGATGGTTTGGTTTGGAAGATTACTGGTCCACCTTCCGGTATAGGCAAGAATATATGCCTTTTCCACCTACTGAAAAGTGGAGGAAGAGATAGAGAATGAAAGTTCGGGGTTGAATGAAAAGAATACTGTAAACTATACAAGTTAAAGAGAGGAAACAATATTATTCTGAAGCTAGACTCCTTATCAAACTGCCGCACAGAGTTGTTGATTAAAAGATCTTAGACCTTATAAAAAAGGGCTTCCTATATATTATTCTATGTTACACATATTTTAGATTATATGTTAAATTGCGTTGGAGATATTTGTTTTTTTATCAATGGATATCTAACGGTCCATATTTTAAAGATTATACATAATAGTAAACTACATACATCTCGATTGAACTTTTTTTTGTCTAACAATATTCATTATATTTTATTATCTTAAGAAACATGTTACAGTATTCATTAACATCCTAGATAATTGTTATATTTTATTATTTTATTTTAACATAGCGATAATCTTTGTATTATCGAAATTTAATACAACATATGTATTATGACATATTTTAGTTATATCTTAATATATTTCATTTAAAAATTTTAAAATACATAAATTCCGTACAACTACACGTTTTATCATGCTAGTATTAAGAATAAAATTAAATCATATTAAATACTAAACATTTTTTAAAAATTTTTGAAATCGTTAAGAGGCAAAAAGTATTCTTTATTTTAAATAAAAATAAAAATAAAAAACAATAAATCCCTAATTGAATCAATTCTAAATTTCCCTCTTGACAGAACGTTCTCCACTTTTTTCACAGTCAGCCATCGTCCCTCTCTTCTCCAGCCAACGCCGTCCCCATCTTCTCATGCTCTCCCCCTCTTCCGGCCATTCGTTATGTCCTCTCCCTGAGATTGAAGCCGCGACTTGAACTCTGTTCGCCAGGTCTGCCGTCGCATTCCCGTTGTGGCTGCCAAGCTCCTCAACTCAGTCGCACTCAGGCCGTCGCGTTCCAGCGTGTTCCTCATCAGATTCTGCTAGGTGTTCTTCTCCTCTTTGATTCTTGATATGCTGTTCACTTCTTGCTGGTGTGTTCTCTTCTTGGTTATTGCAGAGTTTGTTATTACTCTTCTTAATTCTTATTACTGAGCTAATTGTTCCATGCCTTTTTCTTTTTCGCTATTTGTCTTTTTTTTATTTTTTTTCGGTTATTTAACGGGCCTAACCCCAAGAGAGAGGAGTTACAAGGCTATAGTTTCACGGGGCACAGACATCCCATTTTGATCATCAATAAGAAGAGATCCTAACTCAACAGGTAGAATGTCCAAGAATAAAAACCATATGTCTAACTTTAAGTTGTCCTTTGCTAGCCAGTTGGCACATTTGTTTTCTTATCTGAGAGTATGTTGAAATTTAATTTTTCAAGACCTATTTTTGAGGTTGAAAATGTCCCGAATGAGGATATTGTGATATCTTCCTTCTTCTTCAGCCCTGTTAATACAATCATAAGCTTCTTTCGAGTCCGTTTCAATTATCATCCTTTGCATACCAAGATCCCGTGCTGTTTCCATTCTTTTGAGTATTTCCCAAATTTCAACATGGGCGATGCTGCCTTGATCTTCTATTCTGGCTTCAAATCCTCCAATCCATTCTCTATTGTGATTTCTAATCAAACCCCCACATCTAGTAGCACGTTCCTCCTCCTTCCTTGCTCCATCTACATTAAGCTTTACCCATCCCAATTTTGGCGGCTTCTATCTTATCAGGATAGTATGCCATCTTTCATTAGATACCACTTTTTTTTGGCAAAAGCTTTTTTGCTTCTTTTGATCGCCTCCTTTATAACCTTGACAACATTTGGTGGTCTGGTGAAAGGTGGATTAAAAACTTCCTTGTTTCTCCAATACCAAATCCACCAACATGTAGTAATAAACTCTTCTCGCCATTCTGTTTGAGATCCTCTTCCCATGTTATTCTTTAGATTTAAGTTAATCCAGTCTTGGAACTCCATAGAGAAGAATATAGGAATCACACTAGGTAGAATAAGTTGAAACTAGATCCAAGCGGTTCTTGAATAGTCCCAAAGTGCATGTAAGGTTGTTTCCTCTGCATCCTTACAAAGGGGGCACTTTGAATCTGAATCGAACACACTAGCTTTTCTTATTGCTGTGAACAGTCGCCCGTGAGTAGCTCTCCATATGAAAACTTTCAGTCTCTCCTGTCCCTTCCATTTCCAAATATATTCCCAATATGTAGCCCTTCCTGTTCTTTCTTGATTGGATAGTAGTTTGTATGCTGATGCCACTGTGAACTTTCCATCTGTTGATAATTTCCAACTTACTTTATCTTCTCCATTTTCTTCTGTTGGAGGCGGAATTGTATTAATTTTATTCCACATCATCGGGTCGAAAAAACCTTCTAAAATATCCCTGTTCCAAGTTCTATTCTCTTTCACAAATTCTACAATAGTCTTCTCTAATATGGTTTCAGGAATTTGGTTATTTGCTACTTCTCTCAATAACCTTTTACCTTTACAGCCCATGGTTCCTTCCAGAAGTTAACTACTTTTCCATTTCTAGCTACCCAAGCAGTATTAGTACTAAAAACACCCCATATTCTAACCCACTCTTTCCAGAAGGCAGAATCCATATTCTTATAAATTGCTCCACTCCGTCTCAATTGATTTTGGCCATATTTGCTATTTAAAACTTGTACCCATAGGGTAGTGGGTTCGGTGCAGATTCTCTAAATCACTTTAAGCATAAAAGCTTCATTAACTAGTTGTAGTCTTTTAAATTCCATACCTTCTTGTTGTTTCGGTTGACATAGAGTTTCCCAGCTTATGTGATGGATGCGCCTTTGGTTGCTAGTTTCTCCCCAAATAAATTTTCTTTAGTTTTTTCAATCTCCTTACATATTTCGACGGGGATCTTGGAGTGCTACATCTCAAAGTTGGCTACCGTGCCCAGGATTGATTTTGCTAGTGTTAGTCTTCCTGCTAGTGATAGACAGTGACTTCGACCCTTTTAATTTATTTTGCATCCTCTCTAGCACATTCTTAAATGTGTCCTTCCCCTTTCTATGGTTAGTGAGCATCGCCCCTAGATATCTCCCTAAATAAGCATTTTCATTATACTTAGATTTGTGATAGCCCTTCTGGTTTCATCAGACACATTTTTGGAAAAAACTATTGCAGTTTTGCTTAAATTTATCTTCAATCCTGAGGCTGCACAAAACTCAGTCAGCACCTTGCTCACGATCTTCATTTGCTCCACAGTAGCTTCTGCATACACTAACAAGTCATCTACGAAGAGTAAATGTGATATTTGTGGACCGTTTTTGCCAACTCTAATTGGGTTGCATGCTTTGGTTTTAGCATGATCCTCTATGAGTTGTGACAACTTCTCCATGATAATGGCAAACTGATAAGGCGATATCAGATCGCCCTGTCTAATGCCACGTGATGGGTGGAAAGTTTCAGTCATACCGCCATTCCATAGCACGTTATTAGTAGCAGTAGTTA
The DNA here is from genome assembly GCF_003086295.3 of Arachis hypogaea. NCBI lineage: Eukaryota > Viridiplantae > Streptophyta > Magnoliopsida > Fabales > Fabaceae > Arachis > Arachis hypogaea. The sequence continues at coordinate 10,743,649 of NC_092043.1, forward strand.
CACAGCTCATTATCAGCCTGGTTAGAGAGCTAGGGAGATTAAATTCTTCTAAACATCTCTCCAAAAAATTCCATCGTAGCTTGTCGTATGCCTTTTCAAAATTGAATTTTATTGTCATAAATCCTCTTCTCCCCTTCATCATCTTCATGATATGATCCACTTATTTTGCTATCAATATATTATCTTGTATTTTTCGCTTTGGCACAAAACTTGCTTGATAGGGGGCAATTCTATTTTCAAGAGCTGGTTTCAGCCTTTTAACAATGATTTTTGTCATGCATTTATAACTTACGTTGCACAAAGCTATCGGACAAAATTGTTGATGAATTCGGGACTTTGGACTTTTGGAATCAGAGCTAGCAAAGTATGATTGTAATCAGCCATGTTACTCTGGTTATTCCATGCTTGGATGATGTGCTGATATAGTGAAAATTGGACTGTATCCCAATTTTCCTTGTAAAAGAGAGCTGGAAATCCGTCTACTCCAGGAGCTTTCAAAGAACCAATTCCAAATATAGCTTTTTTAATTTCCAGAATGTTAGGGGGTGCTGATGCTGTTACCAATATATGCTTCTAAGGGCGGGTAGGAACAAAGAGTTTAGAGTGTATGTAGTTCTGTTTGTTCTTCTTGATATAAATTTTTGGAAAAATCTACTGCTAAAAATTTTAAAGCATTTGGATTGTCTATCTGTTCCGAGGGTTACCTGAAACTGTAGGTCGATCTTGGATGAGATCTTCTGTATTAGTCGGAGCCGACGTGTCCGGCAGGTGTACAGCAGCCGGAGCTGGTGTGTCCGACTTGTTGGACTTGGTGGTGGTGCTGATCCTTCGTCCCCAGAGGGTGGGGGTACCTGCAAGGGACTCCGATGCTTAAGTTAGCAAGGGCATTAAGCAGGTATTGAGTAGAATCAGTGTATCAGTTATACCTGGGTGCTCCAGTGTATTTATAATGGTGAGATGTGGCCTCCTGTGGATAAGATAAGTTAGTTATCTTATCTTATCTTTATCTTTAAGTGAGGTTATCTTTTAAGGGAACCGCCTTTATCCCTGTAGGCTTGGGTCGCCTTCGGATTTGGGGCGTGTTCCTCTATTTGGGCCCTTTGTTTGGGCTTTCCTGTGACTTGGCCGAGCTCTTTGAGAAGAGGTCGGGTTGTCCTGACCTGAAGAGGTCGGTCGCTTTGCCTGTAGAACATCCCGGGTCGGACAGCTCGACCCAGGGTATGAACAGTGCCGCTGCTTGAACTCGGTTTTCTCTTTTTGAGGCCGAGTCCTTGACTTTGGTCCTTCTTCGGTGAAGCCGAACTCAAGCATTTTGTCGATTCCTTTGTAGGAGTTTTTTGAATGTAGAACGTTTTTCTGCGCGCTTTTATATCGGTGCTTTGGAAACATGCGAGGGTTTAATGCCTTCATTAATTTTGACATTAATTGCCCTGTTTCCCTTTGGCTCTTTTATTTTTGATTTTGAAAACCCAGAAACGGTTTCTCTCCTTCGGCCTTTTCGTAACTTCCTCGCATTTCTCTCGCTTTTAACTTTCTTCGTGTTTGTGGCGTTGTTTGGTTTTTCTGAAGCCTCCGCCTGGAGTTTTGCAGTTCCGTGTTTCAGCCCAGCGACGTTGCCTTTGCTCGTGTCTTCTCTTTTATTTTTGAAAGAACATTTCCAGATTTTTCGCCTTCCCTCTTCAACTTCCTTGAAGCCTGCTGCCTTTTTTCCAGGTTGGTACTAACTTTCTTGCTTCTTTTGCGGCTTTAATTTTTTGGTGAAGCTTTGATTTTGCATGTTTGAAAGTTTGAACCTTTTCGTGATCTTGTGTTTTGGTTGTCGCTGTAAACGTGTTTTCCTTGGCTTTCTTTCGTGCATTCTTTTGGCATTTCCGTTGAGGCTTTCCGGAGTTTTACTGTTGCTTTCTGGTATTGGTAGAAGATCTGTATCTGTTTTTTACTTTTTTGGAGATTGCTTCCTGTCTGATCCTTTTTTTCAAAAAAGGTTGTGTCTTTAATGGTCCCATGCTTTGTTGCTTTTGGGAATGTTTTGCTTGGTAGGCTCTGTAATGATTTGCCGTGTTTTTTCTTTGATGAAAAGCGCTTTGTTGTTTTGAATCCTTTTTGAGAAATGCTAGGATGTAAGCTGTAGAGTTTTTGTGGAAACCTTGCTTTGTTACTGCCTCCAAAGGATGCCCCAGGACTTTTGGTTTGAATCTTGGGGTTTTCCTTTTCGCAGTTTCATCGCCTGAGAAGTTTTGACCGAGTTGTTTTCTCCCTATCCGAGATGTTTGTAGTAACCCCTATCTTTTTTCTTACTTTGTAGGATTTAGTTGGCCTCATGTCTTCTCGCAATAACATTGTAGAGATGTCTTCCAGAGTTCCCGAAGGAATGTCCGATTGGCTGGACTCCCTTGTTTTGTTGTGTGTTTTTGTTGTGGATGCTGAATTCTGCACAGAGCTGAGGAAGCGTCATAGGATTTGTGGGAACAATGCTCGCGAGGAGGATTACGAGCTTGTTGCTCCTGATTCTGACGAGAGGGTTTGCTTTCCGACTTCCATCGAGGGGGAGCGTCCTTTCTTTTATGCTTATGAATACTTCTTCAGCCAATTGAATGTTACTTTTCCTTTTACTGCTTTTGAAACCGACCTGTTGTGGTCGTGTAATATTGCTCATCCCAACTTCACCCCAATTCCTGGGGTTTTATTAAAATTTTTCAACTTCTCTGTCATGAACTAGATGTAACACCTTCCCAAAATTTGTTTTTTTTACTTGTTTGTTTTTGCCAAGCCTGGCGGCTCTTCAAAAAAGAAAGCTTATTGGGTTTCTTTCCGGTCCGCCCAGGGCCATAAAGTGTTTGCAATGTATGATGAGTCCTTTAAGGACTTCAAAAACTACTTTTTTAAAGTTCGAGCTGTTGAGGGGGCCCGTCCCTTTTTTCTTGATGAAAATGACGAGTCTGCTTTTCCTCTAGAGTGGCAAAAGAATGTAAGAGTGCCACGTTACACATGGGAAATGCTTAGTGAGGTTGAGCGGGCTTTTGTAGTTGTTCTTGAAGATTTGTGGGGGAAACCTCCCCATCTGGATACAAAGAGTTTTCTGAATGATCCGTCTTTGGTTCGGCCTGCTTTGGGTATTTTTTTGTCTATTGGCCCGACTTGCCTCTATATTTATTTCTTTTTTGTTCCTCTTTCGTGACTCTTTGTCTTGGTTGTTTTTGTCTTTGCAGAGATGTCTAAAAACAATGACTCCATGAAGGCCTTCAAGAAGGCGAAGAAGGCAACTGCTGCTCTGAACATCTCAGCCAAGGTGGCTAGTGAGGGATCTTCACAGGTCCCCCTGAAGCCCCCTGTGCCGAGTTCCCTTGGGCTGAGGAAAGTGATTCCTACTCCCCAGTTTCATCAGGTCGATCCTTCTCAAACTTCTGCTGCTGCTTCTGGTGCCCCCCCTTTGAAAAAGCAAAAAACATCCGAGCCCTTTAACTTGGATGCTCCGGACTTTGATGCCATTGAGTTTGTTGACCAGCAAATTGCCCCCTATGGTGGGCTTTCCATGGACGATGTGTCTCTTTTAAAGCATTTGTACTTTATTACCCAAAATAGTGTGAAGATGGCCCACATGGGTGCGGCTATTTTTTGAACAATTCAGGGGATTCCGGTTCATGCTACCAAATCTTTTATGGAGGAGGCCAAGTCAGAGTTTGATCGAATTAAGGGTCTGAAGGAGGAGTTGGAGGTGAAGTTGGCCAAGGTGGAGAAGGAACTGGAGGGTGAGAAGGCCAGCTCTATTGCCCTTGCCGCTTCTCTGAAGCTGGCCGAAGACATGGCTTTGAAACATAAGGATAGCTATATCTCAGCTTATAGGGAATTGATGCGTCTTCGGGAGGAGGTGGAGATAGCTCGGGCTAATTATAGTGAGCTTCAGGGTCATCTTGTGGGTAGCGTAACTGCTGCCTCCGAGAACCTGATGGAGCAGTTCCGGGTTGTTGCTCCTGATGCCGACTTGACTCTCATCAGTCTGGATAATGTTGTGAGAGATGGTAAGACTGTCCCTGATGACCAGGATGATGAAGAGACTGATCCTCCCCTGGTGCCTTCTCTTAAAGTGTCGACCTCCTCTGTTCCTCCCGTCACATCTGATCCGGATTGCCAAATTCTGAACCGAGATGATGGAATCGTGGATGCCGTGCCCCTTCAAACTCGTCCTCCTTCTCCTCATACTGATGTTGCTGGGAAAGCTCCTGATCTTTAGCTGATCTTTTTTCTGGACATTTTATGTAAATAGCCCGTTTTTGTGGGCTTTTGAACTTTTGTTTTGTTTTGATGCTTCTGGTTGTCTTGCAACTTTTTTGGAAAAACAAAAGTAGCTTCTAAGGTTGATTTTGTGATCCCTTGAAGCTTTTATCATATTATGCATGATATCTGTTGAAATTTTGCTGTTCTGACCTCTTTAGGTTGTTTGCATGCTTTATCGTTTGTAGCTTGGATCCTTTTGAGGTCGTGCCTGTGGGGGGTCCGACTTTTTTCTCGGTTTCCTCGCTCTTTGTTTGTATTTCTGACGCCTTATGACCGATTTCTTTATATTGGTCCCCTTCAAAAGTTTATTTTGTGATCCCCTTTTCTAGACTTTTACTTGGTCTTTTTCAGGGATTATGTTGATAACTTTCTAATGGTAGGAGTCCGACTTGGTTGTGTCGGTCTCCTTTAAGTTATTTTTTCGTAGTCCTCTTTTTTGGATCTTTGTCAGATCTCTTTCAGGAACTACTTGTATAACTTTTCCAATGGTAGGAGTCCGACTTGGTTGCGTCGGTCTCCTTTAAGTTATCCTTTGTAGTCCTCTTTTTTGGATCTTTATCAGATCTCTTTCAGGGACTACTTGTATAACATTTCTGATGGTAGGAGTCCGACTTGGTTGTGTCGGTCTCCTTTAAGTTATTTTTTCGTAGTCCTTTTTTTTGGATCTTTGTCAGATCTCTTTCAGGGACTACTTGTATAACTTTTCTGATGGTAGGAGTCCGACTTGGTTGTGTCGGTCTCCTTTAAGTTATTCTTCGTAGTCCTCTTTTTTGGATCTTTGTCAGATCTCTTTCAGGGACTACTTGTATAACTTTTCCAATGGTAGGAGTCCGACTTGGTTGCGTCGGTCTCCTTTAAGTTATCCTTTGTAGTCCTCTTTTTTGGATCTTTATCAGATCTCTTTCAGGGACTACTTGTATAACTTTTTTGTTTTGGGCTGACTTTGTTATGTCAGGCCCTTCTAAGTTAAAGTAATCCTCTTTAATAGGGTTGGCCAGACCTCTTTCCAGGGTTTACTTATAACTTGGGTTGACCTGGTCCGATTTCTAAATGTCGGCCAGTCTTTTAAGTTATTATATTAGCTATCCGTAAGACCTCGTCAGGTTCTTTTATTGGATTGCTTTCGATAACTTCTTACATTATTCTGTGTTCATCTTTGCCGATTTGTAGAAAATGGTTGGCGTCTTTAGGTCGTCTTTTGGGTGAATCGCGTTTTCACCTTTATCGGACGATTGTCTTTATCGTGGTCGCGCAGTGAATTTGTTTTTCACTTTCTGCCGACCTGTTGCTTTATAATCGGACGATGAATACTTCAGATTAATGCGTCTTGGAATCTTGTAGAATATCTAAATAATTTTTATTCAAAGGAAAAAAAATGCAAACATGTACATGTGGGAGTTTCCTTGTCCCTTTAAGTCGGGTACGATCTAGGTCTCGATATGGTGCCTCATTAAAAAACCTTTTCAGGAAAAAGAGCGCATCCATTTAGTGAGATCTTTTACCTTTTCTAACTGTAGTACCTTCTTAGGTTGCAGGCGTGCCATGATCGAGGAAGCTCTCGTCCATCGAGCTCGGACAGTCTGTAGTATCCCCTCCCCAATACTTCAATGATTCGGTAGGGTCCTTTCCAGTTTGCTGCCAGCTTTCCTTCTCCGGGTCGAGTTGTTCCGATGTCATTTCTGATTAAGATGAGATCATTTTCTGCAAAACTTCTCGGCACTACCTTTTGATTATATCTAGAAGCCATTCGTCGCTTTAGGGCTTCTTCCCTGATTCGAGCTCTTTCTTGTATTTCGGGTAACAAGTCGAGCTCTTCTCTCTGGAGTTGGGAGTTTTCTTGTTCATTGTAGTGGACTACTCGGGGAGATCCTTCTTCGATTTCTATTGGAATCATTGCCTCCGCTCCGTATGCTAGTCGGAATGGTGATTCGTTTGTAGTGGAATGAGGGGTTGTTCGATATGCCCATAGGACCTGTGGAAGTTCCTCGGCTTCTTGTAGCCTCCGCTTTAATCCGGCCAATATAACTTTGTTGGCCGCTTCGGCTTGTCCATTGGCTTGGGGATGTTCAACGGAGGTGAACTGGTGTTTTATGTTCAAGTCAGCCACCAGTTTTCTGAAGCCTGCCTCTGTAAATTGGGTACCGTTGTCCGTGGTGATGGAGTATGGTACCCCGAACCTCGTAATAATATTTCTATATAGGAATTTTCGACTTCTTTGAGCGGTGGCGTTGGCCAGGGGTTCTACCTCGATCCATTTTGTGAAATAATCTACTCCTAGTATGAGGAATTTTACTTGTCCCGATCCCTATGGGAAGGGTCCGAGAAGGTTGAGTCCCCATTTCGCAAATGGCCAGGGTGAGGTTACGCTGATGAGCTTTTCTGGTGGGGCGATGTGAAAGTTGGCATGCTTTTGGCATGGTGGACATGTCCTTACAAATTCTGTAGCCTCCTTTTGCAGAGTTGGCCAATAGAACCCCGTCCGGAGTATCTTTTTGGTGAGAGCTTGCGCTCCGAGATGATTACCACAAATAACGCTGTGTACTTCCTCCAAGACTTCCTTTGTGTTGGAAGTTGGTACGCATTTTAGTAAAGGTGTTGATATCCCTCTTTTGTACAGCGTGTTGTTTATGATGGTGTAGTACTGTGCCTCTCTTTTCAGCCTCTTTGCCTCCTTTTCATTTGTGGGGAGTTCTTCTGTTTTAAGGTAGTTTATTATGGGTGTCATCCATCCTTGATCCCAACCTATTATGGCTAGGATTCTTTCTTCTTCCGCTATTGATGGGTTCTATAGTACCTCCTGGATGAGGCTTCTGTTGTTGCCCCCTGGTTTGGTGCTGGCTAATTTTGAAAGGGCGTCAGCTCGGGCATTTTGCTCACGAGGTATGTGGTGGATCCTATATTCCCCGAGTTGTCCGAACTGTTCTTTGGTTTTATCCAAATATTTTTTCATGGTCGGATCTTTGGCTTGGTAGCTTCCCGTTATTTGTGAGGTGATGACTTGTGAGTCACTGTAGATGTTGAGTTTCCGAGCTCCAACCTCCCTAGCCAGCTTCAGACCAGCTAGTAGTGCTTCGTATTCTGCCTGGTTGTTTGAGGCCGGGAATCCGAATTTAAGGGAGAGTTCAAGTTGAGTTCCTTGATTGCTTTCAATTATCACACCCGCACCGCTTCCTGTTTTATTCGAGGATCCATCCACATATATGTTCCATTCTATGGGGATTTCCGGGATATCTGTAAATTCCGCGATGAAGTCGGCCAGGTGCTGCGATTTGATTGCTGTACATGCCTCGTATTGGAGGTCGAATTCAGAAAACTCGATTGCCCATTGTAGGATTTTTCCTGCTAGATCTATTTTCTGCAATATCCCTTTTATGGGTTGGTTTGTTCGGACTTTAATGGTATGCGCTTGGAAATATGGGCGAAGTCGCCGGGATGTGAGGATCAGAGCGTAGGCAAACTTTTCTATTTTCTGGTAGTTCAACTCGGATCCCTGTAGTGCTTTACTAATGAAGTAGACGGGTTGCTGTCCTTTTTCGTCTTCTCGAATCAGCGCTGAGGCTATTGCCCGACTTCCTACTGCGAGGTATAGTATGAGCGATTCTCCCTCTTGTGGTCGAGATAGGATAGGTGGTTGCCCTAAGAATCTTTTGAAGTCTTTGAAGGCTTGTTCACATTCCGCTGTCCATTCGAAGTTCTTTCCTTTCTTTATGGTAGCATAGAAAGGGAGGGATCTTATTGCTGATCCTGCTAGGAATCTGGACAAGGCTGCCAACCTTCCATTGAGCTGTTGTACCTCTTTGACGCAGGTTGGGCTCTTCATGTTGAGTATGGCCTGATATTTATCTGGATTTGCCTCGATTCCCCTTTGTGTGAGCATAAATCCTAAAAATTTACCTGCTTCTACTGCGAAGGTGCATTTAGCCGGATTGAGTCGCATGCCATGTTTCCTTATGGTATCAAATACTTGAATCAAATCGGTTAGCAATGTCTCTTCGCTTTGTGTCTTTATCAACATATCATCCACGTAGACCTCCATGATTTTTCTGATGTGATATGAGAAGACTTTATTCATTAGTCTTTGATAAGTGGCTCCTGCGTTTTTCAGGCCGAAAGGCATCACAATGTAACAATAATTTGCCTTAGGTGTAAGAAATGAGGTTTTTTCTTGGTCTGGTGGATACATTGGTATCTGGTTGTACCCTGAGTATGCGTCCATGAATGAGAGATACTTGTATCCCGATGAAGCATCTACTAGAGCGTCAATGCTTGGGAGTGGGTAGGGGTCTTTCGGGCAGGCTTTGTTGAGGTCGGTGTAGTCGGTGCACATTCGCCACTTCCCATTTGACTTTTTCACCAAGACGACGTTTGCTAGCCATAGTGGATATTTGACTTCCCTTATGAACCCGGCCTCAAGTAGTGCTTGTACTTGTTCTTCTACAGCCTGAGTTCGTTCTGGTCCAAGTTTTCTCCGTCTTTGTTGTACCGGTCGGGATCCCGGATAGACTGCCAATTTATGGCTCATTAGTTCGGGATCAATACCTGGCATGTCGGCGGCTTTCCATGCAAAGAGATCAACATTGTCTCGTAGGAACCGTATTAGTGATTCCTTTATGCCTCCTTTTAGGATCGTACCAATATTAGTTGTTTTATCCGAGGTATCTCCGATCTGGATTCTTTCTACTTCTCCTTCGAGTTGTGGTCGGAGTTCTTCTCGTCTCTGAACTCCACCGAGCTCGATCGTGTGGAACTCTCCTCCTTCACCTCGGAGGTTTAGGCTTTCGTTATAACAGCGACGTGCCATCTTTTGATCTGCCTTTATCGTAGCTATTCCTTCCGCAGTTGGGAACTTCATACATAGATGTGGAGTTGAAACTATTGCACCGAGTTGATTTAACGTTGTCCGACCTATTAAGGCATTGTAAGCTGAACTTACGTTGACCACGATGTAGTCTATCTTGAGTGTTCTGGATTGGTTCCCCTTTCCGAAGGTTGTATGCAGCGATACGTATCCCAATGGTTGAACAGGGACATCTCCCAATCCGAACAGACTGTTTGGGTATGCTGTTAGCTCTTTTTCTTCTAGGCCGAGTTTGTCAAAGGCAGTTTTAAATAAGATGTCGGCAGAGCTTCCCTAATCGATTAGTGTGCGGTGGAGGTTGGCATTTGCCAATATGATCGTGATGACCATGGGGTCGTCATGTCCTGAGATGACTCCGGATGCATCTTCTTTAGTAAACGTGATTGCCAGGATGTCTGGTGTCTCCTTCAGTCCTTCGACATGGTATACCTCTTTGAGGTGTCGTTTGCGGGATGATTTGGAGATTCCTCCCCCAGCAAATCCGCCGTGTATCACGTGGACATGTCTTTTTGGTGTGCGAGGCGATCGTTCAGATCGTCCGACGTCTTCATCCCTCCTTCTTTTTCTTGGTTCTTCGTCCCGATTGGCCAAGAACCGATCTAACTTTCCTTCTCGAACTAATCTTTCTATGACATTTTTCAAGTCGAAACATTCGTTGGTGGAATGTCCTCGAAGTCGGTGATATTCACAGTACTCATTCCGATTTCCCCTCCTCTTTTGCCTTTAAGTGGCCGAGCTGAGGGGATTTTTTCCGTATGGCAGACTTCTTTGTAAACGTCTACCAAGGATACCCTAAGAGGGGTGTAGTTGTGATATTTCTTGATTTTCTATCCGGAGCGATCTTCCTTTTTCTTGGATTCTTTATCTCGGTTGGCAGAACCGGACCTTGAGGCTTCGCCAAGTCGAGAATTTTCCTCCATGTTAATGTACTTCTGCGCTCGCTCTTGTACTTCGTCTAGGGATGTCGGGTATCTTTTTGATATAGATTGACTAAATGGTCCTTCTTGCAGGCCATTTATAAGGCCCATGATGGCAGCTTCTGTTGGCAGATTTTGTATATCCATGCATGTTTTGTTGAATCTCTCCATGTAGTTGCGAAGACTTTCTCGATCTCCTTGCTTGATCCCTAGTAGGCTAGGCACGTGTTTGGCTTTATCCTTTTGTATGGAGAATCGGGCCAGGAACTTCTTGGCCAGGTCGTCGAAACTCGAGATGGATTTTGGAGGTAGGTTGTCGAACCATTTAATGGCTGTCTTGGTGAGGGTTGTTGGAAAGGCTTTGCAACGAACTGCATCTGAAGCATCGGTGAGGTACATTCTACTTCTGAAGTTGCTGAGATGATGGTTGGGGTCGGAGGTACCGTCATATGGAGCCATATTCGGAAGCTTGAAATCCTTTGGAATTTTGGTTTTCATAATTTCTCTAGTAAATGGATCTTGATCTTTTTGAGAACTATCCTCCGTGGATGGTCGCGTGGCTTTAGTTTTGAGATCAGCTTCGAGTTTTATGAGCTTATCTTCTAATTCTCGGCGTCGCCTTATTTCCCGGCGTAGATCTTCTTCTTTTTCACGTTGATGTTGGGCTTCTTTCTCAAGTTGCTCCAATCGATTTTGAAGTGCTCCTATTACTCCTGGATTTGATGAATTTTTGTCTCCGTTGGTTTCTGGAGTATCTTTGAGTATTGTGTCCGCGTTTTTATGCGGCGTTCTGTCTTCCAAACCTGAATCGTGGTCGTTGTCATGGTCATCCGCCATGTTAATGGGATGACTTCCAGGTTCCCCGGCAACGGCGCCAATGTTCCGAGCGTTACCTAAAACTGTAGGTCGATCTTGGATGAGATCTTCTGTATTAGTCGGAGCCGACGTGTCCGGCAGGTGTACGGCGGCCGGAGCTGGTGTGTCCGACTTGTTGGACTTGGTGGTGGTGCTGATCCTTCGTCCCCAGAGGGTGGGGGGTACCTGCAAGGGACTCCGATGCTTAAGTTAGCAAGAGCATTAAGCAGGTATTAAGTAGAATCAGTGTATCAGTTATACCTGGGTGCTCCAGTGTATTTATAATGGTGAGATGTGGCCTCCTGTGAATAAGATAAGTTAGTTATCTTATCTTATCTTTATCTTTAAGTGAGGTTATCTTTTAAGGGAACCGCCTTTATCCCTGTAGGCTTGGGTCGCCTTAGGATTTGGGGCGTGTTCCTCTATTTGGGCCCTTTGTTTGGGCTTTCCTGTGACTTGGCCGAGCTCTTTGAGAAGAGGTCGGGTTGTCCTGACCTGAAGAGGTCGGTCGCTTTGCCTGTAGAACATCCCGGGTCGGACAGCTCGACCCAGGGTATGAACACTATCCATATACCATCCTGTGATCTCAATTTGATGATCTTGTTCCTTTTTCTTCTTATGATTGTTTTAGTATGGAAGTATTTTTTATTACGGTCCCCGTCCACAATCCGATTCTCCCTAACTTTTTTGCATCCAGAACACCTCCTATCTACCTAGGACAGCTTCCAATTCCTCTCTTAATTCTTTCTCCAGGTTGTCAAGATAAGGGTTGCGTCTATAAGACGGTGCTTGCTGGATACCCCCAATCCTATTCAAAAGTCTTCTCTTTTGTTTATTCACATGGCCAAATGTCTCCTTATTCCAACTCTTCAGATGACTAGAAAGGTGAGTTAGAGCGCATCCGAGATTAGCACTTCCTTTCCAATTCTCTTTGATGACTTTTTTATACTCCGGATGGAGGCTCTACATGGCTTCAATCCTGAAAGGCTTGTCTATGAGGTGTTGATTTTAAGGTCTCAAGGAGATAAGCAAAGGATGGTGGTCAGAGTTGGTGTGGGTTAGCACATCAACTCTGGCTTCATGAAACCTGATTTGTCACGACGCATTTGATAAAGCTCTGTCTAGCCTTTTGAAGACTCTTTCTAAGCCTTCCCACTTAGGTCCCCTCCAGGTAAATTTAGAGCCACAAAATTCCAGGTCCATCAGTGAGCAGTTATTGATCCAGTTTCTAAATCTTCTACAGGCACGAGCATCAGAACGACCTCCTCCTTTCTTTTCCAAAGGATGGTTATTTCATTAAAATCACCAGCCAGCAACCACTCTTCTCCCATATTAGTAGCAATATTGCGCAAATCTCCAGGTTTGCTTTCAAACCCTTTCTTGAGGGTTAGCATAGATTGCCGTAAAGATCCAGCTTGCCTGGTTACCTTCTTGAATTCTCATGTGAACATATTGTGTCTTCGAGACTAAAAAATTTATAGCAAGGTCTGAATCCCTCCAAAGGATCCAAATGCCTCCACTGAAACCACATGCCTCCTCAATATGATAAAAAGCAAAACCCAATTTACTATTGACATTTTTCGCATTATCCCCACTGCATCTTGTTTCTAGCAAGATTACAAGGTTTGGATTCTGAATTCTTACCAGTTCTTTTAGAGAGCGACCAAAAGCCACACTGGCGGCTCCCCTGCAATTCCAAGTCAGAATCATCATATATAGAAATATAACAGGTAACCTGATCTTCCTCATCACAGAATTTTTCATCTCTCTGCCCCATTTCGGGCATCATCCACATCCATTTGAGGCTCCTCTTGAGAGTTTTGGTTAGCTTGTTTTCCAACTCCAGCTGATTGAGATTGGAAAGCCACACACTTATTTTGTTGTAGTTGCTCCTCCACCCTCTTCGCTACTACAACCATCAACTCTGTATTGATGGAATTGAGGTCTGGAAGCTCTGGTTCTTGATTATACTCTATCTCTTCATTTGTGTTAACTGTTTCTGGAATAAAAGAGTCTTCCATATCTAACTCCAGGTTGTGCTCAAATGTGTTGGGATTACTTTGGGGGTTACTGACTTGTGCACATATGTTGCTTGTATTGTTCTTGTTAGGATGGGTCTTTGATGTCTTAGAGACATGAGTTTCTTGGCCAAGGTTTTTGTTCAGTGTTAGTCTATCTTGACCTAGGTTGGGTTGCGATTTTTGGGGCTGAGGTAGTGCGGAGACAGGTGTCTCCTTTGCAAGTTTTTGGTTCTGGTTTGGACTTTTCTCTACTTGTTGGGGTCTATTTTGGTTTATGTTAGGCTGTGATTTTTGGGCTTCAGATAGTGTTGGGTCATTTTGCAAGGCATTGCTATTTTTTGAACTATTAGGGACTTGGGTAGTATCTTTTTTGGTTGTTTCATTCCTATAGAAATTCTTTCCATATTTTGCTCCTGTGGTCCCATTGCACCATCATTGGCATTCGTAGCCTCCTCATCATTCAGAATAACGAACTTCATACCACTAACCACTTTCTTTTCATTTTTGCTTGTCTCTCCATCCACTCCACTAACTGTACCTACACCTTCTTTTACCGTTTTCCTGCCGCGTGTAGTTTTTTGGACAATTATCCATAGTCCAAAGGCTTCTCTTTGTTCCTCCTGGACTTCTTTGCCCTTTCCCTTCTTACCCCTGTCTTCTTCCCTGCTTTGTTGGTTTTTCATCCTTTCACCTTCTTGATTCATCCTTGCATGTTGCTGTTCAGTGCTTCCAGGAGGCTTATTTTGAACCTTTTTCGGGCATCTTTGCTTCTTATGTCCGACCATCCTACATGCAAAGCATATGTTATGAATTCTTTCGTACTCCACTAAGTAACGGACTTCATTGATGGCATATTGAGCTACAAGTAATTCAATGAGGTCCAACTCGACACAAAGTCGCACAAATTTGTCTCTGCATTTCTCTACCGTGTAAGTGTCTACTCTAAGGGTTCTGCCGATGATGTTCCCGATTTGTCTAAGCATCTGTTCCTCATAATACTCGATTGCTAAACCGGGAAGTCTCACACACGCCGCAATCTTATCTATCTCCGCCTTCTCCGAATTAAAGTCGGGCTTCCAAAATCTTATGGAGAGATAGTGGCCATGATTTTCCATGGCCCTCCAGTCAACGCAAAATCCAGGTTCTCTTTAGAATAGAATTTGACAATGAAAAAATTATTGCCTAAATCGATCACTTCTATGCTACCTTGTCTGCTCCACATTGCCTCCAGTCTTCTAGTCAGAGTTGACAAGGATATTCGACGACCCATCAGTTTCACGATGAGCATCTCCCACCACGGGTTGTGGAGGTTCTTCATTTAAAATGAAATTATAGATACCTCCAACTTTCTCTGTGATTTCTGGCTGCTGGCTTTTCACCTCCCTTTCTTTTTCGTCGACTCGCTACTTCTCTTTTCCACCTTCTTTATCTGACTTGTCAGAATCTTCCTGAGAGGAGAAAAATGAGTCATCTTCTTCCATCTCTATAGGAATCTAACCTCCCTAACAGCCTCACAAAACAATTTCTTCGTCATGCTTATCTGTTCTAGAACTTCAACATCTTCTATCATCCAATTTTTTTCTCTGGGCATCAAGGATGTGTCTCTTGTAAACTCTTGTTCCGAACTTTCTTTTCTTATATTTTTGGTATTTCTAGTTGGCTCATGGGAATCGGACTACCGGAGTGAACCCCCCTCTTTCAAAGCTGCCTCTCATACGATGGTTCTTGATAGCGGAAAGATTAGAACTTGAGGAGACAATATCGTATAGACTTTTGAGGCGAATGTTACAATACTCCCTTGATGTTTGGAGTTTTAAAACTCCATATAATTTTAACAAAAAAAAACACTATTAAAATTTAAAATTCAATTTATTTTACGTTGTTTTAGGTTAACATTTAATGCATACTGATGAAATCAATAAATAATTAATACTTGAAAAACTACAAACATATTAATTACAACTTATAAAATATATTTTTAATAAATGATAATTATAATTATTATAAGAAATTTAATATGCTCTATTAATATATAAGTTATTTAATTAGTTAATAAAATCTAATTAATTAATAATTTTATATTTTATTTATTTTAATTATTTATTTAAAATTATAATTTATTTCATAAAGTTTATTTAATATATTATCTTCTTTTGTTCATTGAAAATAATAAATTTGTTTACCGACAAACTTATTCCTATTTCTGTACAATTTGAATCGTATTCGTATATTTTTATTTTTTTATTATTAATCTAATCTTATTCACATATTTGAATTTTAAATTTTTAAAATTTTTTATTTAAAATTTAGATAGATATAATTTAAATTAATAATTTAATTTAACAAAAATAAACGTATTCGTATTATTTTTATTATTTTAAGTAAAAAATATCTCTAACAAAATTTTCTAGGTAAGATTTATTAATCTTTTCAGATATTATGTACTTATATATACACTCTAATATTATTAATTTGAAAGATTATATATATCTATCTCTTTTGTTGAGATATTTAAAATCATGTTTAATCGCTTTACAAAAATAATACGAGAACATTTATTTAAAATAAGATGAATATATTTATTTAAAATTTAAAAATTTTAAATAAATTTATTCGTATTAATTTTAAAATAATATGAATATGTTTGTTTAAATAAAAAAATTTTAAAATAATAAGAGTATTATATCTTTTTAATTCTTTTAAATTTTTTATTTTTATCATAATTTTATAATAATTTAATATCAATCTAAAATAAAATAAATTTAAACTAAAACAAAAAATTTAATCCAAATAGAATTTAATGTTAATTCTTTTTTCTTTTCTTAATAATTAAATAATAATTTTTCTCTCTCTTATTAATTAAGAAGTACTAAAACTCCAAATACGTTAACTTTTATTTAACTTTTTAAAAAGAGTTTTAATACTCCAAACCTTCTAGGAGTATTGAATCAGGTCCCGACTTTTGACATGGTTATCTCTTTTTTTTTTTTTGGTCTTACATGGTGATCTCTTAAATTTGATAATTTGTTAAGGTAGAACGGTGTCGCCGAGTCGCGGACTAATTGTTTGTTATTGCTCGCTTGCTTACTGCTATCTTCTAGTTTTTTTTTTTTGAACGTTCTGACAGATAACTCTTTTAATTATTGGACTAACCACTAGGCCCATTTATTTTTTCTTTATTTGGGTCTTTGGTTTTTTTCGAAGTGTGAAGTGTGGACCCGCTGGAATCTGTGGTTTGGCGCCAATTATACAATAGGCATAACCATTCACCATTTACCACTGAGTGCCAATTTGATGTTCTTCAATCTTCAGTATCAACGACCTAACTCGGATTTACCATCAACGCAGAGTTTAGTGTAGCAACGCATCGATGGCGGAGACTATCTCTCCCATGGAAATCGACGGCAACGAAACCCTTTTCCCTTCAAGTACCGACAAGGGTAAGAGGGTCTTCGTCGCCGGGAACAACTCCGGTAACGGCAAGGCCACTCCGTGGGTCGAGAAGTACCGCCCTCAGTCCCTTGACGACGTCGCTGCTCACCGTGACATCATCAGTACCAGTAAGCTTCTTTTTTTCTGTCAACCCCCCCCTTAGGGTTTATGATTTCCTTTTTTTGTTAAATGTTAATCGTTTTTCGAACATAATCTCATTATATAGAATTTTTTCAGTATTTTTTGCGTGAGTTACTTTATTTCTTTTGGTGAATAGTTGTTCCTCCTATGATGGTAATACTACTAGGGTTTTAGGTATGTGGTGAATGGTGGTGCTATTTAGTTGGGTTGCGACAACATGGTTAGTAAGGGATTCCTTTTACTTCAGTCCTGGAATTTCGTTTGGGAATTTAATATATTCGTGCAAGTGTAATGGAAATAGAGGAGCTTGCATTATTCAGCTAGTCTTAGATCTTTTTATTTTTCGGTTATGTTTCTTTCTTAATTTGGTTTAGTAGATGCTTTGAAAATAAAAGGATTAATTTCCGTAAATTTTTTTTCGGAATTAAATTATTATGGTGTTTCTTTCATCTCTTGTGGTCAGGTTTTCACTTTATTTATTTACTGTTTCTCTTTTTGGTAGTTGATAGGCTGACTACTGAGAACAGATTGCCACATCTTCTACTATATGGTCCACCTGGCACGGGCAAAACTTCGACTATTCTTGCCGTGGCACGCAAACTCTATGGTGCGCAATACCACAAAATGATTTTGGAGCTCAATGCCTCTGATGACAGAGGAATTGATGTTGTACGCCAGCAGATTCAAGATTTTGCTAGCACCCAGAGCTTATCATTTGGGTTGTATTCTCTGCTCATTCTCTTTTTCTACTTATAAATCTTTATTGTGTGATTGACTAGTTTTTTACTTCAATGGTTTGTGCTTTGGAGTTAGTGTCAGTGGTGTACCTGATTCTGAGTTCTTTATAGTCCTATATCATTGGCATTGTAATATTCAGAAATCTCTTTTTTTGAGACTTGAATATGCAGGTTGTAACTTATATACGTGCTTTCATGAATCTCCTCATCAGTGAGCTCCTAATTTAGTCTATTCGAAAGTTGCACATTAAAGTTGTTATTGTATTGTGTAATTTTTAGTCCACTAGATGGGTTAATGAGACATTTTTTTCCCCTTTAACTAACCCTCAAGTTACCTCTGTTTAGTGCAAAGGCCTCAGTGAAATTGGTCTTGCTAGATGAAGCAGATGCCATGACAAAGGATGCCCAATTTGCATTACGTAGAGGTAAATGCTTGTTTTTATACTCTGATTCACTTCTGTGTATAGCTTCAATATATAACCATTCATCTTCTTGGGTGCAGTGATTGAGAAATATACAAAAAGTACAAGGTTTGCACTTATCTGCAATCATGTAAATAAGATTATCCCTGCACTACAATCAAGGTGCACTCGATTTCGGTTTGCCCCTCTTGATGAAGTCCATGTCACTGATAGACTGAAGCATGTTATTAAAGCTGAAGGGTAAGTTTCACCAACTGTATTATACAGCCTCCAATTCGATGTATGCTGAAATGCTCAATTTGAAATGGAAAGGGTATTATATTCTCTGGTTAATACTGACAATTAAATCATAGGATCAGGGTCATCTACACTGGAACAGTAGGTGTAATTAGAGAGATAAAAACAAGTATTCTGGGTGCCAAATTTCAAAAACTAGACCCAATTCTTGTTTCTATCGCTTTGTAACTCCACATGCAGTTCAACTGCGATGATTAAATCCTCGAGTTTTATTTGTTCTTTTTATGTGATTTGTATGATCAAATTATTGCAGTAAAATTTCTATTCAGTTTAGTCTGTCACTGAGGATTATTCATAATTTTTTAAAGGTTTATTAAGGACACGATTAATTTGTTTGGATGTTCAGCAAAAGTTGTAATTTGAATCTTGTACACTGCCTTTAAATGTGGAATGCAATTATTGTAATGAAAAACTAATATCTGTGCAATATAATACTGAATGGGCTGTGCATATTAATCTCCAATCCCATTGACATCTCACATCTCTTTCCTTCCTACTAGATATTCACTCTACTACATTGTTATTGATAGTTGTATCACTGTGATCCAATTTTGAATAACTTAGAATATGATGATTTCCATTCTGTGATTGAACTAGGCTTGATGTTGAAGACAGTGGCTTAGCTGCGCTTGTTCGGCTTAGCAATGGTGATATGAGAAAGGCTTTGAATATTCTTCAGGTGGTATTTCTTAATTAAATTATGCTTGCATTTTGATGTTTCTTTTGTCAAATAAAAGTGGTAATTGTAGATTTTTGGTAAAAAAATAATTGTAACCTTATTTTTGGAATGAGTATTTATTTCATCTGTGTGCACTCCTTGCTGCTTACATAGACATATTGTAATGTACATACTCATACTGTTATTTTTCAAATTTACAGAGTCAATATACAAAATTATGGAATCTAGGGTCATTCCTGGTGAAGTCTTGAATTGTACTAATATCATTCTTGTTTTCTGATTAAAATGACAAGGCTTTTCTGTTTAAGACTGCATATAATACATCACCGCTATTAATTTTTGTATTAAATTATCATCATTTGATCCTTTACGTGAATGCATGCCAGTATTGTCAAAGTTTTGACTTTTTAGGTTGTTAGGCTCCCATGACTTTCTTTCACTCAGCTCATGTCTAACTATCTGGGATAACTACCATGTCTCAATTCTTATCCTTGGGAGAACCTGATGTTATTTAATTTTTCCATTGTGTCAATGGATCCTATATGACAGTTTCCGTTGCTTTTAAATATTTGCAGTCAACGCATATGGCTTCTCAGCAGATAACAGAAGAAGCTGTATACCTGTGCACTGGAAATCCATTGCCCAAAGATATTGAGCAAATATCTTATTGGCTGCTAAATGAACAATTTTCAGAGAGTTTTAAAAGTAACAAGTGATTCCTTACTTTTTATAGTGAATTTTAAAGATGCAACTTATGATTTATATCTGGCATTAATTTTATAGGAATACATGAAATCAAGACAAGGAAAGGATTGGCCCTGGTAGATATTGTGAGAGAAGTGACAATGTGAGCCTTATGCATTGTACTTGCTGTCCATCTTCTCCTCTAATTATTATTATTATTTGCCCCTATCTTTACTATATTCTTATCACAGGTTTGTCTTTAAGATTAAGATGCCTCCAGATGTCCGAGTACAGTTGATTAATGATTTGGCAGACATAGAGTATGTATTGCTATACTATACTGTTCTTTTGCACAAGTCTGAGAACATTATTTAATTATTATTCACATATGAATGAAGAATCAGTAATTCTGTATGCATTGGAAGTATATATGCCCAAATAACCAGTCTCTATTATGTTAGATATGATATCATCCATTATTATCAATGCAGTTAAGGGTTAAACGGCGTGTTGTTGTCCCCTCCCTCCCCCTGCTCCTATTCATTAGTATGTGATGTGAAGGAAATTTCATCTCTTACAGGTACAGATTAAGTTTTGGGTGCAATGACAAGCTTCAGCTTGGTTCAGTTATCGCTACGTTTACTCGAGCCAGATCTGCACTGGTTGCTGCTGCTAAATAGCCTACTTTGATCTGTTCAACTTGGTGGCTGCTTTCACATGCTCTTTGGCCTGGCTTGCCAGCTTTTGCACCATCAAGAATGAGTTTAGGGTCTAAATTTGTAAAGACAAACGTTGTTTGTCGGTTTTTAACTTAAAACCAGTTTTCACTTTACATAATCTCAAGTTAGATCTTTCAGTGTTTATTATCGTAATTTATCAACATGTTCACTGCTATTCAGTTTAAGAGAGACATCGGAATGAATGTCTTCCCTACCTTTGACTGAACCCATACAAGTTAATGCCAGATTAGAGTTCCATCCTAATTAGTATAGGATAAATGTTTTAGAATTAAAGAACTAACATAGTGAAATAAGGATGAGATTATGCAATGATTTGATAGTGTAATAATACATTAGTTCCAAGTCATAAGGGATGCAAATGTCAAGCTAATAAATGGATTTGTGAAGTAATAATAACTAATAAGATCCCACAAGACACGATTCTAGCAAAGACAATTTATGATGTTACACAACCTATCTCTTACTTTACAGAAAGCAAAATGTATAAAAAGTTACTAAGATTTATTAAATAATTTATCATATTTGATTATATTATTATCTAACATTTGTCACATGTCAAAATTCGAGACTGAAAAAAACTCAGCAAGTAACTAATCAATGTTATGTATATGTAGACAGCAGTATAAGATCACTTAGCTAGAGTTGGACAACTATCTAGTAAATTATGTAAACTAGACTTACTTTGACTTCATAGTAAAAACTGGAAAAAACATGAATTCTGCATACATACTTTATTTTCCTAAATCCGTGGCTCGAGAAATCAATAGACCTAAACACATTAATACGGGGTAATCTAATTAGAATAATAAACAGTACAATATTTAATACTATATTCCGGTAAAATATGCGTGTTCGTCAGAGACACATCTCACCCTCCAACCACTACACAAATTACATCATGCCTAGACCTAAATATGTAACTATTTGACATAATGTCCATTATCACATCATAATATTTTATTCTTGCATAAGCACCATATATTTTAATTCGGTGTCAAAATCAATAAGGGAAAAAAAAAACACTGACAATATTGAAATGAAATGGTCTCGAGACTCTAACTGCGTTACACTTCAGATATGATAGAATGGATAGAATATAACATATAGATTAAAAAGTAAACGCAGTACTAGGTCGCAATCATACAAACTACTTGAAACAAATTTTATTTTTTATTATTAACATCAATGAAATAAAATTATTTTAAATTCTCATGTTGAAATTTAAAATTAAAATTAAAATTTAAAATTTAAATTTCAAATAATTTAAAAAATTATGTGGCACAGAATAAAATTAACCATTTATATTAACTAATCATAAATAGATGGAAACATACACCACCATCCACCGTATAGTTTACCCCCTCCGGTCTTACACTCTACATTGTACAAAATAAACTATACACAGCCCAACCTAGCGAACCTAGCGACTACCCAACATCCACCGTCAGACTCCCCAAACGATATTCTAATCCCACGACCCAAATCAATGGGCGCACAATGCTGCACACCTAACGCATGCATTTTTTTCATTTTCCCTTCTTCAGATTCTCCCCTTGCTGTTCCATCTCGTTGACCCATCCATGGACTCGCACCCGCACAGGCACACTCATGGACCTTAACGTCTCGTGCTGCCGTGGAATGCACCATAGTGCATATCAAAGGTTTTCCATAAAAAGATTCTTTCTCTGGTGTTCTACTATTACTAGCGCGTTCAGAACGGTTTCGGAAGGTTCATGAACATATCCTGAAGCGGCGACATCTGATTGTTACCCTGGAACGGGAACCCAAAACCGTTCGTGAGTGTGGCATCGAGGTAATTATACGCACTTTCGAGGTTTTTATCCCACTCGTTCCACTTTGGCTCGCTCTGAACCTCGCTCGCAAACTCCGGCGACACCACCTGCTCCGAGCAACTCGAGTCCGTGTGAAGCTTCGGAACTGAATCGGAGTTGTCGAAGTACATATAATCTGTCGTCACGCCGCCTGCCGAAGCCTGAGCCGTAGGAGGATGCGGTGGAAGTACGCCCCCGCCGCCGCCACGTGGAACTATATCGGGCTTCTTGTCTTCGACTTCCGAAGATTCGGCCCTCTGGTTCACGACGGTACTGACGCCGCTGCTCGGTTGTTGCTTCTCGATTGATCCTTTCTTATTGTAGATGCGACACAGCACCCAGTCATCCAGCTGCCAAAAGACCACAATGGTTTTTAGATCTATCCATAGAAAACTTGTAGAAGATAATGATTGTGATTCTTCATGATCGTATTAATTGATTAATTTCCTTTTTAAAAAAATAAAAATCAATTTGAGACAGTTCATGCACACACGCCACAAGTTTGCATGTTCAACTTGTGATCAGTCAATGTCACGCATCAAATGATCACGAAGGTGTGTGTCATGAGAACAAATTTGGGCCACATGTTTTTTCACCAAAAATTCTCAACGGGTCCACACGCAGCTCTTATCTTTATGCTGTACAACAAGATAATCACTGCTTATTTGTATGGCTGGCCACACTGACTGGCCGCAAAACAAGATAGGGACCAGAGGGGTAAATCGGTAATCTCATCCCATCATAATAAAAAATTTTTTTAATGACTCTGTACTTGACAACTAATCAGCTACAGTGTATGCTGAGGTATATACCCTGAGGCTATTCTTTTTGCGAACAGAACGATCTACGTCTGCAAGACGATATTCGTGCATAATCCAATTGGTCTTATCTCCTTTGGGAGCCTTTCCAGAGTAAAAGACCAAAGCTTTCTTAATCCCAACTGGTTTGGGTTGTCCAATAGGCTTATCGGCTCCGGTTGCCTTCCAGTAACCAGTTCCTGCAGCCCGATTCGGTCTAGACCCATTCGGATATTTTCTATCTCTAGGTGAAAAAAAATACCACTCCTTCTCACCATAAGAAGCCATACCTGCAAAAACAATCATTATAATTAAATAATCAATCACAACAAGTATATATTAATGAATTAAAAACTAATTAACATTACGGTAATTACCAGGAAGGTCCCAGGGATCATATTTATAAAGGTCGATCTCGGCAATGATCGGAACAGCAATCGGTTGTGAAGTGCATTTACGGCAGAGATAGTGCAACACGAGTTCTTCATCTGTTGGATGGAATCGAAATCCAGGCGGCAATTGAAGCTCCGATGCCATTTTTGAAAGAACTGAGATACTTTAGTGAGATCTGGTGAAGGTAGATAAGAAGCTTTTCGCCTCTCTGAAAGACTAAGAAGAACTACGGCTGCGCTTGAAACTTAAAACGTAAGGGAGAGAAGGGTATTTATAGCGAGCGAAGGGGGACACGTGGCATGGTAAGCCAGCTGTTTCTAGAATACACGTGGGCGATAACGTTTTCTCTGGTGGTGGTGGTGAGCGTGAAGCGGGTGAGGGGGTCTAAAGAGCGAGGGGGTGGTGACGCAGTTGGACACGTGTCGATCAGTCAAGTGTGGTGCGTGCGTGTCGAGAGCCCACAAGAGATGATTTTGTCACTGCTTACGACACTCGTTTTGGACGGGCCTGAGGCCCAGTCGGTTGGGCCCCATCTTCTCACTGCTCATGGAGTCGGCGCCTTCTTTTGATTTTGTTGCAGTATGTTTCACGGTGAAATGAGGGTGCACGTGGCAGTTCGAGGATTTTTTACCGTTCGATCGTCGACTCGCGTGATTTATGATTTGGAGCTTCTCCATCGACACCATGCCCCACCATACCGCGTGGTCTCTTGCGGCTCCAAAACTTTTTCCCTACTCAAATATTTTAATATTTTTATTTCAAAATAAATATCTAAATTTATTGCCAAGAATTTTAAATCAATTTTTAATAAATTTTTATTATTTTAAAAGTCTTAACTATTATTAGTATAAATTATTTTTCTTATCTGGCTCTCTCGCTATATTAGAAATTTAGAATAGAGATAAATATATTTGTATCATCTTTTTTTGAAAGTTATTTATTATTAAGGAATGTGGTAGTTCTAAATATATGTAGGTGATGAAGAAAACTGAAAAATGCAATATTGCTGTCATGAATGATTATTTCTTTCCGGATTATGAAACGAGTAACATGCATAATGCATTAACTGTTATAACATAGTGGCTACTTTTTATATCTCAATAAAAATGGTAAATTAGAAAGCAACTTAGTAAGCTAGCAGCCGCCTTCGATTTAGAAGACTACATTCAACGTTTCGAATAATATGGTAGTAATATATATTTATCTTTACGCTGTGATTATAAACAAAGAATTTAGTGTGTTTGTGTGTGTGAGAATTAATATTTGTAATGAATATTGGTATAAATGCATTTTTTAATAGTTAATTTTGGTTGAAATTAAATTGATGTTAATATGATTTGTGTTTGGATATTTTTTGTCAAACATAATTTTAAATAAATAAACATTATTAAAATAATATTAACTAAAATTATGTTAGAGTGTAAAATTATTAAAAAAACATAATTTATATAATTCTTTATATTATTTTTGTAATTTAATTTTATAATAAAATGTATATTTAAAAAACCTAAATATTAGTTTATAGTTTAAAAAATAAAAAATTACATTCTCAAATTTTGAAAAAATATATCAAATTACAATTAAGATTTATTTTAAATAAAATTATACTATTTGATCCATTTATTTAAAATAATATTAAGTCTGAAAGTATATAGTGTTCAAATTCTACTATATTTTCAATTTCAAACCAACAATTGAAAGACCATTATTATACTATTAAGAAGTATTTTAATAAAAAAAAACAAGTTATCTAAATAAAATGTTTGAAACATTGCAAACGCGAATAAAACTTTTATTTCTATAGAAATCACGTGAGGGTATGATGGATTTTGGATTAAACATAAATCGCTAGGGATGTAACAATTTACGTTGTAACAAGTATGATATTTTTATAGCAATTTTTAAACGAACTAAACAATAAAAAAACTATGACACCCTACAATGATTTCTTCACAAATAGTACATTGCAAAAACTGCAGTACCCCTAAGGCGCCATTTTTAAGTGGGATCATGGCGAATGAAAGTAATTTGTATCAACTTAACAATGTTGTTTACATTGCTGGTGACATCAATAAAGATGTAAGTTTGTTTTTTTTAGTTATTAAATTTTATAACATAATACGTAGTATTTAGGGGTAGGAATTAGAATACAAAATTTAAGATTTGTAATTTAGTATTTAAAATTTAAGATTTAAATTTTAAAATTAAAGATATAGTGTTTAAGATTTATTTTAAATGTAGAGTGTTTGCCCTTTAGTAATTGAGATTTATGATTCAAATTTTAAATATAGTGTTTAAGGTTTGTAAGTTTAATTTTTAAATATAGCATTTTAAAATTAGAAATTTTGTAGTTTAATATTTGAAATTTAAGACTTAAATCAACCACGTCTAACAATACGATTTACATCTCCCATGATACTTGAGATGATCTGACTCTATCATCCTATACTTAATTCCATAACGGATGCTATAATCCTTTACATTTAATACGACTTCCTCCTTAGTTTGGAAACATTAGCCAATCTGAAATTCCACAACAGAAATTTTCTGATACAATTCTTATCCCCCTAAAGATAGGATTCATATCTGGTTGCTGGCCGACGGCTTCCAAGTTCAGCATTGAGAAATGTGGAGGATGTTGTAGTGTCTCGGAATTTGATGGCCCCTAATGTGTAGGTGGGTTTCTCAGAGTATCCTCATCACTGTCACCCATGATGTGAGCAAGCTCTTCGTCAGAATCATCCTTTCACATTGCATTTTCAACCCGATCCGGTTTACTCTCACCTGAAATACCCGGAATCATACGGGATGACCTAGCTATCCGAATTGCAACAGATGGAGGATAAGCCAACAGACAAGCAGGTGCAACGACAAATATCAAGGTAGAAGCACCCCTATCATAATCGACTGAGGATTCGGCGCTGATGCCCCAGAATTTTCAACGCTATCTTCCAACTTGGCATACAGCTCGCGTATTCTCACTTTCGAAAAGTTTCGCCGACAATGAAATAAAACATGCATATCTTCATCCGACCATATCACAATTGTTTCATACTTCACACCAATTGACACAACCGCAATAGAAATCTTGTAAAACAACTTCTTCACTTACTTTGTTTCACATAATCTCGCCTTTTGTAATATACTCGGTTTTAGCTCCGATAACATATTTGATAACTGGATAAAAACACTCACTAGTTCTCTATCAGTAAACTTAACGTCGTATTTTTTGTTTTTATTTTTTTAGAACAATAAACTAGAACTAAAATACTCATCTCACTATTTATTTGTGAATTTGTAAAAATAACAATCTACTACTACACCATTATTTTCTACCTGGTATTTATAGACATTTTTAACAAAAAAAAAAACGATATAGCCTCACATAATTTTTTAGATGTGCCATTTGTGAAGAAATCACTATAGGAGTGTTACGATTTTTTCATTGTTCAGTTCGTTCAGAAACTATTATAAGAGTATAGCAATTTTTTTTTCACATACGTTTCAACATAAATTGTTACATACGTGCAATCTGAAATTTACTATACTCTTTTGTAATTTTTATATAAATATAAAAATTACATTTACGTTTGTTATATTTAAAAATTATATTTTGATAATATTAATTTTTAAATATTTTATTTAGATAATTTGTCCATAAACAAAAGTAGGTTAAGATATATGAAAAGTAAGTTTAATAATTTTATCTAGTTTTATTTAATATATAAACAATACTTGGATGAATGCCAAAGCAATAAAAACTTGTTCTGGCCTTGTATGAACTGGGATAAGAACTCAACTAAAACAATTTTGGATGAAAAAACGTCTAAATACTTATTTTACGTCATTTAAAAAATTAAAAGCATGTTTAAATGGATGAAACAGTTAACTAAACACACGTGACACAACTAAATCTTTAGCGGGATTCGAGATTATTTTAATTTTTTAAATTTAAATTTAATATAATTTTTAAAATTTAATTTTATGTATTATATTGATCATTTAATTCTTTTTATTATTGAATTAATAAATAAATGTTGGGCTAGTTCTAGATACATGTTAAAAAAATACATGTTAAAAGACGTCGTTTTATTTTGACATTTAAACAAAAAGATATTATTTTTAAAAAATAAAAAATTAAATAATTTATACATTATATAATTTTTTTATCTTATTTAAATACCAAAATAAAATGATATAGTTTATTCTATATCTAGCATAATAAATTATAAAATCAGATCAACATTTTATTGATTTAGTGTAAAAAAAATCTAAGAACTAATATATTTTTTAAAATTGAATCTTAAATATTAGTATAATAAATTTTAAATTTAAAAAATTAAAATAATAAAAACCATACATTTAAATGACCATTTTAAAAATTTAATCTAAAAAGAGATGACAATGAATATTTATGAGATGGAAACCCTCTTTCATTCCCATCACCGTTTAAGAAATTACCCCATCCTCGTCTCATCCTAGTCACATATTCCTATCGGTATGCGTAGATATTAAATTTTAAAAATAACATAAAATTAAAATCTTTCATACATAAATTAAAATAAAACGAAATAATTTTTTTAACACATATCAAATTTTGATCGACAATCATAATTCAATAATAGTATTTTTTATAATAATATAAATTTAAATAATTAATTAATACAAATTTAAATATTATATATATCATTAATTTGTTTTTAAATAAAAATATTAAATATATACAAATTTAAAATTTCACATTAATTTGTGTATATAATATAAAAAATATTTTAATGATTTTATATTAATAAAAATTTAATAAGTCCTTATAAAATAAGGATCTTAATCTCTGTTAGCTTTCTATTTATTCATAGAAGATAAAAAAGTGAACATTTTGCAGATCTCCATTTTATTTTCTGTCGCAAATTTTTTTCGTAGGTTCTACGGATCCAAATTTTTTTGCCATCCCGCATTTTTCGCTAGTTTTTTTTTCTTTTTATATATAATTATTTCAGTTGCGGCTAATTAACCAATTAGCCAATTGAATAATTTTTTTCATATTTGATCATTGAACTTTGACGTTCGAATATAAGAACATTGACTTGCACGTGTTGTTAGAGAGGGAAAGGTGAGGAAGTTACCAGGAAGTACCCGTCCCAATCCTTAATTATACTTTAGTTTTTCTAATAAGACTCAATTATATACTGATTAAGATTTCTAAGTATGATAAAATATTATTTTAATTTTTATGTTTGATTGCGTTCAAATTTCGTCTTTAAATTAAAACGTTTTTAATATTTTATTTTATCATTTTTATTTTCGTATCAAAATTAAAACTTTTCTTTTATTATCATCTTTGTTTCTTTTATTTTCTGATATTTTTACTTTTAAATCACTATAATCAACTTTACCTTCACTACAATTACAATTTTTAATTGCTTCTTAAAAAGAACATTAATAGGAAAAAAGTATTTTTTGAAGAAGAAAAATTAATTTTGAGCAAAAAATTAAAATAGGACAAAAAGAAAGTAGTTTAATCACTAAAGGGGAAATTAAAATTTAACCTTAAATGTGAGGAACTAAAATATTATACCTTTTCTAAGTGATAAAATGCTTGTGCCGAAGACCTTTTTTTTCTGTTTTCATTACTTTTTAATCATTAAAAATTTTAGTCAATTCCTTTTGGTAAATCTATTATTATTTTTTACTCATTTTTATGGTGTTACTCTGTAATTATCTTCTTTTATAAAACTAATTCTCCATTTAAACTTTTGATAATTTCCAATTTAGTATACCTTATATGTTAATTTTTCAAATTAGTTTTATATCATAAATGATGTATCAAATGAAACATAATATTACGATTTTGCTAAGAATGTATCGTTAATAATTTTTTAAAATATGATTGAAAAATAATTCTTTTAATAAAATTTATGGTTAAAAAATAAAAATCCCTTATAAAATATATAATTTTAAAAAATATTTATTAGTATTTTGAAATTACATTCATGTTTCAAACTATTTAATGACTTGTAATCAAAACAAGAAAAATTAAAATACACTGGAACTGATAAGATCGATCAAGCTAAGAAACAATGAATAATTCGTTATATTATTACTTTATTAGTGTAGTATAGACACATGCATCAAATAATTGTTTTCAACTCAACATTTATACTCTACTACATTATTCTAAAACCGTTTAGCACTATTCCGCAGTAGACACTATTATTTGGCGGAAAAAAGAAATTTTGTAAGAAAAATAATGAAATAAAACTATGCTATGAATAAATTATCATTAAATCAGCTACTTATATAAAATATATATTAATAATATATATTTATATATAAATACATAATAATTAAATTTAGTGTTTGATTTTTGATATGCACATAAAATTTTTTATTGTATATAATATTAGAAAAATAATTTTATCACTTGAAACTTAACATATCACTCTTTTTATGTAATTCACTAAATTATTCTTTATTTTTATTATTTTATTATATATTCCTCATAACGGGTAAAAAAGTATTTATTTATTATAAGAATAATATATAATGAGAAAATAACATCATCAATTAAGAAATGATAATATTCTTGAAATATTATTATAAATATAAAATAAAATAAAATAAATAGTAAATGAAAAAATATATATATAAAAAGTTAGGTAAACAAAAATACACAATAAAATCTATAAATGTAAAAGCATATTTCAAAAATTATTTTTGTTAGACAAAAATATATACTAAAAATTCATAAAAATCAAAATTTTTTTAACGTCATGGAACTTTGTTTATTAAAAATAATTTTTAATGTGTAGTTTTGTATTTGTAAATTTTTAATATATATTTGTCTATCTTAGACTTTTTTGTTAATGTGTGTTTTTTTTAATCTATTTTCTATAAAATAAAATGGTAAAAATTTAAGTATAATTAATTTTATATAAAACTAATAGTAAAAATTATTAAATAATAATTTAATCAAATAAATTATGTTAGATAATTAATGATTTTTTAAATAACATGAACAATGAGTTTTAAAATTGGTTCAATTCAAGTAAAATACACTACACTCCAAATTATTTACCTAAATCTTAATATTAAAATAACTATCCGTACACCTAGTGAATTGAACATTCGATATATTTATTATTCGTATTGTTTGATATTTTCATTGTCTACCTATACTTTTTTATATATAAAATGAAGCAGCATGTTTTTCTTCGATAATGTGTGTGGAGCGGTCAAGATCAACAGATAAGCGTGAGAAGAATAAGAGGCTTAAATGGAGAGAAGAAAGGTCAAGGTGCGATGTATCTTATTCTGATTCAAATGCTGTGTCCAGTGTCTGTGTGTGCCGCTTCACTTCGCTTTCGGTGTTCGGTGGTTACTACTAAGCACTAAGCACTGATCTTCAATGCCTCACACAATTTCCACGTCTGCTTGCTCCTTGTTATCCTGCTACTAATTGTTTAAAGAAAAAGTCTAGATAAGTAACATTTTTTATGTCAACATTTTAATAAATTAATTAATTCTATAACAAAATACTGAATATAAAAATTAATTCAAAATTATTGAAAAATATATCTAAAATTTAATAAAAAATAAAAAATTATAAAAAATATATTTAGAATTTAATAAAATAAAACAACTATAATTTTTTTAAAGAAAATCTAAAATCTAAAAAAAACAAAACATTTAAAATAATAAAAAAGATCCAAAATTTCTATTTAAAATAATAAAAAAAATCCAAAATTTCTAAAATTTAAACATACAAAATTTAGAGATATTATTTATTTTATTTATCCTAAAAACAATATCTGAGTCTTCTAAAATTTAAAATTTGAAATTTAGATATAAAAAAATTCAAAATGATGCTTTGATTTTTAATAGTTTATTTTTATTTAATTACTTTTAATTGTATATTCTTAGAAAAACATTTAAAACTTATAAAATTTAAACATTTAAAATTCAGATATAAAAAACATTTAAAATGATGTCTTTTTTTTAATAGTTTACTTTTATTTTTATTGTATATTTTTTAAAAAATATTTAACACTTTAAGTTAAACATTAAAAACTCAGCTATAAGAAATATTCGAAAGTGGTAAATTTTTTTAACCACAATTAAAAAAGTTTTATTGTGTTTAGATTTTGAATGTTTTTTATTATTAAATTTTAAATGTTGTTTTATAATAATTTTAGATTTTTTTTTAGGTTTTAAATATTTTTTATTTAATTTTAGACGTTTTTTTGGAGTTAGATTTTACATTTTTTATTTAATTTTGATTTTTTTTATTACAACTCAATTAATAATTAGTTATTGTTGATTAATATCTTAGTTAATTATCTAGCATGATTGTTTTTAATATATGATTAGGTTTTCTTTAATCGAATAAAAGCATATACCAATTTAATTATCAAGCAAAACTAATGATTATGCTATTGTGTTCCACGGGGTACGCAAACATGACTCATGATCGTCGTTGTCGTTGTCCTAAAATAAATGTCTTACGTGGTGTACTATGATTTGGTTGTCGTTGTGGCTTGCATTCTAAATTTATAATAAAGCTTCTAGTGCTTTCTATAATAACAAAAATATATAAAAAGAGAAAGTAAGTAGTGATCATTAAAAGTTAAAAATTCAGATACACATCATTATCTTTATACAAAATTGATAATTAAAAATTATTAAATAATTTAAACTAAATTATTATTTAATAATTATTAATTTCACTTAAAAATAAATATAATTTGCTCTGATGAAGATTTGCTTAAGCGATATACAGTTATACAGCCTAGTCAATAACATTGAAATAAAATCTTTGATAATCTTCTTGGGTCCACTCGGTTGATTTATCAATTACCTCGTGGACTCCGATCCTGGATCCATTCTTCATTTTTTTTTTCTTTTTATTCTATTTCATCTAATTTTCTTTAATTAATATTTTCTTTACTTTTTTTTAAGGTTTGAAATATGTCTTAGAAACACAATACTGGTTCAGAATTTCAGATAGAAGAAAACAGAAAATAAGAAAATTTAAACAGAAAATTTCGTGCATACGGTGCTATTATCCCAATTCGAACATTTTCAATTGATCATTTTTTTACTTTTAAATATTTTTTTAATTATTTATACACGTTCTACCCATGAACACAGCAACACAAACTTTTAATTCGTAACCTATTCTGTTAGCATTGTCATCATAGACAAATTACCACAAATCCAAAAATTTATAAGTCATAATAATAACATTTAAAAAGTGTCAATTCCAAAATTACACAAATATTACCTCATAGGCTCATACAAACTAAAACCAATAACTCCCAAAACAACTCATAATAAAAACAATCTATGCTATTATAAAAGCAAGTACCAACGGCAACACACTCCTAAACTAATGATAAGATAATTGACTCAAAACTTTTAAATTCTTCATTTTTATTTAAAATGAGAATCAAACTCTTTAAGTCAACTATTAATTAAAAAAGAGATTTTTTTTTCTTCTTAACAGCAACCACCACCAAGCGCCCATTATCTTGATTGAGATATGTAATTGAGTTCTTCAATACCAATTCTTTACATTCTTTCCAAGCTATATCAATAATTTTTCTTTACTATTTCATCAATAATTTTTCCTTATTGTTGCTTTTTTTCCATGAATCTGAGCAACTTTAATTCATGAGCAAAATCCACGTTTTACATAATAAAAAAAAAGGACAATTTATAATGCAATCTGTTTTATGATATTTGAGTAACACTGGATTGCAAATATTTCAACGCTTATGTTACATATATATTAAAATACTATCATGTATAAATATAAATACACATTTAAAATAAATTAATAAATTATACATATATTATACATAAATATATTAATAATTAATTTTAATAACTAATTTTAATATATAAATAATATTTTTAATTAAAATATTTTAATTATGTAAATTATCCTAAGAATCTAATCCGATACTGAACAATAAAGGACTTATGGAAAAGTGATTTTGATTGAAATTAGATACTTTTTTTCAAATCGAGGATTGGTGGGACATCTTAAACCATGATCATGTGTTCTGAGTATAAATAATAATAATAATCAAACAATTAACTAGTTCCATTATAATGTGATTGGACACAAAAGCTATATTATTATTGGAGGTACAAAATTAAAGGGTAGCATAATTCGGGTTAAATCAAGTACAAATATCACTAAAAATCCCACTAAAATTGTATATAGTAGTGGGTTGGCTTGACCTTTCATAGTTCATACTAGATTTTTCCTTTTCATTCTTGATGAAGCGGCTATGTTGTCTAAACGAATTGAACACCATTTGTTTCTTTGTTTCGATGTGCACTATTTAATGAGAAACCGCTTGACAAAAATAGGGTCACTATATGGGGGGCGGCAACATCTATCTGAGTTAAGTAGCACTTTTAATTTTTATTTTTATTATTATTTTTCTTTTGCCGCTATTCACCATTGAATTCCCAAAACAACATAAAATAATGCTAGCCGCCATAAAAAAAAAAGTCTTATTCCTCATTTAATTTCCACACTTGTTTTCAGTGACTCTCGATTTTGTCCATGGCTTTGATTAACAGATTAGATAGAACTGAAATCAAAATTTCTTAATTTATTGACATTGTTTTACTAGGAGTACTATTTAAGAGAAATAATAAATGTTCTCAAACCGAACTGAGTCATAAAATTACTCAAATTATATATTTAAAAATTTAATCAATATTCAATTAAAATTAGATCTAATATAATAAAATAATATATTTTATATATAAAATATATACTTTTAAAAATATAAAATTTATAGATATTATTATTTTGAATAGTTAATTATTAATATCAAATATGATTTAGTCATTATAATTTGGTGGCTATAAAACATAATTTAGATATTAGTTCAAAATTAAAGAATATTAAGATTTTATGATTTATAAATAATCACCACTTATAATCTGGTCCGTCCCGTATTATACGGTAAGTACCACTTATTTAAAAAATAAATATTGATCTATTACCATTACCTATAATTCATGCAACGAAATTTAGATTTTAGTCCAAAAAAATTTATAACTCACATCCGTAACTAAAAAATATGATAAGATTCAACACAACAATATGATAACTCTATTACACCTTATCATCCAACAACTCAAGTCCCTCTTATTTTTTTGTTTTTTTTTTGTGAATTATTACCGTGACTTGAGTACTTTTACAAATATCCATCCATCCCATCTAATATTCTTTGGAGTATTATGTATAACTCATTTGTGGAAAAGACAGAATAACATCTCTTCTACAAAAAATTATACTTTGAATAGGCCCCTTGACAACAAGAACATAATCAATTAAACTAATCTATTAATTTATACTTTTTTAGTTTTGAACAAATTTAATAGCCAATTTCTAATTTAATTGAAGAAGCAGATTTAATCCGCTTCTCGAATCCATGCAACATCATATTATATATGTATAATTCAAATAAAAATAATTATTATAAAAAAGAGTATGTACTATCATAAGTAATTTATTTTTCTGGAGTAAATAATATTATAACATCAATATAAACAATGTTTATGTAAAAAGTAGTCCATTTTAATATTCACATTTAAATCACTTTAATGTATATATAATATTAGCCATCTGTTTAGATGCATGCATGCTTAGTACTACCATTTTTCATGTTTAATGTGTTTTTGTCGTCTCGTGATTCTAACTTTACTTCTCGAAATATACTGGTGAATAATAATATAATAGAGTAAATTAAAGTAAAAGCTTCCACTTAATCATTCAAGAATAGATATTTTTTTATAATAATAAGTTTATTTTAATTTTCAATCTAGTAGTCCTAATAATACCCTTTTCATGTTGCAACATTACAACATACATATAATGATGGCAGGATGGGTATGGTGAGCTCGCAACAATAACATGCTGTCTCCGTAGCAGCCTCAACTTTTACTAAATATGTTTTTTTTTTCTTAAACTATATGAATAGGAAAAACTAGCCATAAAATAAATAATCATATTACGTGTATATTAAATTTAGTTATTAATACAAATTAACACTAAAAATAAACTAAATCATACATAAATATATTAATGATTGATTTTAGTTACTATTTTTAATATATAAATAATATTTTTATAAAAAATTATTATGTATTTATATTTAATCATATATTTTATATATTTTTTCATAATTAATTATTAAAATAGTCAAAATTTTACAAGAAAATTAAACTGGTCACTGTAATTATACAATTATAGACTATAGTTCAAAAATTAAGTCAAAAGAATATTAAGATTTGTATGACTCATAAACAATAAAAAAAATTATAACTCGATCCATAACTCAAAAATATGATAATATTTCGTACAAACTCAATCACAAGTCATTAATAACAAACATGATAATATTTCGTATAAATTCAATTATATCTAAAAATTTAATACTCACTTGAGCTACTCTTGTTAGTAACGCTCTTTCTTTTATGAGAAGCTATCTTTAAAGTTTGAACAGACTCCTTATCACTAAAAAATAAAAATAATTAAAATTTTTAGAACAAAATAATCAAATGTTTTATAAACATAAAATTAATCACTATTCATGTTATTTATGTTTCCTATAAAATTTAATTATAAAAATAAATAAAGATAATTTAAATAGTATGATTTGTCACTATTTTTTTTTTATATTTGTAAGAGATAAATTTAATTTTAATAAACTGTTAATCTACAAAATTTTATACTGATATAATTACGTATCATTATGTTAATAAAATATATAAACAGTTTTATTAGTATCAAAATTAAACGTTAAATATATATATTTTTAATATACATAATATGCATTTGTTTATTTTGTTTACATGTGAGTCTGAATTTTAATAGTATTTGTCGTTACATACATATATATTTGGAAATTTAACGTTCTTATAATGTGACTAAAATTCTGCAAATATGCACCAGCAATATACAATGCTTTAATTTATTATAATTTTTTTTGCAGGTTGCAGAATCATAGCCTCCAAAGAAACAGCAAAGGACCTTCCCTCTTCAATTGACACGTTACATCAAAACATACATCTTTTAAATTGCAAGTTCCAACAACACAGCTTCTAAAGAGACAGTCAAAAACCTCTTCTTCAATTGCCACGTCTCATCAAATTATACCACTTTCAAATTGCACAGAATAATAAGACACCATATAAATTTGAGTTATAATAGCGTCAGATTCACATTTGATAGGAATTGTTATTTATTTGGCAGTTATTTAATACATCCGCCAAAAAAGTAAACTATATATAAAATTAAATTTAAAATTTGAATCGATTTGTTTGATTTTAAGATTAGTTTAAGACTTAGATATATTTAACAATTTGATCTTATTATGAATGGATCCATTTATTTTAATTCAATGATTTTTATTATTTAGATTAATTTTTATTATCAATAATATGAATTTAATTATAATTAATTTTGTAGTAAAAATACATAAGAGTACATAAAATATAATCACTTAATAAATATAGCATATAAATTATATGTTTCCAATTAGGACATAAAGAACCAAAATTGAGGTGAAGGAATAGTCTTGGTTAAAATGTTAGCAAGCTGGTGCTTAGGGGCATTTATTTTGTTTTTGGCGATCATTTATTTTGCTTTTAGCAATAATAAAAATAGCTACTAATATATTTATCGACAAATAGATATTAGTCGTCTTATATTTTATTGCTAAAAGGATTTCAATGGCAATAATCTATTTATCGATAAAGACATTTTCAAAGGCTGCTAAAAATTATAATTTTTTGCGATAATTATACAATAATAGCCGGTAAAAAAGCAAATTTAATTGCCAATTTCTAACTTAATTGAAGAAGCAGATTTAATCAGCTTCTTGAATCCATGAAAAATAATACATTACAACATCACATTATATGTGCAATTCAAATCAAAGTAATTATTATGAAAAAAGAGCATGTAATATCATAAGTAATTTATTTCTCTGGAGTAAATAATATTATAACATGAATATAAATAATATTTATGTAAAAAGTAGTCAATTTTAACATTCACATTTAAATCACTTTAATGAATATAAAATATTAGCTGTCTGTTGTTTATTAGATGCATGCATGCTTATAGTGTCCCCATTTTTCATGTTTAATGTGTTTTTGTCGTCTCATAATTTTAATTTTGCTCTTCGAGATATACTGGTGAATAATAATATAATAGAGTAAATTAAAATAAAAACTTTCACTTAATCATTCAAGAATAGATATTTTTTTTATAATGACAAATTGTTTATTTTGATTTTCAATTTAGTAGTTCAAATAATACTCTTTTCATGTTGCAACATTGCAACATACATATAATGTGAATGTGTATGGTGAGATCGCAACAATAACATGCGGTCTCCATAGCAGCCTTAACTTTCACCAAATATATTTTTTTTTCTTAAACTATATGAATAGGAAAAACTAACCACAAAATAAATAAAAAAAGTATAAGTAAACAATTATATTACTTGTATACTAAGTTTAGTTATGAGTACAAATTAATACTAAAAATAAATTAAACCATACATAAATATATTAATTACTGATTTTAGCTATTATTTTTAATGTACAAATAATATTTTTATAAAATAAATTATTATGTATTTATATTTAATTATATATTTTATATATTTTCTCATAATTAATTATTGAAATGGTCAAAATTTTATAAGAAAATTGATCTAGTTACTATAATTATACAGCTATAGAATATAGTTCAAAAATTAAGTCAAAAGAATGTTAGGATTTTTATGACTCATAAATAACAAAAAAAACTATAGCTCTGTCCATAACTCAAAAATATGATAATATTTCGTACAAACTAGGGGTGAGCACGGGTCGGTTTGTTCGGGTTCATGGTAAAATTAGAACTGAATCGATCAAAATATAATTGGTTCGGTTTGGTTTGGATTTGCATTTTTTTTTGTACATGTACTCGAACCAACCAAACCAATTAAGAACGGATTGGTTTGGTTCGGATAATTGGGTATCCGATGACTTTGAAATTCATAAAAAAAATTAAATTTTTACCTTAAAAATTCAACAAGTACAATAAACATGTACCATCAATATAAATAATCCAAACATGTTAAACACCAGATACATTAAAAACTAAACTCATTAAAATCCAAACATATTAATAGTGAATAATCTTTTTCTAATGGAAAAATCATATATGTATTTTTTATTTTTTTATTTAATTAATATATGATCGGGTTCGCGAGTTGGTTCGGGTTTCGCACCCCAGAACCGATATCCGAACCAATCACTAATAAAGACCATCGGTTTGGTTCGGGTTGAATCCGATTACCCGTTGATTCCAGAACCAATTTAATTGGTTCGGTTTGAGTTCGGACAGGTATAACACAATCACACTTAATTTAGTAACAAATATATCTAAAAATTTAATACTCACTTGAGTTACTCTTATTATGTTCTTTAAATTATTACTAATTTACACTTATGTCGGAGTATCTTTTACAGATAGCATGTTCTTTGAAATCTAACATATACCTCATCTATGAAAAAGATAGACACCTTTTTTTTTCATAAGAAGTTATATCAGTGCAGACTCTTTATCACCAAAGAATAAAAATAATTAAAATTTTTAGACAAAATAATCAAATATTTTATAAACATAAAATTAATCACTATTCATGTTATTTATGTTGGCTATAAAATTTAGTTATAAAAATGAATAAAGATCATTTAAATAGTATGATTTGTCACTAATTTTTTTTATATTTGTAAGAGATAAAATTTAATTTTAATAAACTGTTAATCTAAAAAATTTTATACGTATATAATTACATATCATTATGTTAATAAAATATATAAATAATTTTATTAGTATCAAAATTAAACGTTAAATATATATATTTTTAATATACATGATATATATTTGCTTATTTTGTTTGCACGTGGGTCTGAATTTTAATAATATTTGTCGTTACATACATATAAATTTAGAAATTTAATGTTTTTATAATGAGGCCAAAATTCTGCAAACATGCACGAACAGTATGCCATGCTTTAATTTATTATAGTTTTTTTTGCAGGTTGCAGCATCATAACCTCCAAAAGCAAGGAACCTTTCCTCTTTAATTGGCATATTAAATCAAAGCATACATCTTTTAAATTGTAAGTTGCAGCAACACAGCTTTCAAATAAATAGTAAAGAATCTCCTGTCTTTAATTGCCACGTTCCATCAAAGTATACCACTTTTAAATTGCACAAAATAATAAAACATCAAGATATAGGTTTGAATTACGGTTCAATCCAATAAAAATATTAAGATTACAATAGCATCAGATTCACATTTGACAGGAATTGTTATTTATTTTGCAGTTATTTAATACACCTGCCAAAGAAGTAAACTATATATAAATTTAAATTTAAAATTTGAATTGATTTGTTTGATTTTAAGATTAAGTTAAGGCTTAGATATATTTAGCAATTTGATCTTATTATGGATAGATCCATTTATTTTAATTCAATGATTTTGGGCGAATCACCCGTATAAACTAAGTTAGGAAAAAAATTACGTGATTCAACTAAACCAATAATCGTTACAGGATTCGACCAAAAGAACATTTTTATGTAATTCGAATTAGTCTAAATATAATCTATTAACGATAACTCAATTAATGAAACATATATCTCGGCCCAAAGAAACTATAACTCGGCCTATAACTAAAAAATATGATCATATTTCGTATAAACTCAATTACAAGTCATTAGTAACAAACATGATAATATTTCGTACAAATTCAATCACATCTAAAAATTTAATACTTACTTGAGCTACTTTCGTTCTCTTCTTTAAATTATTACTAATTTAAATATCGAAGTACCTTTTACTATGTTCTTTAAAATCTAGCATATATCTCATTTATGAAAAAGATAAGACAACACTTTTTTGATGATGAATTATAACAAAGATAGACTCCTTATCACCAAAGAATAAAAATAATTAAAATTTTTAGAACAAAATAATCAAATGTTTTATATACATAAACTTAATCACTATATAGGTTATTTATGTTGCCTATAAAATTTAGTTATAAAAGTGAATGAAGATCATTTAAATAATATGATTTGTTACTCATTTTTTTTATATTTGTAAGAGATAAACTTTAATTTTGATGAAATGTTACTCATTTAAAATGTTATATATATATATATATATATATATATATATATATATATATATATATATATAATCACATATCATTATATTAAGAAAATATATAAACGATTTTATAGTATCAAACTTAAAGGATTTTTTTCAGAAATAAAATAAAAAATAATTATTTCTCCATCTGATTTTCAACTTTAATTTGCCAAATACAATTTTTTTGATTTAGGACGAGTTCACTACATTCTCTAACGAACTCTATATTCTTTATAGAGTTCGCTTAACCCCGACTAACTTCACTTTAATTTTTTTTAAAATCCACAAAACACAAATTTTAAGTTATTATCATCGTCTCCAAGACTACTGAAAATAAGCCATATTTAACAAGAATTTTTTCTCATTATAAATTAAAAAAAACTATTATTTCTCCAATAAAAATATGACTTACTTTTGTGTACTCTTATGTAGTGTGGAGATGATAATAATGATTACTATTGTCCATTGTGAAGTTTAAGAATTTAAGTTAGCTATTTTTTTAGAATTTGAAGTGAAGTTCGCTGGGATGCGACAAACTTGCTCTAAATAAAAAAAATCTTATTTAAAAATTAAAGTTAAAAAATAAAATTTTAAAAAATAATAAATTTTTTTATTTTAATTCGATAAAACATCCTAAAATTAAATATATAATTTTTTTTACATACATAATATGTATTTGCTTGTTTTATTTGCACGTGGGTCTGAATTTTGACAATATATTGTTGTTACATGTATATATATTTGAAAAATCAACGTTCTTTTAATGAGGCCAAAATTCTACAAACATGCACGAACAGTGTGCAATGCTTTAATTTATTATAGCCTTTTTGCAGGTTGCAGTATTATAGCCTCCAAAAAAACAGCAAAGAACCTTCCCTCTTCAATTGGCACATTGCATCAAAGCATACATCTTTCAAATTGCATGTTGCAGCAACACAGCCTCTGAAAAAACAGTAAGAACCTCCTGTCTTGAATTGCCACGTTCTATCTAAGCATATCACTTTCAAATTGCACAGAATAATAAAACACCAAGATATAGGTTTGAGTTACGGTTTAATCCAAAAAAATATAAAAATTACAGTAGCCTCGGATTTACATTTGGTAGGAATTGTTATTTTTTTTGCAGTTATTTAATACACCCGCTAGAAAAAAGTAAACTATATATAAATTTAAATTTAAAACTTGAATTGATTTGTTTGATTTTAAGATTAGGTTAAAGCTTAGATATATTTAGCAATTTGATCCTATTATGGATTTATCATTTATTTTAATTCAATGATTTTTATTATCTAAATCAATTTTTATTAGCAATAATATGAATTTAATTATAATTAATTTTGTAATAAAGATACATAAAGAGTATATAAAATATAATCACCTAATAAATATTTGTTTAGATTTTTATTTTAATTTTTTTAAAAAGATAAAAATCTAAATAAAATATATTAGGTGAATATATCTTATGTACTTCTATTACAAAATTAATTACAATTAAATTTACATTATTATTAATAAAAAAATATTTAAGTAACCATTTCAATGAAAATTTTTTATCACATCTTCCACTGATCTCTCCTAGATAGGCACATATGACTCTAATAATATCTTTAGTATTGGTTACTACTATATATTGGTTAATCTATTACTATTTTAGTATACATCACAAAAATGAAAAAAAAATACATTTTTAAAATATTGAAACCAACTAATAAAATATGCACAATTCAAAAATTTAGATGTATAACCTAAAAATTTTAATGTATAACACAAATTTTTTTAAAAAATTATATGTCCAAAATATTGATACTCAATTAGTACAACATATAAATTTTGGTGTATAATATCAAAATTTTAGTACATAGCACATAAATTTTAGTATTCAGTTTTGGAAGACCAGTGGTCAGAACATTGACTCACCTAACAAAATTTGTGGTATGTCTAAAATTTTTTATACTATATCGATAAGTTTGTGTTACAGCAAAATTTTTTGTGTTTTATAAGTATGAAAAAATTTATGTGTAGCGTATATTGAATCAGAGAAAATAATGATCTTGTGAGAATGATTGGAATGAAAAGATTAGTTTCATTATATTGCATAATTGGTTTTATATATAAGGGTGTTGGCTCCTTAAGTAGCAAACCATGTAGTGCAAGAAATAACTAACTCATTCC
The DNA here is from genome assembly GCF_003086295.3 of Arachis hypogaea. Classification (NCBI taxonomy): domain Eukaryota; kingdom Viridiplantae; phylum Streptophyta; class Magnoliopsida; order Fabales; family Fabaceae; genus Arachis; species Arachis hypogaea. The sequence continues at coordinate 10,786,144 of NC_092043.1, forward strand.
TAACTGATTCTAACTGAAAGCAGTTAATTCATAAACTAATTTGACTAATTATATTTGGTTGCTAAAGATAAATATCTTATTGCTAACATTTCCCTTAAATTAGAGCATATAAATTGTACGTTCCCAACTTGGACATAAGGAACCAAAACTGAGGTGGAAGAATAGCCTTGGTTAAGATGTTAGCAAGCTGGTGTTTGGGGGAACATGAACCAATTTAATGAAACTACCTTCTACTTTCTTCCTTATAAAGTGATGATCGATCTCTACATGCTTTCATGAAAGGTAGGTTTTGTTGTTATATGTATCATTAAATTGTTGTCACATAACAACATGGCAGAATTAATATGAATTCTCATGAATTTGAGCAGCCCAATTAGCTAAACTACTTCACAACTAGCATTAGCCATAGACCAACACTCTGCCTCTGTTGAACTTTAAGACACTATTGATTGTTTCTTGCTTATAGATGAGATTAGAGAATCTCCTAAGAATTCACAATAACCAGTAGTTGAGCGTCTAGCGTCAACGCAACTCCCTCAATCAGCATCCGAGTAAATGGAGAGATTAAACTTAGAGGTAGAAGAAAAAAGAATGCCTTGTCCAAGTGCATACTTGAGGTATCTTAATACTTGATGGACAACATTAAGGTGTGGGACTCGTGGATCTGCCTAGAGATTGTCAGATACATGAGCCTCCTGATCATCTGTCTATAGGCAGAAGCATCTATAATTGGAACAGCTTCTTTTGCTTTCAATTTGGCATTCTCATCTATAGTACCTATGGATGGTTTGCAATATAAGAAATTGGTATATTAAGGAAGGGTGTATTTTCTTCGTGAGAGAAAGATACCTTTAGAAGACTTAGCAAGATCTAATCCTATGAAAAATTTTATATCTCCCAAGATTTTAAGTTTGAAGATTGATTGCAACTTGAGTTGGACCTGATTTACCATGTCATGTCTTGCACCCACAATTATTATATCGTCAACATAAACTAGCAAGAAGGTGAGAGAGTTACCTGAGCCTATGGAGAACAAAGACTATCCAGTGTTGCACTGAGTAAACAATTCTATTTTAGAGTAGAGCAAAATATGTGGAACCATTGTCTCGATGCTTGTCGGAGACTGTAAAGTGACCTTGTAAGCTTGCATACCAGTCCCTTCTTCCTCTCAAGGTGCCCCATTGGAACTTCAATATACACTTCCTCGTCCAAGTCTCCGTTAAGAAAGACGTTATTAATGTCTAATTGGATTAAATGCCAATTGTGTATGGATGCTGTATTGAGTAAGACCTGAACTGTTGTTACCTTAGCCACAGGACTAAAGGTACCCTTGAAATCAATCCATACCTACTGTGTGTAATCTTTTACGACCAACCGTACTTTGTAACTCTCAACACTCCCATCCGCTTTCAATTTTTCCTTGTTAATCCACCTATATCTAATAGCAACTTTGATGGGAGGTAATGGAACCAACTTCCAAGTATTGTTAGCCTCCAAAGCATCGAGCTCTTCTTTCATAGCAAGTCTCCACTCTTTATGTTTCATGGCATGATGATAAAACTGAGGTTTTGAGATGGTACTTGCTTGGTGTAAGGAATGGTGGTAAGCATGGTTCAATCTGTGGTTACTTATGAAGTTGGAGATTGGGTAAGGTGATTTGGTGTGGCAAATATAGTCGTTAAGGGAAGCGGGAGGGTGTCTTTGTCCAATGGATCTTCGAAATTAGGTGGAATTGGAAATTGTAATTTATGGATGTGGAGTTGGGAGAACAGGTGTTTGGTTGTGATTTAAGTTGGGAGGTTGTGTAACTAGAATTGGAGGCACTATAAAATAAACACTGAGAACCGTTGGATTTACCAACGAAAAAAATTTGATAATATAAACGACATTGGAAGACGTTTACTATCGGATTATTTTGTCCGACGCTAATTACCGGCAGATTTTACGTTGAAGTTTCTAATTAATATGACAAAAATAAGTGGTTGGTTACCGACGAATTTTTCCAACGGTAATTTTGGCACGATATTATGTTTTGTGGTGCCCATTTACCGTCGGATTTTTCTTCCGGTAAATTCGATAGTATGCAATTCTTTTTTGCATAATTAGTAGTCAAATTCAATTTTTTTTTTTGCAAAATTAGTGCACAAATTCTAAATACCAGAAATCAAGTAATTATTTTATTACATATCAAGGGTCTGAATATAATAAAAAGTCAAATAAGTTAAATACAATGACATAAAATAAATAAAATTCCTAAACCCTATGGATCCTGGTAATCGTCATCATTGTCGTCTTTCCCATGTTGAAGGCAGACTAGGTGGTGATTTTGGTGCTCCACCAATAGCGTTGCTGCCACCAGCATGCATCTACTCAATGTACACCGCCATTTGGTCTCACAAATGCTCTAGCCACTCCAAGTCCTCCCTCAATTGCAGCTTGAGGGAAACAGTGTCTCTCACATGTGCAAGAAGCTTGTTGTTCCTTTCCTTAGACTGCTGAGCTTGGTGGTGAAGCTTATGTGCGAGCTTCAGCACCTTCTCCCTCAAATCGACGACTTTCTTGGGATCGGCAAGACTGATGGCAGAGGCAGATGAAGCCGCCAATGTAGAAGTATAGAGGCCGCCAGTGAAGAATGACCCTAACCCATAAACATAATTCTTGTAGGGCTTAGAGGCGAAATGGCACCAAACCCTATCAGCATCGACTATTGAGGCATCGGAGTTAGGGTCGTCCCCAATGATGAGATTGTTGGGTCGCGGCCTCCAATCTCTGCGTGTAATCCTCCTATATGACACATGTTGTGATTAGGATGAAAATTAATAAACTTTAAACCGACTACATTTCAAATATAGAATTAATTAAAAACTCACATAATGAGTTGCAGATCCCTAATCAACAAATCTCTCCTTGTTGGCCTTCAATGTAAGGTCTCCGCCAATGTCGCCTCACGATCTAATGACTTAGACTACACATATCGAAACCAAGTAATAAAATAAATAAAGTAACAAATAATTCAAGTCATAACTAACAAAGATTAGCAAACTACATACCAGCCTGCTCTTCATCTTCATGAAAGTTACCGACCCACCGGTATACTTCGATGACCTCGACAATGCCCTGTTAAAGCTATTCGTTAGACGGCGACACCTAAATCCCTTATCATTACTAAAATGGTCGTCCAGTACCTTCTTAATATCTGGACGGATCCAAATTGTGAGGTGGTCGCGCCCCTCGCGAACGTCCTACATCATCTGCTGAAGTCGTCTAGTTATCTGGTGGTCATAGATCTTCCTGATCATGGGATCATGTTCTCTATCCCATATAAATTTCTCCTGCACAAAGTAATTCAAAAACATTAGTTAGTCGAAATAAAATACAATTAAAATACATTTAATTCAACAACATTGGGTTCTTACCCCGCCCACTTCTGAAATAATCGCTCTCTAGTATCAGCAAGGATCTTTGTGTAGCTCAGCCTTGGGTTGTCGTACATGGACTTAATCACATTAGAGCTCTCCTGTGTACATGCATTGTCGTTTCGTGTAAACCTATCAATGAAAAATTTAAGATTAGCAAATATATAAAAAGACATAAAACTTCACAATTTCAAAATAGTTTACGGATAAAAGACATTAAAATACTGCTCACGTCGTCATGTCATTAAGCTAAATCTTCATTCGTATGACGGGCGGTGATGGAGGGAAATCTGACTGGGACGCATCACGCATTAGAGGATTCTGGCACCGCGATCTCTGTCACTAGAGTTGGAAGGGCATAGTAGAAGGAGCCACGTAGTTGGGAATCGGGATCATGACAAACTGCTAGTCCGGGGGATCCGCCTGTGACGTCACAGGGGTACGGGGTAGCCGGGGTAGAGGGATGACTGAGAAGTCTCTGGAGTACTAGTGAAAACCGTCTCTCTACCACGACTACGAGACCGACTCGTGACACCTCTACTACCTGTCATTATATCTGCAAAGAGAATATCAATTAACACTAATCAGTATATACAACACAAATCCTTCAACATTTATATTATTTTAAAAAATTTTGACATAACCTCTCCTAAAAGTGAACATATATCCACCTTTACGGTTCCTACAACTCCAACCAACTTCAATCCACAACATCAGTCAAAACACAATTAAAGTGTGATATGTAATGGTTAAAAGTAAGTTCACAAACAAACCAATGTGGCATTATATCATTGCATACACACCAAAAACTTAATTATTACAAGAGGCATATTATCGAACACTTGACTTGCAAAAGCATCAAACATATCAAAAAGCAAAACCAAGCATTCTTTCAACTTTAATTGACAATTTTAATCGATCAATTTATTCACAATTCTAAACACTTTTCAATAACTTAAAACCTAATACTTTAAATCTAATCTATACGAACAACCTAAACCTTCTAAAACTAAAATTAAATCCAACTCGAACATAATACTAATTAACAGCTAAAACTTATAATAATACTAAGGATACCTAAAACAAAGATTGAAATTAATTTAAAAATAAAGAAGAAACTAGAATGCAGGAGTAGAGAAGAGAACAGAGAAGGGGGCGACGACAGTAGCAATAACGACGGCAGCAGCAACAGCAGTAATGACGGTAGCAGCAATGACAGCAGTGACTAGAGAATGTTGGAAGGCCAAAACTGTTAGTGGCGGTTGGCAGAGGTGGATGGCGCGACGATAGGGAGAGGGGCCGGTGGAGAGGATGTTGAGGGAAATGGTTATGGAGAAATTAGGTTGCAGAGGGTAAAGGAAGAAGTGGCGGTGAAAGTGGGCTACGAAGGGGCTGCCAGCGGGGCTGATGGAGTGATGTGAGAGTGTTGGAGAGTGTGGGAGAAGAGAAGGTAGAGAGAGAGGGGGGATTCAAAATGAAGGGGGAGATGGTTCACGCTTTGAATTTTAGGGCACGTTACTGTCAGATTTACTAGCGAATAAATTCGACGGTAATGTTTGTGGGTGACCGAAATGCTACATCGCACTAAATTGAGTTACCATCGGATCTGACGGTAACGACTCCGCGCCAAGTTTTTCGTTTTCTCTCCAATTATTACCAGCGAATTTATCGTTGGAATAACTAATCCGACGATAAATGTTTGACACAAAGAAATTGTTCCAATTTCTACCTTTAAATCCGACGATGACACACGACACTAAATTTGACGAAAAATCCGATGGTACTCAACGATTTTCTTGTAGTGAGGCCTAGGTTTAAGGTTTGGCATTTTAGAATCTGAGCATGGCTTTAGAAGAACAAAGTCCCAAAGTTAGTAAACTCACCATATATAATTTTTTTCTTTTCTGCAAGTTTATGTATTAGTCATTCTACAAATATTTCATGATGAGTAAAATCTTTAAGAGTAACATTATAAAAAAATAAATTTATTTAGAATGAAAGTAATGTGATTTACTTAGATGTGATTAAAAAATAATTGAATAACTATGTACCATAAATAATTGATATTATTTGAGGATAAAATTAAAATTTATTTCTATGTATCATTTTTGTCTCTAACATTTTTGTCCTATTTAAGTTCCTAACGTTTCAAAATTGTTTCAATTTTGTCCCACCGTCAATTCTGTTAACAGATCCTTAACGGCAGGACAATATTGATTTAATTTTAAAACGTTAAAGACTTAAATATGACGATTTAAATGTTATAGACAATTTTAGGACTTATCCCAAATATTGGGGACAAAAACGATACTTTACTCTATAATTGTTTAGTGTGGTGTGAGGACTTTGGGTAAAGCGCATGATGTCTTCATGGAATGTCACGTCTTTGGAGATGAATATTTGCTTGGTTTGAAGGTTATATAATTTATATCCCTTGTAGCCAATGGAATAGCCTGTGAATACAATTGGATCCGCTCTTGGGTCAAATTTGGTCCTGGAATGTGAGTTGGTAGCAGCATAAGCACCCAAATATCTTCATGGACTTGTAATTGAGAGATTTATTGAATAGAAGCTCGAAAGGAGATTTCATATGGAAGAAAGGACTTGGTGTTCTATTAATCAAGAAAGCAGCTGTTGTAACACATTCTCTCCCAAAAGTAAGCGGGACTTGGGATTGGAAGTATAGAGCTCGAGCCACGCTAAGGACTCCTTTTTTTTTTGAAAAAACTAGTATATAAACCCGTGCTTAGCACGGAAAAATTTATAAAAGTAAAAAAAAAAGATTTATATGTTTGGATATTTTAAAAAAATACAAAATCATTATTATATTAAGAAATTTATAAAATTATTATCAAAATCAAAGTTTAACTTAAAAATAGTGAGTAATAATTATTTTACATTTTTTTAAGTTAAATAATTATACATTGATATGAAATTTAAAATAAAATTAAAATATTTATATTAGAATCCTATTTTTTCAAAGATTTCAAACAACATTGATGGTTGAATTTGCGGACATTCTTACGTGATTTATAAGTAAAACTTTTAACCTCTCTTACTCTTAACTCTTGAAAGTGCCACATATAGTTGGCCATGTGTAAAAACTAGTTTGATTAAGTACAATCCAACATGAGATAAAGTTTGTCCTTGAGACTTATTAATTGTCATGGCAAACGATACTACTATAGAAAATTGTCTTCGTTGGAATCTAACTGGGACGGTTTCATTTGTTGGTACCATATTCATTCTTGGAATCAAAGCAATATGACCAACATTGTTACCCATTAAAACTTCACATTCTATGACATGATTTCTAAGCTTCCTAACTTGTAACCTTATACCATTATAAAGACCACTGGATTGGTCAATATTCCTCAGTAACATCATCGAAACACCAACCTTGAGTATTAATTTATATGGAGGCAAACCAAAGCAATTTATGCTATTCAGTAAATCAGGACCATAGAGATCTAGTTGACTCTCCATATTTCCTTCATCCATACAAATCGAATCCGAACTAAGATATACTTTTTTCCCTCCAGGAATGATAGCCATCAGATGGTTGTTGACCTCTTCAACAATGTCCAGCGTAGGAGCCAGTATAGTTCTTTCTTTGAAAATTCCTTGAGGACATGTTATCCAAAATATTTGGATAAGAAAAATGAACCAACTCATCACATGCCTGGTCTGAAGAAGGAATAACAATATCTCTTAGAAGACATATCTCAGATTCACCATCCATATTGTCACATATTAGACCATCACAAACTTTCAATAACCACTCACCAAATTGCTTTGTCTCATCTTGATCTGAAGCAGTCGTCCCTATAGAGAGTCTCATATTTTTTGTTAGTTTGAGCACCTGATAAAACTTCCAAAGGTAAGACGAATTCACGGTTAAATGAACGATATCTTGTCTCGATCCTCATGAAATGACAGGAAGAATTTGTCTAAAGTCTCCACCTAGTACAACTACTTTTTCTCCAAAGAGCAAATCTTTGTTACATGTTAGAGAAAATCTCATGATATCACCTAAGCATTTATCAAGCACTTCATAGTAGTACCTACTAACCATTGGAGACTCATCCTAAATTATAAGTTTGGCTTTTAACAGCAGCATTGCTTGAGGGGAACCAGGTTTGATATTACATACAGAATTCTCAATTATATTCAGTGGTATTTTGAACCTTGAGTGTGTCGTTCTTCCATTGGGAAGAAGTAAAGATGCAATATCACTTGAAGCAATGTTTAACACAATATCACCCTTGAGCGAATCTCAGCAGACATAAGGTTCCAGAGAAATATTTTTTCAGTACCCCCATGACCATACACAAAGAAAAACTCCTTCATCACAATATACAGGTAATGCAGCCAACAATATCTCAGCGAATCTAGTTTGACTCTCTATAATAATATCTTTATCTTTGCTTAGTTGTTCGACATCACCAACAATCAATGCAGCCATTTCAGATGCAGATGGCAAGTTGTATGTCCTGCCATCTATAGTCCTTTTACTAATCAACTTAAACTTTATGTTTGTGCAATTTTTTTGTTGGTGCCTATCTCTTGCATAGCAAAAATTCTTTGCCAAATTATTATATTTGTCTAGCATGTTTCTTAATATTGTCATAATTTTCTTATCCCGCTCATTTATAGCTTCATTAGAACTGCACAAAAAAAAACACAATAAATTTTATGTTATTTTCTCTCAGATAAAAAATAACCAAAATGTTTAACTGGTTGCATGAAAATTACTGAAGTGTGCATATTCGATTATCAATCTCATTTTCTATGTCATAGATATATAGCTGGGCAAATGTTGGTCACAGACTATCCGAAGGAAGTAAGCTACTAATGTTATGGTAGTTTTGACCCCAGGCTAAAAAATTGGAGGAGCAGTCCCATTGTTCACCTCACGATTAATTTTTCTAGCCATTGGTGTAAAACAAAATATTGAATTAAATGCCCTTATATTTTTTAGGAAATGAATACTTCTTTGATCTCCTCCAGTATGAAGCTGAATGAGCTCATCACGAGGCACAGAAAGTAGAGGAAGCTCAATCTTTCCTTTCATACAACATAATGAAAACTTTGGTTGGGGCGACTGTTTGAATTTAGCGAGCCTTTCTTCAGACCATATCCATACTTTACAGTGTTGACATTGATAAATAGGATTTTCTATATCTCATACATCTGCTGAATGAACTCTTTTTAGATACCCAATTGTCATACCGATGCAATTTAGTCCATGATGTACACAAAGATGCAAATAAACATACAGATAAAATTTTTACATACCGTCTAAAATTTTTGAGGATAGTATAAAATTATCTTCTATATTCACATCCGACATTGAATCATCATAACCATTCAAATGGTTTCAACAGCAGAAACCACATACATTGAACTCTCTCACCATCTCAGTACAGGTCCGTCCGAATAGAGCTGTGGCCTCCTTATCAAACACAACAAAAGTTGTTGTAGCAGTACCATCAAAAACCAACAAATTCAACTTATACTTACTTTTTTTATTCAAAAACATCAATTAACACTTGGCTTGTCACCCTTTAGTTACAATAAAATCATAAAAATTATATTCAACATAATTTAAATGCTCAAACACAATTTTTTTAGGCTTATCAGTTTTCTAGATTTTAGTCTAGCAGAGGAGACTTTAGTGTAAAATTGTTGTAGATATATGAATTTTTTCTATGCACTCTATCTCATTTTGCCAATTTTTTTTGTGGATAGACGATATTTCTATCAATCAAAGCAGTTTTTGTTTTTAATAAATTGTTCTCTTATTGTCTACTAATTGTTGGTATTAAGCTAGATATTGCTAAATAAATTAAAAAGAGACATAATCAATTACATAACTATATTGCTTTTTTTATGTAAAGATTGCACAAATAAATCCAATTAGAGTTGTACCTATTAATCACATTATTCACGTCCTTATTACAGTTATCGCAGAAGTATGTATCCGCATTAGCTTCTGCCTTCACGCTACAAACACAAGATTTATACCACCAACTTAGGACGGGTTCAACATTAAGAATAATGGCCAGAACAACATAAAATCCAATCTATATAGGAACAGTTTGAAAGTAAAAAAAAAAAAAACAAACAATGAACCAAACATAAAAAGTAGTTTTTTATAAGGCACTCACATCCGCAGTCGCATGTAACTCCTTTATTGTCATTCTCTCAGTGGAATATAAAACTTCATGTTCATTAACATACGTCAGTTTGCCAGAAAGTACAGATAGGTAATGCGAGATCTCTCTATAGTACACGCTACTTATCAATCACAACGCCATAAAAACACAGTCAATATGCACAATCATAAATAATTCACAATATTGGTACAATACCTTTTTTGAAACATCACAACCTCAGGAACATCTGAATTTATCAAGAGTTTGGTACCATACATAATGTTCTGTAAAATATTGGTACCTATGTACAATAATCATTGCTTAAATGAGTTGTACAATTACATGACAGAAAAATTATCGAATAGAAAGTAACCAAAAGTGTCCTTAGATTTAAAAAAATAACTATAATTTACTGTGAACCTAATTAATTAGTAAAATTTTTTATTTTAACAATGAGCTATACAAAAAATATTTATTGCAAATATAAAATAATAAAAAGTATTATGTAATAACAAAAATATAACTTGAAAATATATATTGATTAATTAATTATTGAATAATTCAACATAGAATTTACAATAAAAAAATAAAAAAACTGGTGATACATTTTATCCACGTATATATAATAATATTTTTTATCACTTCAAATTTTAATTTCTAGAATGTAAGCCATTTGCCGAAATTGTTATTACTGTTTTCTATAATTTCACTTGTAATCCCACATGATCAAAAGTATTAAAACACAAAATACAATACTTATAATTTTGCTTCTACGACATGTAGTATCACACTCTAAAATTTAGAACAAAAAAATACTATTATATATAGCATCACACCATAAAATTTTAAAACTAAAAATACCTATTGAATCGCATCCCAATAATTAATAGAAATAGCTACGATAAGATATAACCATTCGATAGTAGTCAAATCTTGACATACCTCAAAAAATTTTTACTCTTATAAATTGAAAAATAACTACCGGTAGCTATTGCTCACCTGTTGTCACAAGACCTTTGATCCGGTCCACCATCTCTCCAGGAACAGTAATATTAAGCTTTAAGCTGTAGAGAAAATGTAAATTATTTAGAAAATAAAAAATTTCTTATATAAACATATTAAGTGTTGAGTAAAGGCATAGAAAAAATGCACCCGTCATTCTCAATATGAATGACCAACATGTCAATAAGTTTGCCATTCTTCACATATTTTCTCTCACCTTCTACACCGGTCATAACTCCAGTAACGTCTAAAATAAGTATCAAACAGAAGATTGTGCACAAATCACCCGTCTTAGTGATATTTTGTCATAAAAACAAAAGAAAAATCAACTTATGTACTTGCCATAAATTATACACTTACCAACCAAAAAAGGATGTTAAGGAAAGTATCCCATAATTTTCCTAAAAAGGACTAACTTAATACCATATAACGGTATTGCATCACAGAAAGAGGGTAAGATAGTAGTTCTTTTTTGAAAAAATAATAAAAAATGATGTGATATTGTGCGGTACAACCCAAAATTGTTGCTAACTCCAAAGTATGTAAAAACATACACATCTCCCTCCGATATCAATGATTCGAACATAGATATCAGATCCTTACATAAGCATACATAATTGTTCCCTATTTTTTCACAAAGCAAAATATTTTATTATTCACTTTCTACATAGAGTACCAATAAGGTCCAACTAAATAAACAAACAAAATTTATATAAAATATTTCTTTCAACAAAAATAACTGAATAAATTAAAAATATGATTTAATTCCAAAATATTAAGTATTAAGTATTAACTAATGGATTTATATTCACCCAAAAGGAAGTATACATATAATGGATTCAAATATTTAATACTTTAATGTATACTATTATTATATTTTACATAAAAAATCAATTATATATTAACACAATAATTAAAATATTTAATTTAAAACGACTAATTTTATTGTTTAATGACTTTCACTTGAGTATAAAATTTTTATACTTGACTTTTTTTTTTTCACACAACTCATATGAAAAATAGGTTGAGGAAACTTTTGATTTATTTTTTTTAACCATAGGTATTAAAAAGAAAAAATTTGTGATGACAATCATGCGTGAGAATTAAGTGTTATGTAGAAGAGGGTTAAGATTAACGACAATCAAGCATATGTGTTAGTCATGTTATTATTTTTCTCTCTTTTTTCACCTCCATATGCATCTTTGTTTAATGGGATTGATTTAGTCTAAAATTTTGAATGTTAAATTAGTGGAGGCTATACTGCTTGGTTTCCAACAGTCAACACTACCTGGAGATGTTTCGCACAAACTTTTCTAATACAAACCTCTCTGGTTAGTTGTTACCCATACGAAAAGAGAAAATTTAAGTCTTCAAGATGAGAATAATAAACAAAGGAGTAAGAAATAATCTGACTCTCAATTTTGTTGTGATGTGCTTATTATTTCTTATAAAAAATATACGTTATGCTTTTTTAGGATGTGAAAGCAAGAGTGACTCAAATTTTGTTATTTTTGGTCGGGATAAACTCTTATATCCAATCTGCATTATTTAGTAATTATGTATCTTGGTATTAGTGCATGTCTTTGTAAGCTAAAATTTATAATTTTATATAACTGTCTATGAAAATCTTGCTGAAAGTCTCCCAATTCCTTTCTTTATTGGCCGAATATAACATGAACTATATCAAAATTATTAAATATCTAATCAAATCAATTAGTTGATATAATTAAATCATATCAAAACACTTAAAAATGCATCATTTTTAATTAAATACTATCTATACTATATAAACCACATTTAAATCCATTTTCCCGTGCGTATATAATTCAAAGTAATTTATAATTTATTTGATTGAATATTATAATATAAAATAATGTATAAATTAACGCTAATTCATATATAATATATAATTAAATTTAATAAATTTAATTAAAATAAACAATAAACTATTTATTTTATTTTAGACTTCATAAATAAAAAAATCAATTCTCTAATATAACGAATTACAATTAATATGGTATAATTAATTAAATAATATAAATTATAATAAATTATATTGATATTTAAATATATAATCAAATCAATTAGTTGTTATAATTAATTCACCATAATAATTTGTATTTAATGAGTTAAAAGAAATAAATCGAAAAATACTCTCAGAAGCATGCCACGTCAGCTCCATCATTAAGTGTAGAAATCCAATTTTTATATAATAGAATAGATTCTGTCATGGCTAGCTTTTTGGCATTGGCAAACCTGAAGCATTTTATCTTTATATTGAATTGTGTCTCTATCATGGCATAGAAGGCTTTTAAACAACTTGCAACTTCAGACTTAAGTTGCAACATGTATAACCAGCAAAATCTTGTAGCATCATCAACTAAACTAAAAAAATATTTCTTTCCATTATAAGTAAGAACCTGGTATGGTCCCCAAACATCACAATGATGAACAAGGTCAAAAGTACTGGGAAAAAGATTATTATTTGATTCAAAAGTTAGATTCTTAAACTTTGCAATTGGACACACGTGACAGTCTAAAAAATCATACTCTGGTAAGAAATTTATTGTGGATAAATTGAAATTGAAAATGACTAATTTAATGATTTTATTTGAAGCACATCCTAAACGTGCATGCCAAGTTGAAAATTACATAAATTAATGGATTTGAGACTCTAATTTCAATCGCTTGGAAGGAGATGTTGCTTTGAGGATGTAGAGGCCCTCATGTAGCTCACCTATCCTAATTATCTTCAGTGTTGTTGTTTTGAATTTTGAACTCAAGAGAATTTATGGTGATGATAAGTGAAGTGTGTGAAAGAAAGGAGGAGACTGACAAAAGATTGATATATAAATTAGGTACATAAATAACATTATGCAGTGTTATACTAGAACTTATGGCTACTGTACCGATAAAATTGGCACAAAAATGTTCATTGCTTGTTTGGAAGAGAAACTGAATAATTTTGTAATGTATGTATGGTTCGAAAAAGAGATAGATCACATGCAATATGAATTGTAGTACCATTATCTAAAATCCAATCTTGTTTTTGACAAATTTGACCTTGTGAGATATTGAGGACTACACCTACAGGTGTAGCTACTTGTGTAGCTGCACTAGAAGCAAATTCTTGAACCTTTTGGTTGTTCAACAATTGTATGAGGTGTTGCATTTGGGAGGTACTCAATGTGAGCGTTGGAGATGGTTTAGATGCTGGAGGAGATTCTCCAGTGACCACATTGTAAATTGTCTGTTTGCCATGCAGTGGGGAACATCAGTGACGGATCCAGAAAATTTTGATAGTGGAGGCAAAATTTTTATAACATCATAATTATTTTTATAATAAAAATAATATATGTATATAAAAAATTAAATATTAAATTATTTATTAATTATTATATATCTGTGTATAAATATATGTATTGTTTAACTTATTTTTAATGTGTATTTTATATTTTAATATATATTTTATACAAATAATTATTTTTTATGTACATATAACATAATTATTGTTATGATTATATTTTATTATTGTAAAATATGATTAGTTTTCAAAATATCTAATATATAAATTACAATACTAAAATAGTAATTTAAATAATAATATATAATTTAAATTTTTATTATTTTAGGTTTTATATTTTAAAAAATTAAATAATTTTTCTGTTAACTACCATCAAAATTTCTCTCTTTTTATATATATTACTAAATAATTATTTAAAAATTCACTTCCTAACACAATTAGAAGTCGACTCTTATTTATATTTATAGTTAAAAAAGTTCTTTCAATTGATACAGTTGCTATGCAAAAATTAAAGCTAATTTGAAAAGAAGATAAATAATATTCTTTTGAGTTGATTTTTAAAAAAGAACACTAATTTCGTTTAAATTTGAGAATTGATCATTCTAAATTCTAACGAATTTCTAATATAAAATTTTTAAATTGATGATTAAGTACCAAAAGTTGAGTAAAAATTTATTGTGGGGTCAAATTTAATAATCTAATAGGGGCAAATAAATATTATTATCATATACTACTCAAAAAAATTTCAAATTGTAGTGGGGGCGCTTGCTCCCACAACAATGTATGTAGAACCGTCCTGGGGAACATCTTCCTCTGCCATTATTAAACCACTCTTCTACCTTAACCCATGACAACAATAAAGACGTCTCACGGTCCACAAATTCAGCTCAACAGAATACACAAATTCAATTGTAATTTTAGACTTTATCTTATCTTATAGTTATCTTTATCTTTATCTTATCTTTATTTACTTTTATCTTTCATAGGCTAATAATCTATATATACTTAGTTTTACCTTCATAGTGTACAATTCAATTCAATCAATCAACAATCAATAAAAGTTCTTTTCTCGTCTTTTCCTATTCTTACACAATTTTATCATGGTATCAGAGCTCCTCTTGAGCTCTGCTGACATCCATGGGTAAATCAACCAATTCAGATCTTAAAACGCCTTCAACCTCTCATCCCACTATGAATAATCAACTTTCTTACTCTGTCCTAGATCAAGGAGAAAGGGCACACCAGCAACTTCATCCGGAGCCTCTTTTGGACTTTTCGTCAGCCCAACACTTTTCTTTCATGGCACTTCCTTTCAATGAAGAAGCTTGTCCTTCAAACCAACTTGAACTTTTGTCAAGTCCAACTACTCATTATCTTTGTTCTTTCAATACATTTTCTACTGTTAACAATTCTTCAAATCGAGATTCATTCTTGAATACTTGGATCATTGATTCTGGTGCCACAGATCACATTGCATCAAATTTGTCTTGGTTTATTTCTTACACACAAATTTCTCCTGTTATTGTTCATTTACCAAATGGTTCTCGAACTACTACTTCTTATAAAGGCATCGTTCAATTTTCACCATCCTTGGTTCTTCATGATGTTCTTTATTTACCTCATTTTAACTTTAATATTATCTCTATTTCAAAAATTACTTCAGCACTCATATGTGAACTCACTTTTTCATCTTCTTCTTGCACTCTACAGAGCAATAATTTGGGGACGATTGATTTGGCCAGAATGAGAGAGGGATTATATGTCTTTGAACCCAATTTTGGTAAAAATTCATTCACTACACACTCCATAAATTCCATCCAATCTCCACCCATTACACCTTCCAATATATGGCATTTTCGTTTAGGACACCTTTCTGGGCAAAGACTTAATCATTTACATAAACAATTTTCTTTTATCTCTATGCATCATGACGAGGCTTGTGACATTTGTCATCTTTCTAAACAAAAAAACTTTCATTTTCTCAAAGTTTTAACAAAGCCAATGCAAGTTTTGATTTATTACACTTTGATATTTGGGGTCCGTTTCGACAAAATTCTATTCATAATCATAAATATTTTTTTACTATTGTTGATGATTTTAGTCGCTTTACATGGGTTACTTTATTAAAATCAAAAGGAGAAGTGCAAAATCAAATAAAAAATTTTATTACTTTAAGTGAAACACAATTCAACTCCAAAGTCAAAACTATTCGTTCCGATATGGACCAGAATTTATTTTACTTGATTTTTATGCTTCAAAGGGCATTATTCATCAACGTAGTTGTGTTGAAACTCCTCAACAAAATGGAAAGGTAGAACGCAAGCATCAACATATTTTGAATATAGCTTATGCTTTTATGTTTCAATCTAATTTACCATCATCTTTTTGGTTTTATGCTGTTAGACATGCTGTTTATTTACTTAACAGAGTTCCATCATCCGCAATTAATTTTAAATCACCATTTGAGATTTTATTCAATCATCCACCAAATTATCATGACCTTAAAGTTTTTGGATGCTTATGTTTTGTTTCTACCCTAATGGCAAACAGATCAAAATTTGATCCAAGAGCCAAAAAGGCTGTATTTATTGGCTTTCAACAAGGTTTTAAAGGATATATTGTTTATGTTTTAGAAGATAAAAGAATTGAGATTTCTAGAAACGTGATTTTTTATGAAATGATCTTACCCTTAGTTACAAAAAATGTTCAATTTCATACACTCAGCCCAACATTGCCAAACACACCTTCTCAAAAACAAGATTCAGTTAGTCTCCCAGTCGAACCCTCACCTATACCCATTGACCCAACTCCACCTAGTTCTTTATTTTCTCCAACAACCTCTCCTTCTTCTTCACTATCGTTTCCTAACCAAGTTGAAGCTATGACCACCGAATCACTTTCAACACTAGACACCAGTCCACCATCACCTTCTCATCCCCCGTCAACTTCTTCACCACCTGAGCAACCCCATCATCGTCATTCCAACCGGCCTCGCCGACCTCCAGCATATCTCTCTGATTACTTGTGTAATTCCTCTCTCATCTCTACAAATCAATCTCCCTCAAAGTGCAAGTATCCTTTATCTTCAGTCATGTATTTTTCTTCTCTTTCATCTTCACATAAAAAGTTTCTTTTATCTCTACATTTTGACGTGGAGCCAAAGTCCTTTAAGGATTCCAATCAACACTCTAATTGGCATAGTGCTATGAAAGATGAGTTGGATGCTCTTGAACAGAACAAAACTTGGCGTCTTGTTGATTGCCCTGCATGGGTTAAGCCGGTTGGCTGTAAATGGGTCTATCACATCAAGCGCAAGCCTGATGGTTCAGTTGATCAATATAAAGCATGCCTTGTGGCTAAAGGGTTCACTCAAACTGAAGGTGTTGATTTCTTGAAAACTTTCTCCCCTGTTGTCAAGCCTGCCACCATCAGATTAGTTTTGGCATTGGTCTCTATGAAGCATTAGCCCATTCATCAGTTGGATGTCAATAATGCTTTCTTACATGGGATCTTTCTGAGGATGTTTATATGACTCTGCCACCCGGATTTTCATCTCCTCAACCGAATCAATGTTGTAAGCTACTAAAGTCACTGTATGGTTTACGACAATCTAGTCGTATGTGGTATGACAAACTTTCTCATCTTTTGCTATCTCATGGATATCAGCAAACCTCATCTGATTATAGTTTATTTGTTAAATTCATTGCTGATCAAATTTCTATCCTTTTAGTCTATGTTGACGACATTGTTCTCACTGGTAATTCCATTTCTGAACTTACTGTCATTAAGTCTATTTTGCACCAACAGTTTCGAATTAAAGACTTGGGCCCATTAAAATATTTTTTGGGTATTGAGCTTGCTCAATCAGAGAAGGGAATTTGCTTATCTCAGAGAAAATATTGTCTTGATCTTTTGGAGGATTCTGGTTTATTAGGTGATAAACCTGCCTCTATTCCAATGGATAGTACCACAAGACTATATCAAGACAAAAGTTCCCTGCTATCCGACCCTTTTGTATATCGCCGTTTAGTTGGCCATCTTATCTATCTCACCACTACTCGACCGGACATCATGTATGCCACTCAACAATTAAGTCAATTCATGGCATCTTCTACTGAATCTCATCTTCAAGCTGCCAAGCATGTGTTAACTAGTCCCGGCAAAGGACTTTTCTTTCCAAGGGAATCAAAAATTCAGCTTCTCAGTTTCAGTGACTTTGATTGGGCCGGATGTCCTGACACACGACGATCTTTAACAAGTTATTATTTCTTTTTAGGCAGTTCTTTAGTCTCTTGGAAGACCAACAAACAAACCACCATTGTCCGCTCATCCACGGAAGTAGAATATCGTGCATTTGCCAACACAACTTGTGAACTTCAATGGATACTAAATGTGTTACAATTTTTACGCATCTCTCCTATCCGCCCACCAGTTTTATATTGTGATAATCAGAGTGCTCTTCATATTGCTGCTAACCTGGTTTTTCATGAACGGACCAAACATTTAGAGGTTGATTGTCACTTGGTTCGACAAAAAGCTCAAGTTGGAGTGATGAAACTTCTCCCAATTCCCTCTTCTGGGCAACTAGCTGACATCTTCACCAAGCCTTTGTCTCCTCAACCCTTCCATCTTAATCTGAATAAGCTTAGTGTTCTTGACATCTTTCATCCTCCAGCTTGCGGGGCATATTAAACCACTCTTCCACCTTAACCCATGACAACAATAAAGACGTCTCGCGGTCCACAAATTCAGCCCAACAGAATACACAAATTCGATTGTAATTTTAGACTTTATCTTATCTTATAGTTATCTTTATCTTTATCTCTATCTTATCTTTATTTACTTTTATATTTCATAGGCCAATACTCTATATATACTTAGTTTTACCTTCATAGTTTACAATTCAATTCAATCAATCAACAATCAATAAAAATTTTTTTCTCGTCTTTTTCTATTCTTTCACAATTTTATCAGCCATAGCTCAGCAGAAAGCCATGAAGCTTGAAACATTTGTCGACAATGTGCCCAAGAATATTGCAATGGGAGCACAGAGGCCTATCCTTCTTTATAGTTCCTCTGCCTCTTCCGAATTGCATAGGTAAGGGTTGGATTCTTGCTAAGAAGACAACTTGGTTTTGATTGGAGGAAGAACCAATAACTTTATGCTTCTCCTCTTGTACAACTAAGGAAAGGACTTTTTTTATCACTGGGAGCGGCTCCATCAAGAGAATTTGCTCACGAATCTGAGTATATGAATCATCGAGTCCCATAAAAAAAACAATGACCATATTTTGCTTTGAGAAAATCTTGTAACGATTTAAACTCTTCACAATTGCACGAAATTGGACGATAAAAGCTAAGTTCTTCCCAAAGAACTTTAATCTTGGTAAAGTATTGCGACACCAACATTGTGCCTTGTTGCAAATTCACGAGTTCTCTCTTGATCTCAAAGATTTGTGTTCCATTTCCATGTTGGAAACGATCTTTGAGATCTTTTCAAAGTTCTCAATTGAATTAATGTACCCCAAAGAAGTTGCAATATCTTTTGAAATGGAGCTGAGGATCCAGGTGCTGACGACGTCTTTTATGCATTGCCATGTCTCGAATTGCTCTATATAAATTGTAGGACCTGGTTGTGGAATGGATCCATTGATGAATCCAAGCTTGCGTTTGGTATTGGGCGCCTTTTGCAGAGCTTGGATCCATGTATTATAGTTCTCCTCTGTGAGCTGTTGTATAACAAGAATGAGGACTGGTTGATCGGCCGATGAGAGAAAGTATGGATCTGCATAAGTGAAGTTGTGTTTATTCTTAAGAAAGAAATGGAAATTAAAAGCTCCTCACACTCGATGTTATGATCAGAGCCCGTACACCTCCACTGTGTTGGATTCGGAACTTGAAAAAAGTAAGACAACTCTTATCAATTCTGTTGAATGAGTTCAAGTGTGAGGTGATAAGAAATGGGATAAAGAAGAGAGATGAATTTTAGAAAAAGAAAATGGAAGAAAAGACAAGAAAATAAGAAAAAGAAAAAAAGAAAAAAATGCACGTAGAAGGTGTGGTTTTGAGAAATTGTTCTTGATACCGTATTGAATCAGAGAGGACAATGATTTTGTGAGAATGATAGGAATGAAAATATTAGTTTTATTATACTGCATAGTTGGATTTATATAAAGAGGTGCTGGCTCTTTAGGTAGCAAATCATACAGTGTAGGAAATAACTAACTCATTTCTAACTGATTTTAATTGAATGCAATTAATTCATAAATTAATTTGATTAATTATATTTGATTGCTAAAGATAAATATTTTATTGTTAACAACTTAAGAGCGAAAAAAGAAAAGTGATGATATATGTGTGAGTTTTTTTGCTAGATTTGTGCCAATTTGATTAGACTTATTATAAAAATGTTTATGCATATAACATCGCCAATTTTTTTAAATGACTTGTTGATATTTTATATATCTTCACCTTCATTAAAAATTTAAAATCTTAGACTATTTATTTTCTATTTTTATCAATATACAAACTTGATCTTTTGTAACACGAATCCAGGTTTAAAAGATGATATTTGAGATATATAATAAATTTTTTGTAATTTGAATTTACATTTAAATTTAAATTAATTTGCTTGCCTTTAAAATTAGGTTTGGGTTTAAATTTTATATTTATCATTAAATATTAAAAAAATTAAAAATTAACAATTTCAATTTATATTAGTCAGCACTTAGCACTTTTAATTAATAGGCCAGTATCATATTTATACTCAATATTTTTAAACATTGTTAGCTGATTACGAGTCCAAAATAATAAATTATGCTAGTCCTATATTATCATGAGTGAATACCTTTATGAAGAACTATGAGGCTCCAATAAAAAAATATCTTTTTTGGTCTTCGATATTTGATTTCGTGAGACAAGTTAGTTTCTTTGTCAATGATCTCTCTTCAGAACATATTTATGTGACGTGTTAATCATTAATATATCCTTCATTTAATTTTTACAAGTAAAAATAATCTAAAAATCACTAATATTTTTTAGTTTTGTACAGTAAATTTAGCCAATGTATTTAAAAAAATAACAAAAAAATAAAAAAATAAATGTTCTTGACAATTATTTATAAAAGACAATAAAACTCCGAACAAAAAAGAATTTGTCAATTCTAGTTGATTATTAATGGATATATCAACAGTTTAACATGCTACGTAGGCTTATTCTATTAATATAGAGAGATAAATATTGATAGAAGAATTAATTAGTCCTATAAAAATAAAGATAAAAAATAAAAAATATATTTTTTATTAATTATCTCATTGTCTTTCGAAATAATTTTGAGGGACCGATTAGAATTTTTTTTTTTTATTATCTTTAAATATATTTATGTATTCTTACTATCAAGCTGTTTAACTATTAGTTAAGTCTTAAAAAAATTTAAGCCTTTCATTCCATGATCCCAATTTAAAGAATCAATTAGAAGTGTAGTGAGTTAGAACGAACTAATTAAAAAATATGTCTATTATAAAAAAAAAAATTCACTATCTTAATTTTTTAAATTTTAAAACTAAAAATACAAAAAATTGATTTAAATTGGCTAACGTTGAGTTGCCTTCCTAGACTTTTTCTTAATCTAATAAAGAAATATAGCCACCGGTTACAGTTGAAAACTGAAGGAAAAAATTGATACCAAATTAAAGGTAGAAATTTATTTAATTTTCTCTGCGATATTATTGCTAGTAGCTAGCTAGTAATTCTACGATATCCAATCCTTTGATGCTTCATTTATTTTTCAACGATGGTATAGTTGCATTCATCAAATGAATAAATCACAGTAATTTGTTCATAAATAATATTCAAATGCGGATTACATACATATATATTTACATACACTAGCCAGTAATATAATATGTACAGACACATCAATAACTTAACAATAATCTAATCTAAAGTATATATACAATAACAAGAATAATCAAAGGTTATTCATTCTTAGGCATGATCTTGTTGGTATTATTATTATTGGTTGAAACTTCATTGCCACAAATTGGACAAACCTTCTTAATCTGAAGCCATGTGGTTATGCAATCTTCATGAAAAGGGTGCTTACATTCCAGTGCCACCATTGATTCACCTTCTTCATATTCTATCTGACAAACTACACACCGATCGATTCTTTCATCATCACTATTAGATTTGCAAGTGTAAGGGTATAAGCAAGAAGACACTTCATTTTCTGATAATCCTCTATTCTCTTCTCCTATGATTTCTCCCAACTCAATCAACTCTTCATAGGACATTTCATCTGGATCAATTTCATCTTCTTCCATCTCTTCTTCTTCTCCCTCGTCATCGTCGTCGTCGTAGTTGCTTCCTTCACCTTCAAGGAACTGAGTTTCTGACTCCTCAAAGTCTTGGCTTTCTAAATAATACTCAGAATCGCCATCTTCATCGCCCAAAGAGGAATAATCATCTTCGTCGTCGTCTTCTTCATCGTCGTCACTTTCCATGGTTGCTAGGGTTGTGTATGTTGCTCCCTCTTGTTCTTGCAAGCTAATTGCAAGAATATAATCAAAGTTCTCTTGCTCAAATAATTCATTATTGTTACTACTATTATTATTGCATGGTTCTTTGTGGGTTGGTTGTTTTCCATCATCACCTTCCATATTGTTATGATGAAAATAAAAAATAAAAAAAAAAAGAGAGAAAAAGAACTAAAATGTGGTAGGTTTATGAGAAGAGAACAAATTAAAGTGATTTGATTTGTGCATGGTATTTGAGGGGATGAATAGAAACATATTCTAAATAGATTCTATTGGGGAAGGAAGGATGAACAAACTTCCACGTCAAGTAAATGGTGAACCCTTTGTAATGGATTCTCAATATTCCATATTCTTGGGTTATTCTTAGGTCTTCTTATTACCAATGACAATTAATAATCATAAACTTTGGATTTTCTTTTTGGATAAGGTAGGCCTTTGTGCAAATTGCAACGCAATGGCAAAACATGTTCCATACGTAGCAATATACCTTATTCCAAAAATGAAGATATCAAATAAAATAAATTAGCATGCTCAGTTTTCAAACTTTAATATATCATTATTCTCTCTTTTCTTTTTGTCATGAATGTATCATTGTTCATATGCGTGTTTGTCAATAACTTTGGTATTTGTCAGGCCACTTTCTTTTATTTTTTCAAAACAAACCAAATACATTTTGTTGGGCTTTTGATTTTGGGTTAGACCATCTCATGGTATGTCTTTTCTTTTCTGGGCCGGATGTTCTCTTCTTTCTTTTTAATTTTTTCCAAATGACTCTATATGTATTCTTTTTCTTTAAAAAAAATTACTTAAAAAAAAACACCCTGATACTGTGGTGAAAAAAATTGCAACCAACACAAGTTACCAAAAAAATTTTTTTCTTTTTTGCAAATGATTTAATTATTTTTAACCAAAAACCTGAATTAACTTTTTAAAAATAAGTGAATAAATAAATGAAGGTTTTATTGATAATGAATTTAATCAAATAATATATTTTCTTTCAAACCTACCTTTAAAGCTGGTACTTTTTCAAACCTAATTATTTGATAATAAGAATTTTATAAATAATACTATAACATGCATAAAGGATAAAATTGATAAAAAAAAATAAATATTTAGTGACGATGGCTAAAAGTTTATTAGTAAAATGCAGAAACTAAAAATTGTTGTTTCTTCTAAACGTGGTTTTTAGTTCAAAATTACTTCTACGTTTATAAATAAAAAAATTAACCAAATAAAAAATTGAAACTTTCAAAAAGTTTAAATAACTTTTTCTTTCCAATGCTTTGCCAAACACACCCAACAAGAGATTAGTGGCCTACTTTTGTGGCTAGTTTAAAACTAATAGCGTTTGTTTTGAGGTATTGAGAGAGATACTGGTACTAAAATTTTTGTCTTTGTCTCCAAAATTTTAATATTTCAGTACCTCCAAAAAATAGATATATAAGAGACTAAAATTTTTAGAGATAAAAACTGAAAATTTAATAACATTTTATACCTAAAAAAATACCTTCATTTCAATTAATTAATTCTAATTTTATTATTTGTACAAATTAAATTAGAATTTCATTCTTATTTTAATTTATGTCTCTCATTTTACACCAAACAAAATATTAATATTTATTTCAATATCTGTCTTTTTTAATTTCTGTCTCTCAGTTTCAATTTGTCTCTCCACCAAAAGCTACTTAGTGTTGGAGATTAGTTCCTTTTTCCATTCTCCTCGTGTATAGCAGTTTCTAAATGGTAAATGTTGCTAAAATCAATACAATTTTACAAACTATGAATTTGAACTCATTTTAAAAAACAAAAATGTACAACATTAATCTATGTACTTAATTTATAACCCACGTTCTCTTCTCTTTATATATATACATTCCCAAACATCACCCCTAAGCGATCTAATTTCAATTTTTGCAATTTCATATCATATCTGCCTTTTTTCCGGTTATATTATAATTATATTGCTATGCTCTTTCGAAAAATTAGAGAGAAATAGTATACTCCCCTATCAAGATCAAAACAAAATTGCATTTAAAATAACTTCATATACTGATTTCATGAGAGAATAGAAAAGAAGAAAATAGTTTCTATCAATGTCACAAGACAAAAAGCAAGAAGATACCTTTTTTTTCCCCTCAAATTAACGAGTCATAAGCATATGCATTAATAATACAAAGAAGGTAATTACTTTGTAAGAATTCTTTTTCTCCTATTGACACCTTTTCTAGCAAACTTAGATGTACGAGTTACCTTAATATCATGAACATTGCCTTTGTAATCACAATGTTCCATTACATTATTGCCATGATGCTTTTTGCTTCTATAACTACTAATCTCAACTCGAGCATGATCACCATTTCTAACCCGTAAAGATTTTCTTAAATGCGAGCTCTTGTAGTCTCTCCTTCTACGCGAAAGTGATGGAAAACGATTTGAAATACTTTCATCACTATAATCTTGTTCAGTTGCCAAGTAGAACCTGTTATCTATAGTGTTTCTTAATCTCCTCCTTCTTCTCCTTTTAATCTTGTGCAGTTTGGCACACAAAAAAGCACAGGCATATTCCCATATGCAACAATAAGAAGAACAACATGCCCATATTATTTTGCAAAGCCCCCGCCCAATGCACCCGAATATGCCTAATTTATGCAGCAGATAAAAGAATAATAGAACTGCAAAGAAAAACAGAACATTAAACATATTTAACTAATTTATCATCAATACAACTGCAGTTGAGTTTCTATCTTGAATCAGAAAATATTGATAAATCACTTACCCGCATACAGCAGAATAAAAACCATGGCGAGTCTCAAGAGATTGGCAACGCAGAAATTTTCGATGTAGCAAAGAAAGTCCCATGTTGGTCCACATACTGAACTGAAACAAATTAAATTCCAATTTTTTCACATTTCATGTTTAATTTAATTTTGAATTTATTAAAATGCATTGAAGAGTATGTATTGTATGGTGTTACCTACAAGACTTGCCGGAGAGGAACTCAACAGGGGAACTAAAAAGTTTGCCGACGCCGTTTCCAATTCCCTGAGCAAATGACTCAATAACGTTGCCCATAAATTGAAGATCAGGTTATTTCTTTGTGAAATGCAATTTTATAAGAGTAGAAGCGGTTTCTTTTTTTCTTTCAACTGTTTGAATCTTTTCTTTTTCTTTTTTCAATAAATCCCTTATTTCACTCTCTGCGGCTCTGCCTTGGCAGTTGGCACATCGCCTTCCTCGCAGGGATGGGAAGAGAAGAAGGAGGAGAGCGCGGGAAGGTTGAGAATTTCTTCTTAGGGACTCTCATTTTGTGGGCCCTATCCGTTTGTTTTCAGATACTATTCAATAACCGCAGGCAGCTTCTCTACGTCGTTGCCGGTACTGTATTCTACCAGGGCTGTAATTCCCTCATCCGAATATTCTTTTGCAAACAAACGCACAAAGACAGAGACGCTCTTTTCGTCAACACTTCCGTCTCCCTTCTCCATTCTACCATCACCTCCGCTTCAGGTTCCCCCTTTTACTTGCTTCTTTCTTATCCATACACAAATCTGAGATGCGAATTCCAGATGAAATAAAAATCAGCCTCTTTTTGTTGCTAATTGTAGTAACTTTTCTAATTTGTGGAATCTAAATGTATTATTATTTGTTTAATTGTTTGAGCCTTTGAGGTTAGGGTTCAGAAAAACCCAGTCTATATCTGTTGATTACCGTTGATACTGTCATTTTTTCTTTTGCAGTGGTCTTTATTTTGCTCAGACAGGTGCTAATTAACGGTCCGAGTGGAATGTTCGATCACTCGCAGTTGGTAGAACATACATGGCCATGGGCATTTGAAGCATTGTGCTTTTCATGTGGTTACTTTGCATATGATCAATGGGATATGCTTTGCTACCACTTGTACAATGGTTGGATCCCTTCCATCCTTGTGCATCATCTGGTTCTCCTAATTTGCTTCACTCTTGCTTTGTATCGAAATATCACCATCAACTACCTCATTCTCACTTTAGTTTGCGAGGTAAGCTTCAGTTATTTTGAAACTTCACCTTCTTTTAAGTGATTGTACCATGATTGAATGAGTTTTTGTGATGGTATAGCTGCATTCAATCTTTCTGCACGTGAGGAAAGTGAGACGGATGTCCGGTGTACGCGAAGCAAAGGGCAGTTTTGTTAAGCTAGAATGGTTTCTTAATTGGTTGACATTCTTTCTGGCAAGGACTATACCTCACATTCTCATCACGGTCAAGCTCATCCGGGATGCTCACAAATTTGGAAGGGGAATGGAGCTACCACTGGCTCTGTTTGGCATGGCTGGTATGAATGTGTTGAATATTGGTCTTGGCCTTGATCTCATTAAAGCTTTTAATAGAGAGAGCAAGTCACACCAGACTAAGCAGCATCACCATAGTGAATGATATAATAGAAATCAGCATAATACTTTGTATTAGCACACCCCTTCACTAAAAGTGTAATGTAATAAATTCATGGAGATGATGTATATTAGATCTAGTGTCATTTGTAAAGTACACAAATTGATTGTTTGTAATCTCCGCTATCCAAATTGTTTTGGAAGAGGTATCTATATTCTAGGCTAGAATTCTAGTCATTTTATAATAATCTTTATACTTCAGACTTCAAAAAGTTGTGAAAATGATAAAAATGGTAATTAAAGAGCACTTAGAAGGTCCACTAGAAGTTTTGATCCTTGGTTCAACAATAGAATAACCTTTTCAGAAAACAAAGATGATGTGAACTATGTTTGTTTCCAGATGGCAGTAGAAAGTTTCTGAATTACATCAGAAGTGAATGGCTTCGTTATAGTTAGTTTCTCTACATCCTCATTCAATTTCTATTCCATTTTTAACTGGAATATCTACTCATGTTATGTGTCATTTAAATACAACTTGAAATTTTCAAGTGCTGCTAAGCAAGTTAGTTGATTTCCCAAAGCTGCTATTGTTTGTTGGCAATCAGCAAGCTTCCCTGCAGCCAGTGCTAGATCCTCCTGCCATAGAAAACCATTTTATGTTACAAACACTGAAGTGTTTTCTAGATTCATGTCAATATCAAATTGTCAATGATGAGTGATTGACCAACCTGTTTGATCTTCATGTCACTGAACAACAATTTCTCATTTTGCTTCTTGCTTTCTAGCTCTTCCTCCAGGACCTTACACTTGATTGCGATTTCATCTGACATTGCCTGTTCTCTATCAACCTCAGCTTCTAATAACTGAACTCTTTTGGTTATTGATTGTGCCTCGGCTTCCATGCTCGCTAGTTGGTTTTCTATCATTTGCTCTGATTCGTTGGCACTTTCTAGCTCTCTTTGCAGCTCCTTCAATTTTGTGTCTGCCTCTCTTAGCCGAAGTTGCGAGGCCTCGAACTGCTCGTGGCATTTCATCAAAGCTATCTCCAGCTCAGATTTATCTACATTCGCCTTATCTAGCTTCTCTTTTAGTTCTTTCATCTGACGGTTCATCATGTCAAACTCATCTCCAAGGGAGATTTCTCCGTTAGTACTTTGATCAGTAACAACTGACTCCTGGTTAAAGTTTTCAGTTGTAATCTCAGGCATTGCAGCGAATCGTTCCATTTCAAGAAAATCGTCCATGAGATCAATTTTAATAGCACTGGATGGAATTTGTCCACACTTGTCATTCTTGAACTGATCAAGCTCTGCAATTAGCGCAGCTGCCCATGAATCAGAACTCGGCTCACACTTGTCTGTTTCTGAGCCACTCTTCCTGCAGGCATCAATCTCAGCCGAATTCAGCCTCTCCCCGTTGTCTGATTGACTATCTGTGAGAGATTCAACACAAAATGAGGATGATGTAATGGATTTATGATCACTAACTGCAGAGCCTTTACAAGCTGTGCTCTTCAGTCTCCGGCATTCGGCCTCAAGCTTCGCCACTTTGCTGATGCTTTCTAAATGTTGCTTGCTAGCTATCTCGGCCGCTTGCGTGCTTAAATCCCTCTCTATTGTCCTTATTTCAAGCTCCTCTGATTGAGCTTGGAGTTCATGCTTCAGTTTCATATTCTCTTTCTCCAAAATTTCACTCTTATGTAACATCTCAAGATCAATTGATTGAGATCTAGCATTAGAAGCTTCCAATTTACTTTGGAGCTCAATGAGCTTGCTCTGGAGTTCAATTTTCGCAGATTCTAAGTCCCTTGTTTTGTTTTCTACAGCATCATGGAAATTCTGTTCCTTCTCTTCTCTTACTTGTCTTAGCTGCCTAACACACTCCTTAAGTGCGGCGTCTAAATGCGCAACTCTATCGTCCAAAGCCGAATTTCTGAGACTTAGCGCCTCGAGTTGCTTCTTTAAGCCTGCAACTTCTTTTTCAGCCTTCTCCCAACCTATAAGTTCATGAAAATGGTCCAATTACATATGACCTACCCAAACTTCATGCAAATTCTGTTTTGTGGTTTTCTTGCTTAGCAATCAGATGAATTGCTTCAGACAAAGTTAAAACAACACCAAGCATATTCAAGGTAGAAAAGCAATAGTGGAAAATATGAACCTATTATTACAAAACATTTCTATGTATGTACCTGCAATGGCTTCTTCAGCAACTTCAGCATGTAACTTAACCAAGTCTTCTTTGCCACTTACATTCACAAGTGCTGCAGATAGCTTCTCTGAGATGTTCCTCAAACCATAAGTTAAATCTCTGTCATTTATATTCGTTACATCATCATTTGCTTCATTTTGATCTTCCTCCAATGCACTATATTTTACATTCTGCCTTAAATTTGAGGTGAGTTCAAGTGAACGCGCAATTTCGTCGACATCTTCAGCACTCGCCACGTCTTCTGATGTGATATCAGGGGATTGGTTTTGTCCCATAGGGAATTCATCATGCTACAGAGACAAGAAGAAAAAATAACTAAACTATTTCCTAAAGAATTATAAAATATCTGAAAGTTATGCCTAATTTCAGAAAGAAAAGTTGGTGAATACACAATTTAGAGTGCTTATATTACCAGTTCATCCGAGTTCCTGTCAGAATCAGACCCTGAAAATTCAGTTTGCATGGAATTCATCTGCAAAGAAATTAACCAAAAATGTGGAGAGCAGAAAGCTTTGGTTAGTGCTTCATCAACTTTTTACTAAACAGAAACCTCATCCTGCAAGCTCTAACCTTTAGATATCAGAGAATTCAAATCACATTTTCAACATTTCCTTCAACAAACTCAGTTGTTTAGACAGAAAAAAAAAGGTTACTTTGCTTGATATTTTCTGATTAGCTTTGACTAGAAATAAACACAAAGCATGTGTACAGAATGAGCCTTTAGGGGTTAGCTTTGACAAATAAAATACCATTATAAAATATTAGAAGGAGAAGTATCAAAGTTCCTAGAGCAGCATTGAGACTTTTTACTGAAAGAAAAAAAAATAGAAAAATGAAAAAGAAAGAAGAACTGGTTCATAAAACCTTGCAGAAAAAGTACAGGTAATGAAACATTACATGGTATCCAATGCAAAATATCCCAAGAACATTACATGAAGTCATGAACATGAACAAAAAGGGAAAAAATAAACTCAAATAATACCTTTGACTCTGTGATAAGTGGAAACCAAACTTCAGGATAGCTAGAAGCCTAAGAATGAAACTGGAAAAAAAAAAAGAATGAGTTTGAGAGTTCAGAGTATAAACTCAAGGTTTGAAATAAATAAATAAATAAATAAAAAGGCTATAATCAGTGACATGGGCTGGTATATTTTGAAAAAAAGTGGGGGGAGGGGAAAATGGGAGAGTACAAGTGTGTGTTTCACTGCACAAGTGCACATAAAGATAACAAGTACTGACAAACAAGTAGGAGATTAGGGGATAATAGGTCTTTCTATTTCTTGAATTCTTGCTACCCCTTTCTCTTTTCTTTGCATATAAAAAATAGATTGCCATGTGACACTACCATGTTCATTTGTGAATTTCAAGGTTATCTAAGTGCATTGCATGACCACAGTCACATTTTTTTAATATATTATTTATCTCATTTAGAATTTAATTATTGTATTGTACTGGTTAGGGTCATTTATGAACAATCCATGAATTCGACCGAATCCAAGAACATAATTGTCTTCTTATATCTTTTGTTGTTTCATGGTCTGTACAACAATTGTGTGTGAGAACAAGGTCATATGTAAAAATAAAAATTGATTTTAGTACTTAATTAATTGAAAAACTTCTCTCCAGAGAAACATGACAGCTCGGTGCACAATCATTTAAGGTTAATCCGGTCTGACAAAGGTTGTACCTAAAAGATTAATGTATATAACCTAATTCGATAATTATATCGGGTATAATCTTAAAATTACATAGACACAACTCAACTGTTATTCTAAAACTCTAATATCCAACACAAAATACTTCCACAAAAGTAGTTTAAGCATTTACACAGCAGTATATCATTCCTAAGAAAATGTAACTATACCAGAGAAAAAGAACTGTTTTCCTTTTCTCAATTCGCCATTCATAAGTTATTATTAATAGTGACCATCCTTTTTTTGTGCTTCACTTAGCATTTTGTATTATTTTGTAGTTTTGTTTAAAGAATGAATAGTATCTGGGCGGCATAAAAGAACAGAAAAATATACAATAATAACTTCACAGACAGCAAGAAGCCCCCACACTCACAGTATGTATAGTGCCACACATACAAACTTCCACTCTAGTTCCTTTAGTTTTTCAGTTTTCATGTTTCTTCTTATTATTATTTTGATTTCTCACGGTATTTTCTAATCCGATACGTTACATACTAATTTGTTGTAGTATTGAACTCCATTTAAGGATTTGTCAATGGCCAATACATTGCTGCATGCATAAGAGAAAATTCGAACTCCTGACACTTACTTAAACAAACTAATAAGCTAACTACTAGATCAACCCCATTTAGTTGATTATTATTATTATTATAGAGATCAATGAAGACTTCTTATTCAATAGATCATAGATATATGCAAAAGTATACACCTTTGTATAAGACAAAACAAGTTGACCCACTACATAAGCAAAAGCAGCAATAATAAGACAAACTCATTGCCCATTATTAGCATGTTGAATTTTTATTACATATATAAAACAATGTATGTAATATGGTAATACCAACTTATAAGATCGGTTAAATAAATGTCTCGATAAACGAGTTTGCATTTTCGGATTAAAAAAAGAAACACCTTGCTAGTAGAATTATTTTATCTATTTTATTGAATTAATAAATGCATTGAGAACTACTAGCTTATTAAGAGTGTTCATGTATATGCACATTAGTGAAAGTGTAATGTTTTGTTACCATACAATATGGCATTTTGCTACCACCTTTAATTTATGTTTGGTATGACTTATAACTCACATTTTTTTATGTCAAAGATATCTGTCTTATGATGTTGAAACTTGAAATATTAATTAGCCAGAACTCAAAAGTTTCTTCTCAAATTACCAATTAAGATTAGGGAACCAATTATTGATTTGGTGGAAGTGGGACACACCACTAGGACGCAAGCAGTGATATATAGTTGGAATGGTCAGAGAGTACATTACTTTTTTTTTTTTCCTTCTGTTTTATGGTGTTAAGATGAAATGAAATGAAAATGATGGCATATCTGCAATATCGGTACATAACATGGCGTCTAACCAAAACAAAACACACTCATAAAAATCTCTGTGACTGTACACAACCATAGCTATATATGACTATCTGCAGCTGCATGTATGTGTCATTTTCTTTAAGTTAGGTTTTACACAGTGCCTCTTTTTAGTAATATTAATTAACTGTGATTGTGATAGGCAACCATTTTGAAAAAAAAAAAAATTTTGGTACACACCAAAAATTAACTATTAAATTAGTCATTAAATATTTTTTATAAAAATATATATTATTTAATTTATTTTTAATATATATTTCATATTAATAATTAATTTGGTGATTGATTTTTTCAAAAATTTTGTACGATTGTTTTGACAAATATACTAAGAATAAGATAAATGCTTATTTTGAGCTTGTTTTAATGTTTTATAGTATCCATAATAAGATATTTTTTTTAGGGTTTGTTTAAATCTGCTTCATTCACTGACCATAAATTTTTAATTCGGTTTGTTTATAGTCAGTTCGATGGGTTAAACGGGCCAACTTATTTATCTTTTTATTTTATTTTTTTAAAATATTTTGATAAAAAATATCACTTTTAAATCAAAAGTCTTTAAAAATAATATTTGTTTAGTTTATGGTCGGATAAAGAGAAATATCAGCTAAAAGTGTTACTTTTTTTAAGAAAACGTAAAAAAAAATAGTTCACCCATTTAGCCTACAAGTTAGTCCGTTTAACCTGTCATTTTTTTCAGGTTAATCGGACTTAACCCGTTTAGCTCGAAATTTAAACAGATTTAATTTTAGACACAAAATCTACTTATTTAAATGAATAAACAAACTAAATCGATGAATTTGGCCCATTTTAACAGCTTACTTTTTTTAGTTGTGCTATGTAGTTGTTTATGTTTTATCTTTGTACGTACTTAAAATTCTGATTCAACATTTTTTTCTTATTCACTCACTCCAGCCTGAATAGGCCATATGTTACTTGATCCACCTCGAATTCACACTCTTCATTTTATTTTATTTTATTTTGGGTAAATAAAGAAATAATACCGTCCAAAATATAAGAAAATAAATAAAGCAACGATATATTAGTGGGAGCATGTTACTATTGTGCTTCGCCGTAACGGAGTGGCAACGCATGTATGCGATGGAGGAATCTAAATTCAGATCCTGAAAATACAACACATAGAAGTAGATATATGGCATGGTATTTGTAGTAAAATTGTTTAAAAAATTGTTTTATTGACACCCATTAATATCTAAAATTTCAAAGAGTTTATCATATTAATAATTTTGGTGTTAAGAAGATAATTATACTAAAATTCAAATATTATTAGATTTCTTGCACCATCCGCTAGACGCATGGGATCAACATCTTGATCCTAATAAACTATGTTTGTAGTAATTAGTAAAGTTATTTTCAACATCTTCCATTAATAGGCACCATTAGAATTCGAGTTAAGAATGATCTTTTTGTAGTAATTTAAGTATTCTTAAACAGAGAGATGAATAAGATACAAAGACAAGACTAATGGACACAAAAATCTTTATTATATTGAGAGAAATTATTTCATTTGTCAATCAATCAATGTATGAATGTAATATTTTTTGGATTGTTCATTCACCATTTATTTGATGAGATACAATTTGTAGTTTATTTTAAAAAATTTGTTTATTATTCAGTACTCAATAGTGCATATTCTTCCAATCTTTTACTATTTAGGTAGAATTCAAATGTTATAAGAATAAAATTTAACTAACCTAGTATAACTAATTAGAGCGTAATACTTATTAATACACTTGAAAATTATTCTGTTGTTTAAAAAATTATTGAATCTGATATCAAACATTAATATGATATTTAATTTTTGAATGATATGATATTTGATATTGTTGATGAATTGCTGATAAAAATATTAAGCCCCACGCCTCAATAGATTTTTCCTCCATACTTAACAATATTCATTCTAAAAGAACTCACATGAAAGGAGAATACCATAGAAGAGAAGTTGGATGCATGCGATGGATATTCATAATCAATGCTTAATTAGTTTGGTTAAAGTCCTATTTGTAATTTTCTTTTGTCATTTCAAGAAAAGGTCTAGGGAGAATGGTTTGGTGGTTTGGCTAATTAAGTCATAGGGAGTGGGTTTAGTGGGCCATTGTTATACGGGTTTTTTTTTGTTTGAGGATGTGTTTAGTATAATTCGTTAGGAGGCCCAGAAAGGCTGGGTAATGTTACCCATGAAAAAAATTTTCGATCCAAAAATGGGTAAGGAAAAGAAAAAAATTGCTACCCATTGTATAATAGTTTAGTTTTAAATATTTTATAATTCATCGTAAAAAAATATATATCTTTGTTTGGTAGGTCGGGTACCGGACGATTCGGGATGTCTCTTTTGGGTGTGAAGGTGGATTTCCGCCTGGTTTTGGATCGGGGGTATGAGAGATGGAGCGGCCGACTTTCCGAGTACGTCAAGTGGAGTGAGGGTGTCACCTGCAAGAACACTTCGACGCTCAGAAAAGTGCGCAAGTGGTATGAGAGTAGGGATTGTGGTGACGTACCTTGGGGGAGGAGTGGGTCCCTCCCCTTTTATACACTCTCAGTGAGGTGGGTCTCACGAGGGCAAACCCACGTTCCTGGAACTTCCCTAATCCCCAGCTGTCAATAGCTGGCTCTCAGGAGATGAGGTGTTCGGGTAAGGGGTCGGGCGCGCGGTGCTTCGCTGCCCGTTCTCTCGGGTCGAGTCGGCTATGAGGCCAGTTGGGTCGGGCCGTAACAATTTTATATTTCACTGTACATCAAATACAAGAATTAACAATTGAAAAGAAAAAAATTTAAAAAGAACCTAATTAAAAGTTTGTATCTAATATGGATAGTCAATATAGATATATATTTTAAATTTTAATGTTTGTTGACATAAAAGGTCTTTATTATAAAATTAAAAACAGTATAAAAATCGAATTAAAAAAATATATTTAAAAACCAACAAGATAATTAAACTCTTTATAAAAATTAAATCCAATTTTGTATAACTATTTATAACTATAAAACATGAATAATTGTCAAATTATTTAACTACTAAGAAGAAACACTAAAATATTAAGGTTGGTATAATAACATATATTTTAGAATTCAATTATTTTTATTTTAAAAAAATTGAATAAAATTTTCATTGTGAATATAATCAAATATGTATGTTATGTATTTGTTATTAAACAATAACTTAAAATATAATTATTGGAACAAACTGGGGCGATAAGATAACATGGTTCGAGATACAGTAATTTTACTAGAGTCACGAGAAAAAGCATACATTTAGGTCAAGATTCTCGGTTCGTATCCCTTAATTAGCTATTTGAAATATTTTTGTGACCTTCTTTATTTTTTTTGGAACCTTCTTTTTTTTATTTATTTTTGACCAACATCACACAACCCACCACATGAATTAGCCTATTATCTAATCATTTATAAATTAGTGATTAACTCCTAATTATTTATTCTTCCCAAAGCAATCAAAAATTTAAAATAAAAACTGTTCCGTCCTGATTGTGCCGAGGTATAGGGCTTTCAGTTGAGTGCTTGGATCCTTGGTCGAGCTATGCGTCGTCAAGGTCCAATGATGCGATTTGACCTCGGCCCTCTGAAACACGGCGGCGGGAGCTCCTGCAAAAAGCAATCCGACGCTCAAGTAAGTATATGAGTTATCTAAGAATAAAAAGTGTAAACTGAAATGAGTTATGTGACCTGACTCTTCGTGGTTTATTAGGTTTGTTTTTATAGACGAGTAGTGTGTCAGTTTGTTTGCTTTAAAATGTTAGGTGAGTGCCGTTATTGATATATTTGACCTGTGTAGAGTCGTGATCGGATTTGAGGGAGTGAGTTCCATGGTTGTGGGTGATGATTGAGAGATAATGCTGACCTGTCCACGATTTAGTTGGGAGTTTCTACTTTTGTTTAATTTTTCCGAGTTCTTAGGTCGGTAATCAGTTGTGGGTTTATCTCCGAGGTTGGCGGGGTACACGTCATAGCCCCCAAGTTCGGCTAGTGTTGTACGGAAGAACGATAGGCGAACTTTAGTTGATTTGTTGTTGACTCCCTTCTTTTGTGGCCTTATAGCTTTTTGTTGTTGCTGGGCCTCTGTGGCCCATTGAAGGAATTTGAAAAAGAAATTGGGGAGACTTTTTGGTTACTCTTGCGGGGCGTGCCTCATTTAATGTGCCTTTATATTTTTTTTATTTCCCACGTTAGTGGTAGTTATTGACTAAGATTCTCACTAATTTAGTGGGCTTGCAATAATAACTGCACCTTTCTTCGGGACTTTACATTTTGCTGCTATGTTTTTTACGGTTTAACCTTCCTCATGTCTTTGCAAGGTTAGTGTTTTTTTTCGTTGCTTTTTACTATTACTTCTATGGCGAGAGAGAATGGGAAAGAAAAGTTGAAAGCGGTTGAGGAGAGGGAAGATGATCCGTATCATTGGGTCCATGACGATGTTCGGACTCGTTCTTCCTCGTTTACCACTGCCGAGTCCATATCTAATTTGAGTAGTCTAAATCCTGTTAGGGGCGGTTCTGTTGCTGCTGTTGAACTCCTTCCCTGTTCTGATACTGATAGGGTTTGTGAGAGGAGGGGCGATTGGGGGTATTTCTACATGTATACCCCTTGTATCGTTGAACTTGGTGTGAGATTTCCCTTTACTTCTTTTGAGTGTGACGTTTTTACGCAGCTCAATTGCGCACCATCACAACTTCACCCAAATTCCTGGGCATTTCTTCGTGCCTTTGAGTGCTTGATGGATTTCTTCTCTTTTCCTTGTTCGTTGTCCCTATTTTTCTCTCTGTTTCAGTCAAAAGGCGTTTGAAAGGGTTTGTGGGTTTGTCTTAGTAGTTTCCCGGGTCGTTCCTTGTTTCTCCTGTACAAATCTTTGTTCAAGAATTTTAAATCCCTGTTTGTTAAAGTTAGGACAGCTGAGACTGAGTACCCGTTCTATTTGGATAATGAGCTTATTGAGAGGTTTCCTCTTTACTGGTGTTCTGAGCCGAGTCAGATTCTTGAGGCCTCTGAGCGGAGTGAGTAGGAAGATTCCCTTTTAGATTTCTTGGTTGAAAGCTTCGCTGCCGAAGAGTGTTTATCGATTTCTGAATTTTTGTATTTGTATGACTCTGGTGATAATAAGGGCTTGAAAGCGTATATAGGTATCGTTGTTTGTCTGTTATTAGGTTTGTTGATGTTGTTATGTTTTCTAACTTTTGGTGCTTTCAGGTGGCCGTGTTCCTCTTCTTGACCCGACGAAGTTTCACTCCTTCTTGAAGAAGAAGAAAGAGAAAGGTACTGGTGGTGCAGGGGTGCAGAAGGACGAATGTGGTCAAGTTGCTTATTCTGCTGCCCAGCCGACGTCTTCATATAAGAGGAGGAGGGATGATAATGACAGGTCGTTAGAGATCATCTCGGAGGGCGAGCAGGAGGCCCATGGGGTTGGTGGGGTTGCTTTTGACCGTTAGAAGAAACTTCATGGCTTCGTTCCTGGGTCTAGTTCTCAGTCTTTATGGAGTGATCAATTCAATTTCACCGAGCTTTCGGATATGGCGTCCCAGTACCTGGGGGACATGCTCATGACTCGACGGGTTGGCATGAAGGCCCTTGGAAAGTTTTTTCAGGTCGGTTTTCTTTTTGGGCTCTTTTATTTTCTTTTGGTATTTTTGATCCTTATGTTTTGTGATTTTTGTAGATCGTTGCCTCTCGTTTACTATGTGTTGGTCGTACTACCGAGCTTATAGGCGCTGAACAACAGGAGGTTGTAGATAAGGCTTCTCAGCTTGAGAAATCTTATAAGGAAAGAGTTGCTGAGTTGGAGACGTCTTTGAAGGAGAAAGATGATGACATGGTTAGTGCTATAGCCAGGGCAAAGGATTCTGAGGAGGAGGTTGTTCGATTAAGGGATCAGGTTCGGTTGTTGCAAGCTGACATGAAAGAGAGTGATGTTTCCAAAGGGAAGTTAACTGCTCGGGTTCATGAATTGGAGGAGGTAGGAATGGAGATGTTTTTCTCTGGCTTTGATCGTGCTGTTAGCCAGATCTTCTTCTTGGCTCCTGACTTTGACTGTGACCGTTTGGACGTGACTAAGATCGTGGTTGGTGGAAAAATGATCGTGGATGGTACTGCCGAGGAGCATGATGAGAATGATCCTTCTTGATTTGTATATTTGTAACTTATTTTCTGTTTGGCCGAGTTTAGCTTTGTAGACCGATGTTTTGGTCTGTTTAACTGTACTTATTCTCATTTTTTGTTTTGAAACTTGAATGATGTTTTTTGTTTCGGCCATGTTTTGGACAAGTTTGAAAATATCGTTTACTATGATGTTGTTAGCATATGCTTTATTGTTTCCGGATTTGTTGTTTAGAATTGGAATTGTCTGACAATAGTCATTCGCATTTCTTTGAATGTATTGTGTGTCCGGCCTCATTAAAACCCTCTTTAGGCAAGACCCTTTTTGGAAAAAACTCTAAGGGGGAAAAAGAGTACCTTTATTCGCCGATTGTACAAGTCATGATCTGTACATTTTTAGGGAGGAAACATTCCAGTTTCCTGACATTGTGTTGCCTTGTAATGTCTGAAGTTGGTAAGCCCCCATTCTGAGTACTTTTGATATTCGGAATGGGCCTTCCCAATTTGTGGCTAGCTTGCCATGTGAATGAGGTCGTCTGGCTTCTTCTGTTCGTCTGAGGACTAGATCGCCCTCCATGAATGTCCTCGGCACAATTTTATTATTGTGCTTCCTTTCTGCCAGTTGTTTCTGGCTATTTGTTTGATGGCGGCGATTTCCCTGTCTTCCTCGGCCAGGTCAAGCTCGACATTTCTGGCTCTTATATTATGTTGTTCGTCGTATAGCTCGGCTCTTAACGTGGGGACCCCGATTTCTACAGGGATTAATGCTTCTGAACCATAGACTAACCTGAAGGGTGTCTCTCCTGTAGTGTTTTGTACTGTGGTGTTGTAGCTCCACAATATTTTCGGGATTAGCTCGACCCATTCTCCCTTCGCATTATCGAGCTTTCTCTTTATTGCCTGTAATACAACTCGGTTAGCAGCTTCGGCCTGCCCATTGGTTTGTGGGTGTTCGACCGAGATAAAATGATGATGTATATTAAATTTTTTTAGAAATGAGCGGAGCTTATTATCTGTAAATTGTCTACCATTGTCTGATATTATTTTCCTTGGTATTCCAAATCGGCATATTATGTTTTTCCATATAAAAGATTGTACCTTTTTGGCTGTTATTCTTGCTAAGGGTTGTGCTTCTATCCATTTTAAGAAGTAGTCTATTGATACTAAAAGAAATTTTACCTGTCCTGGTGCTATTGGAAATGGGCCGAGGATATCGATCCCCCATCTGTGGAAAGGCCAGCTTACCTCCATGGTGTGTAATACCTCGGCCGGCTTTGTAGAGATGGCTTCGTGCTTTTGGCATTTGTCACATGTCTTGACTTTTGTTATGCAATCCCTCTTCATGGTCGGCCAATAGTATCCTGTTCGGGCTATCTTTGTGGTGAGAGCTCATCCTCCCATGTGGTTTCCACATACGCCCTCGTGAACTTTGTCCATCACCTCTTTTGCTTCATCTTTGCTTAAGCATTTTAGCAATGGTTGTGAGAAACCGCGCCTGTACAGCTCTCCCGCTATCTTTGTGTAGAAGCTCGCCTTACGTCTGAAGTGTTGTGGGTTGAGCTCATCCCTGGGTATGGTGCTTGTATTTATGTACTCAAGAAAAGGTGTTCTCCAGTCATGCAGGCGGTTAATGTTTTCTATGCGTAATAGTTCAATGCTGGGTTTTGTGAGTGTAAGTTGTGATAGTGCTGATGTTTGTGTATCTGCCCTAGTGGCGGCGAGTTTGGATAATATGTATGCTCTAACATTCTTTTCTCTATGCACATGTAGTATAGTAAACGAGCTGAATTTTGAAATGAGATCCTTTGCTATGAGCCAATATTGCTCTAGCAAGGGATCTTTTACCTGGAACTCTCCTCAGATCTGCTGGACTACCAAAAGGGAGTCACAATGGGCTGTCAGGTTTTGTACTTGGTGGCTTAGGGCGAGTTTGAGTCCTGCTATGAGGGCCTCGTACTCGTCCTGGTTGTTGCTTGCCGAAAAATGGAACTGCGAGGCTTGTTCGGCTACCACTTCGTCTCCTTCTTTTAGGATTATCCTAGCCCCACTTCCTTCCTGACTTGACGCTCCGTCCACATGTAACTCCCATGTTTTGTTGTGCTCGTCAGGAGTCAGTTCCGTGATGAAGTCGGCGAGGATCTGTGCTTTGAGGGCTGATCTTGGTTAAAACTGAATGTCAAATTCTGAGAGCTCGATTGACCATTTGGTCAAACGTCCGGCCAGTTCTGGTTTTGTGAGTATTTGCCTTAATGGGTGTTTTGTCCTTACTATTATTGTGTGACTTGGAAATAATGCCTTAGTCTTCTTGCTGTGACCACGAGTGTTAAGGCTAGCTGCTCTATCCTCGGATACCTTTGTTCCGTTGGTTGCATGACTCTGCTGATGAAGTATACTAGCTGTCTTAATGACAAGAGCCGAGCTTATAGAGTAATTGGAAATAGACAAATATAAATATAGGGGTTTACCGACTCCAGGTCTTTGCAGCACGGGTGGTGATGATAAGATAGTTTTAAGCTCGGCAAATGCCTTCTCGCATTCTTTTGTCCATTAGAATTTTTTATTCTTTAAGATCGTCTGGAAGAACAGGTATGATCGGCTTGATACTGCTAGCAAGAATCGAGATAGTGCGGCTACCCTTCCTGCTAATTGTTGTACCTCTTTCATCGTTTTAGGGCTTGCCATGTTGAATATTGCTTCGCATTTTTTAGGGTTCGCTTTAATTCCTCGTGAGGTTAGCATAAATCCGAGGAATTTACCTCCTTGAACTCCGAAGGCGCATTTTTCCGGGTTGAGTCTCATATTGTATGATCGGATCTGTTCGAATATTTCCTTGAGGTCGTTGTAGTGTGACCGCTCTTGGGTGGTCTTGGCGACCATATCGTCCACATAAATTTCTATGTTCCGACCTATTTGGTGCCGGAATACTTTGTCCATCAGTCGTTGGTAGCTTGCACCTGCATTCTTTAGACCAAATGGCATGACTCTATAACAGAAATTACCATGTTCAGTTATAAATGCTGTCTTGCTTTGGTCTTCTGGATGCATGAGGATCTGGTTGTAGCCAGAGTATGCATCCATGAAGCTTAAGCTTTTGAAACCTGATGCATTATCTATGAGTTTATCGATGCACAGCAAAGGGTAAGCATCTTTAGGGCATGCTTTGTTTAAATCTGTAAAGTCGACGCACATGCGCCATTTACCTGAGTTTTTTCTTACCATTACCACGTTTGAGAGCCATGTGGTGAAGCGGATTTCTTTGATGAAGTTGGCTTTAAGGAGCTTCTCTGTTTCTTCTAAGGCTGCCCTTGATTTTTCTGCCCCGAGGTTCCTCTTCTTCTGAGCTATAGGTCGGCTTGTTCTGTCAGTGGCCAGTTTGTGGCAGATTATGTCTAGGCTTATGCCGGGCATGTCTGCTGGGGTCCAGGCGAATAGATCAGCATTGGCTTGTAATACTCTTATCAGCTCTGACCTCTTTTGTCCCTGTAGTGCTTGACCGATGTATGTTACCTGTTCCTGTGTGAAAGTAGACTCCGAGGTTTAGCCTGTTATGCTAGTGCTTGAACTTGCTTTCCTTGGAAATGAGAGGAAGGAACATCGTCTTCTTGTAAGGACGGCGGCGTTGGACACCTGCAAAGGGACTCCAACGCTCAAGTTAGTAAGAGTAGAAGATAAATATGAGTTATTCAGAATGAATAACGCACCTCTTTCATGTCAAGAGTGGATATATTTATAGAATTGCTGTGCTACAACTACTCTTTAGTGAGCTTCTTTAGAGAGATTTGCGGAGAGATTCTGTGCCCATTTGGGTTGGCACGTAGTTGCTTGATTTTATGGGATAAGTCCGTGATAAACCCTGTTTTGATGGTTTATCTTGTATTGATTTTAAGAGCTTTTATCACCTTTTACCCACATTTATTCAATGAAATAGCATGGTTTTGTGATTGTCTCCTTATTTGTGCTTAGATGTGAAAACATGCTTTTAAACCCTTAATTTGATGGTTTTAATCTCCCTTTGATTCCACTAGATGCCTTGATATGTTTGTTAGTGATTTCAGACTGAAAAGGCTAGGAATGGATCAAAGGAGTGAAGAGGGAAAGCATGCAAAGTGGAGAAATCATAAAAAGTCAAAGAAGTTGAACTCGCCCATGGACGCGCGCGCGCACCTGGCGCTTGCGCGCACCTGCGAATCACCCCATGGAGCGTACGCGTGCTGTGCACGTATGCGTCGGTGTTGGTTTATGATTTTTTAATGAAAACGTGACCAACGAATTCTCAAGGGTTGTGGGGCCCAATCCCAACCAACTTTGGCGCCAAAGATGCTATTTAAAGCCAAGGATTGAAGAGAGAAGAGTTCATACACACACATTAGGATTAGTTTAGAAGTAGTTTCTAGAGAGAGAAGCTATCACTTCTCTCTAGAATTAGGATTAGGATTAGTTCTTAGATCTAGGTTTTAATCTTTGCTTTCTTCTACTTCTACATCTCAATTCCTTGGTGTTAGATTCATTCTTCTTTTATTCTTTTGTTGTAATTTCCTTTATGATGTTCTTATACTTTGTTGTAGATCTACTATTCTTCCTTCCATTTTCTCTCAATTCAATAAGAGGTAATTTATAATAGTTGTTCTTATTTACTTTTCTATTGTTGATCTCTTGCCTTTGTAGTTACATCTCTCTTTAATTCTTGCAATTTATGTTGATTACTTTTATTGCCTTTTATGTGTTTGTTGAAATGCCTCTTCTAGATATAGTGTAGATTTTGTTCCTCTTGGCCTAGGTAGAGTAATTAGTGACACTTGAGTTATCTAATTCCTTTGTTGATTGATAATTGGAGAGATTGCTAATTGGTTTGGAGTGCACTAAAGCTAGTCTTTCCTTGGGAGTTGGCTAGGACTTGTGACTCAAGTCAATTCATCCACTTGACTTTCTTTTATTTAGTAAGGGTTAACTAAGTGGTAGCAATGAACAATTCTCATCACAATTGAGAAGGATAACTAGGATAGAACTTCTAGTTCTCATACCTTGCCAAGAGCCTTTTATAGTTGTTAGTTTATTTTCATTGCCATTTACTTTTCATGCTTCTTATCCAAAAACCCCAAAATAACTCACAACCAATAACAAGACACTTTATTATAATTCCTAGGGAGAACGACCTGAGGTTTAAATACTTCGGTTTATAAATTTTAGGGGTTTGTACTAGTGACAAACAACTTTTTGTATGAAAGGATTATTGATTGGTTTAGAAACTATACTTGCAACGAGAATTCATTTGTGAAATTCTATACCATCAAAAATCCAATCATCAGTCCGTTAGGAGAGCAAAACACGTACTCTCCACATACTCCTGATATAGCATGTGTGTATTTAGTTTTAACTAGATTCCGATTTATAGTTTTACCTGAGCCGAAGTATAGCCAACGGAGGGAACATAGCCCCCAAGCTTGACCTGTGAAAATTTTTAATTAAACAGGTTGAGCTTCCGACCTATAAATCGGAATTATGATTACAGCAGCCCCCAAACGCAACTTGTTAGATTGAAAAGAGAGGAAAAATTGAAAAAAATTGGTAGTGAAAAAGTGATATTGAAAGATTGTGAACGATCAAACAGATGAAATAGATAAACAAATAAATAAATATGAATAAAAAAAGATTAGAATGTGAGATAGTTAAGGCTATTCAATGAGTGGTAGCCCCCAAACTTAGTCAGTTAGTTGATATTTATTCAAAACCAATTGAATGGTAAGAGTTGTTCGATCAATATAATTGTGTGGGGGATACTTTTCTGCTTGAGAACAATTTTTCATGGATGGCATATAGTATTTGATTCACACGAACTGAAAAGTTTGAAAATATGTATTCGTTGACCAAATTGATTGTATGATCCGAGGATGTAATGATCAATTGTCTTGAGAATTTTTCCAACTCACAGCAACTTATTGACGAATTTCTTACTCAAAGCAATTAATTATTGAATATTGAATAATAAAGATTTGTACCATAAATAA
Organism: Arachis hypogaea; assembly: GCF_003086295.3. Classification (NCBI taxonomy): domain Eukaryota; kingdom Viridiplantae; phylum Streptophyta; class Magnoliopsida; order Fabales; family Fabaceae; genus Arachis; species Arachis hypogaea. Next base: position 10,830,337 of record NC_092043.1, read on the forward strand.
AATGGATTGAAATAATAGCCAATTTTATTTTCGGATGGATTGATTGATTGATTTTGATATATGATAAGATACATACATAATGTGAAGCAATTCAAATATATAGAGTAGCAAATACTTCGTAAGAAGTTATGATGTATTGAAAGTTGACATAAAAAATTTATATGAGCAAATTAGATTATACATATACATAATTTTACCGAAGTAGAAATGTCAACTACGACTTATAGGTAAGGTTCATAAGTTATAACTCGGTTAACTTGGTTTGAGTTGATAGAGGAGGAGCTGAAATTTGCTCACGTGTGATAGAGGTCCATTCTCGTAAGTTGAAGGTGAAAAATTGAAGACATATTAAACATCTCCTGTTCCAATCGTCAATACATTAAGAGCTTGTTTGGGTGAGCTTTTAAAAAAAGATCTTTTTTTGAGTTGTCTTTTTTTAAAAGATCTTATGTAAAAGTAAAAGTAATTTTATGTTTGGGTATCTCATGTAAAAAGATCTTTTTATTTATCAATTATGTTTGGGTATAACAATATAAAAGTACTTTTTTATTTATTTATTATATGAAAAACATCTTTTTTTTAAGGAAAAAAGATCTTTTAAAAAAAGATGTAAATTATAGCTTCTCGAAAAAGATGTTTTTCTGATTTTTCTAGTGTTTTTACTTTTACTACTAAAAATTTGCCAAACACACTAAAAAATAAAAAAATATTTTTTCAATAAAAAAGATTTTTTTTTATCAAAATAATGGCGCCCAAACAAGCACTAAGAAAAAATTTTGTTAAATACAGTCTAAATTTATTGGCTAAAGTTAAAATTAAGCTTCGACATTCCGAATAATTGAAAAAATACGAATAAGACAGCATGAACATTAAGTAATTAGTTGAAGAACAAGCAGTAATTGCTAATAATAATAATAATATAAACAACAAATAAAGAAGTTTTCAATAATACATGAAAATAATTGAGAAAGAATAAGAACAAATGTAGCTTGTTAACATGTCAATAGGAATAAGTAGTTATGTATTATGCTAATTTGGTAGAAATCAATAAGAAAGTGTCATTACTATAGTAAGTTCTTAAACTTTTTATAGTCGACAACACAAGAAGAAGAAAAAAGAGGAATTCGGCATAATAATAAATATTATGATTAGAGCAAAGCAGTGTAAAATAAGAAATAAAGCGAATACTAATTCACAAGTAATACGTGAATTTAAAATAAATGTAAAGAAGATTTACTATCACCGAAAAGATAGAATAAATGATAAGTTAATAAATTATAAAAGATTGTTAAATTTGGTTAAAAACTCGAATATAATTCCAACTTTATGAACTTCGGTGGAGCGAAATTAGTTTATTTGGCCCCTTTCTTAATTTCTCTCGTTTTTGCTCCATTCAGAAGATTGGTCGTTTTCTCTTGCCTCCACTTGGAGAGTGATGTTCATTGCCACAAGTTCATCATCATGAGTAGGTGAAAGAACATCATCAACCGTGGACCTGTAAGAATAATAACAAAAGGTTGTCGTTGGGTTATTTAATTTCGGCCCCACGGTGGGCGCCAAATGTTCTGGCGTGCGGGTCAGTTGAATCTTCTGGAGCTTATCTACTGGTTGAGGTCGTTCTTGGGTGTCCCCTCAAGGATCAAGCTCGGCTAGGGACAAAACTTCTGTGCCATGTATTGATTGGACTTCATGTTGTTTCTGGCTTGTATCCGACCTCTTTAGGCTTGCATTATAGCATTGCCGAGCTTGTTGGCGGTCAGAATATATTGTCGCTATCTTGCCGCCTTGTGCCTGAAATTTAACACATAGATGAAAAGTAGATATGACTGCTCTGAACATGTTCAGAGCAGGTCTTTCGAGAATAATATTATAAGGACTGGGACAGTAAACTATTAGGTATTGTATGTCTATGGTTCTTGAAAACGGGTCATCTCCCATCGTTGTCCTTAGCCATATATAACCCTTGATCGGCACTCTTTCTCCGGAGAACCCTACTAATTCTCTGGATGAGGGTTGCATTAGTTTTTCAGATAGATCCATTTTTGAAAAAGTAGAGTAAAAGAGGACATCTACACTACTACCTAGGTCCAAAAGGACTTTTCTTACCAAAAGGTCGTCTATTTGGATAGAGATTACCACCGGATCGTCTGAGTGAGGGGCGGCCGAGCATATGTCAGTCTGGTTGAAAGTGATTTCTAGGTCAGGCGTATTTTTGTTATTTGGTGGCGTTGTTCCTTCGATTGCTAGCATTGCATGGTAGCTTCGCTTCCGTGCCGAGGTTGTTTCGCCTCCCCCCGCGAATCCCCGGATATGCAGTTTATAACCCCTTTAGGTGGGTTGTTGTTTGACCATTTATTGGTGTCCTTGCTTGCCGAGGTTTGCTGGCATTCTTCTTTGTTCCTGTCGCTCTCCTTATACTTCCTTCCTTCGATGTACTTATCTAGGAGGCCCTGCCAAGCTAATCTTTCTAGGAGATTTTTGGCAATCACGCACTCGTCGGTTGTGTGACCATACTTCTGGTGGAAGGCACAGTGTTTGCTTTTGTCAACAAATCGCTGATCTTGGTAGCTCCCAGTTCTTGCTGGTGGTTTTATAATTTTGGCGTTGAGTATTTCTTTGATTATCTTTTCCCTCTTCGTATTGAATCTGGTGTAGTTGTCAAATTTTGGGGTGAGCTTGAATGGTTTGCCGAGGTCTTTAGTGCTCACCGACCTTGGTCTTCTGTCGTCTTCCCTTCTTGGTCTTCTTTCGGTTTTGTCGGCCTCACGGAGTTCTTCAATCTCCATTTGTCCAGCTTCTCTTTTCCGGAACTCTTCTAGTGTCTTCGGCTTTGTAACCGCGATTATTTCTCTGAACTTTTCGGGTCGGAGACCGGCTTTGAGGGCATGTAGGTGGACGGCAGGATTTAGATCAGGTATTTCCATGGTGGCTTCTATAAACCTGGTCATATAATCCTTCAAGCTTTCTTGTGGACCCTGGCGGATGGTGTTGAGGTAGTCCGATCCGTGTATGTAGATTCGTGCTGCTGCAAAGTAGTCGATGAAAGACCTTGCTAGTTCCTTGAAGGAAGCGATTGATCCTGCAGGTAATTTCGAAAACCAAAGCAAAGCAGCTCCGTCAAGGTAAGTAGGGAAAGCTCTGCAAAGCACAGGATCGTTATTAGGTCCGTTAAAAAATATCATAGACTAAAATTTTTTAATGTGAGCCCGGGAGTCACCAATCCCCTTATATGGCTCAAGAGAGGAAGGAAGTGTGAAATGATTCGGCATTTGATAATTCGTGATTTCTTCAGAGAATGGGTTGTCCAAGGTCAGTTTCTCCTTGGGGGGTTGACACCTATTAGATCGGTGCCGCCTTGGGTTGAGCCTTTGGAATTACCCTCCTCTCGTTTGTTGTTCTGGGTTGATAGCTCTGCTAACCTCTTGACTTCTGCTTGCAGCTCAGCCATCTGGGCCACAACTGAGTTGATGAGCTCCATTATCAGCCATGTCGAAAGGTTGATAAACCCTATATAAGAGAAGAACACAAAATGCAATGTAGAAAGAAAGTGGGGTTAGTGTAACTTTTCGGACCCCACGGTGGGCGCCAAATGTTCCTGTGTGAAAGTAGACTCCGAGGTTTAGCCTATTCTGCTAGTACTTGAACTTGCTTTCCTTGGGAGTGAGAGGAAGGAGCATCGTCTTCTTGTAAGGACGGCGGCGTTGGGCACCTACAAAAGACTCCAACGCTCAAGTTAGTAAGAGTAGAGGATAAATATGAGTTATTCAGAATGAATAACGTACCTCTTTCATGTCAAGAGTGGATATATTTATAGAATTGCTGTGCTACAACTTCTTTTTAGTGAGCTTCTTTAGAGAGATTTGCGGAAAAATTCCTATACCCATTTGAGTTGACATGGGATAAGTCCGTTAGAAGAACAAAAAACAAAAACAATGAACCAAAGTATAGCCAACGGACGAAACAAAAACAATGAAATCACTTCACATATCCATATCCGGTAGTCCTGTACTCACATCTATTCTCGACTTTATGCGTTACCATTTGGCCATGACACTGCATAAAAGTATTTATCATAAAATTTCCCGTGTATCACTAACTCAGTGTGCTGATACATATGTAAAATTCCTTCTAATATCTGTGATTTTTTGTATTCAATTTTGTTTTGAATTATAAAGTAGAAAACTAAATATGATTATATGTGTTATTCTTAACTTTTCTTTTTGTTCAATAATTTTCTGTTTGATGGTAAGTTCGCAACGTCACATTTTCCATTTTCACAAGCTAAGCTAGCTTCGACAATCACCCCAATGAGTAAAGTTATTTATATTAAATGGGTTTTTTTAATACAAAATTGGGCACAAATGATCTATCTCATATGTGTTTATGATATATAAGAATTGTATTTTATAAATAGTTATCATATAGGTATCGATTCTCACCTTACTATCGCTGGATCATTTCTCCAACCTGACTTCAATTATATTAAAAATAATTTGTTACAAGAATGAGCTTTTAATTTGCTAAATAATCTTAGTGTTTGACTATTTTAAATATTACTTGGTCAGATTATTGTTGATTAAATAACTTATGTTTATGCAAAACAAAAAATAATGTACTGAAATAAATATTATATATAAAAAATGTACTCAATTTCTTAATAACTTATATAAATATAATATCAAATAATTTTAAAGGTCACTTTACTCAACATTGTCCAACTTCTTGATTTCTATAGCATTGGTATATTATTAATTTTTGTAAAGTACTTAATTTCTTGTTATTAGAAATATAAACCTTTTCAACGTAAATATTGATAAATTAAACAGTATGTTGATTAGAGGCGTTAAAATAGGCCGAACCTATTGGGCTAATCCGCCAAATTTGTAGATTTTGGTGGGGCGGATGGGTCGATTTATTGAACCAAAGATTTTTATTTTTATTTTATTAAATAAAAGAATAATTAGTTCTATAAATTAATAAGTATAAATTTTAAATACTTTTTTTACTTTTTGTTTTTATTTTTTTTAGTTATTAATTTTATTTATTTTATTTTACACTTTCGTATATATGTTCAAATTATGTGACTTATTTTTTAAAATAAAAATAGTTCTATTAATAAATATTGTTTTGAACAATTTTAATGAAGTTAAAAATTTAAAAATAGATAGTAAAAAAATTATATTGTAATTTGACTATTTTTTATTTGTATTTAATTTTTTAATTATTATTTTTTATTAATTTTAATAATTTTTTTTAAAGTTAAGCGGACTAGTCGGTTAATCCACCACAAACCAAGATGAGCTAGCATTTTGAACCGTTAATCCACCATAAATCGAGATGAGCTAGCATTTTGAACCTATTTTGGTTGGTGGGGCTCTCCGACCCATTTTAAAATCAGTTTACTCTCTCAAGAAGAGAATGAAAATTTGTATTTTTATGAATTTCAAATAAAATTTAAATTTATTTCCAACACTCTAGGATATTGTTCGAAATTAAAGTATTTTGTTAATTACTATTATAATTGTAAGCCAAAAAAAATTCTACTATTATATTATTGTGAAAATATTCTATTCACAAATATATAATAACTATAACCATTAAAAATTATCAAAGTGAATCGTCCAATATTTATATATAATTTAATAAATAACGTCTATTAATTTTTATTCAATGAAGACTATTATTACTTTGATTTGAGGCAAAAAAAAAAAAAGTTATCAATAGTAAGACACATATGAATAGAATATTATATCACTGTATATTAACTTCTTTTTCTTTTTTTTTTTGGTCATACAAACATACTCATACATAGGGTTGTCAATGGGTAGGGTAGGGTAGGGTTTAGACTCTACTCTAATCCTACCTGCGGGTTAAAAGCTTTTTTAAAACTCTATCCTATCTTATCCGCGGGTTGAGAATCTCTCAACCCTAACCCTACTCACACCCTAAAGTTTTAAACCCTACTCTACTCTCGATCCTATCCCCCAGAAACAAAAAAAAAATTCAAATAAATATAAAATTCAACCATTCCAAATTTTATACATATTAATAAAATAGAAAATAAAAAATTAAGTTTAAATTAAAATTAAAAATAATAAAATCTTAAAAAATCTAACATAAAATTACAAATAATATGATCATTAACTAACTTAGTGATTATTTCAAATTTTTATAAAAAAAAGATTATAAGTACAAGACTCACTTTTTTCACTATATACATAACTTTTACATATATATTATATAATATATTAAGAGTGTAGATTGGGTAGGATAAGATATACCCTAAACTCGTATCCTACCTTATCCGCAGACAAATTAGCACCCTACTCTACCTACAACGGGTAAAATAAACAACCCTATTCAAACAGATTGATCTAAATTAAATACCCACAAATAAAATATATATTGCGAGCCCTACTCATTCACTCACAATAACCTAACCACCACTGCTACGATTCAAACATGGTGTGGCTTAATTTTGCCACTACATCGCATGTCTCAGCCACCACTGTATATTAACTTGTAGACTTAAATAATTAAGACCATAAAAAAAGTCCAATTTCATTTTATAAAAATGTGTTGGGCTCCGGCCTTAATGGAAGAGGAACAAAAAGTTGTAAAATTTGGGCAACTAAAATAATATAACACATAATGAACAAAAACAAAGCATACATAAAGCGTCGTGTCCAAAAAGAGAAATAACATAACAGATTTGTGTGTAGTAGGGAATATCCATAATCCATTGAAACGGTTGTGGTCGTGTCAAGTTATGATTTGTCAACTTCAGATTTCCTTGTCCACTTCTCCCTATCAACTGGGAGTTAGGTTAACTTGAACTAGCTAGTCACTAGTGAGTTAAATTGTGGAAGAATGAGACTGAGCCACACTTCAAAACAATCCACACATGTGTCCCTTTCTCCTTACCTTCCAATTTAGATTTTAATCTCAACTCAGATAAAATAGTGTAAAAATCATGAATTATCGATCATATTATTCTTAATTAAATTGTGGATTCTTCTTAAACTGAAGTTTATGACATTTTGCAACCAAGATCTGAGTGTACCGACCAAAGTTTGAGGTAGAAAATGAAAGGTCCCAAAAAATTAAGTTTATAAATTAGATAATACACCAATAATTTTGCATTATAATAGCTTAAATCAAAAAACATTATCACGATGAAAATATATGGTACATTTGATAGAGGAGACGTGGGCATTGTATTTGCCTGTCATCAATTCTTACACCATATCCACACCCTTGTTTTTAGATGCTATATTCCCATATATTTCTACTATGATATTTAGGTAAACTATTACTAACAAGTAAGAACATAGTAGATAGCATCATACTAAGGTTTCTCATCATCTATCTTTGTTTGTGTGGAAGGAAGCAAGCAATAATAATAACAATAATGATGGCTCAAACTATGTTGCTCATGTCTAGTGTCTCAACTACTTACTCCATGGATTTGAAGAAAGACACTTTGCTTCAACTTCAGAATCAAAGATTGAGGCCTAAATTCTCTCATCTCCCATTCAACCCAATTCCTTCTAATTCTCTCTCTTTTTCACCTCCTACATTCACAACTCTGGCACTCTTCAAATCCAAGACCAAAGCCCCTCCTAAGGTACACATAATGCATTCTCTTTCTCTTATTTTCTTATAATAACATTAACAAAGCTAAGAGCTTGTTTTTTCTTGAACTAATGAATTTAGTTTCCCTACAGGTTGTAAAGCCAAAGCCAAAGGTTGAAGATGGTATATTTGGAACTTCTGGAGGCTTTGGTTTTACTAAGCAGAACGAGCTCTTTGTTGGTCGTGTTGCCATGCTTGGTTTTGCTGTGAGTATAAATCATTTATTTATTTACGAAAAATACAGAACTAATTTTTAGTTAGCTAACATTACTGAATTTTAAGATTTAGATTTATAATTTAAAATTTAAATTTAAAGATTTATAATTTAGAATTTAAATTTTAAAATAATTTTTAAAAAATTAATGAATATTAACCTCCAAAAAAAAGTTTCTTATATTATTTTTTATTGAAGAGTGCTAGACTGCTAGAGATAGTAGATTTTGTAATTTGTAGCTATTAATTAATTATCATTAATGTTTTTAATGGTGTGAGATGATTTACTTTTCTTTTGCTTATTAAGTGCTTGTCAGATTTTAAAAAAAGTGCTGCCCTAAATTTTTTCTTCTTTATTTTTTCGTTGAGCAAAGCAAATTTACCTTGTTTTTACAATTTCCATATTCACTATCAGATATGCTTTATGGGTCAAAATAATTTTCAACTCAAACAAAGTGATATGTTAAAAAAAAAGTAAGATACTAGTTTCTCTGAATTGCCAATTATTTGATACTAAAAGAAGATATTATAGAAAAAAGAATGGAATGTGATGACAAAAAAAGGCACATAATTTGTGCAGGCATCAATTTTGGGAGAAGCAATTACTGGGAAAGGGATTTTAGCACAATTGAACTTGGAAACAGGGATTCCAATTTATGAAGCTGAGCCTCTTCTCCTTTTCTTCATCCTTTTCACACTGCTTGGAGCCATTGGAGCACTTGGTGACCGTGGTAGATTCGTTGATGATGATGAACCTAACACTGGAGGTGTCATTCCTCCAGGCAAAGGTTTCAGATCAGCTCTTGGTCTCAAAGAAGGAGGTAACACAATTCTATAATTTAACATCTTTAATTATTATGTGCTACCATATTAAACATGTTTTACATTCTAAATTTATAAGAATTTGACCCTTTATCTGTTAATAGATACCAATGTGGGATTGATTATAGACCTAGACACATAGTGACCTTAATTTCAAATCCTCCTAATAGAAGAACTGTATTTACAACTATGTTACGGACATATAAAAAATTAATTATTTATGTAAAATATATGTTGTAAATGACTAAATGAGTTTCAATACATATATTTATACATAAATAATATATAGAGATTGAATTTTGGTGTGTACGAATTGATTTTAAAGATTATATTAACTAAATGCAGGATAATTAATCTCACCAGAGAGTATTGAAAAGTAGGTTTATTACTATAACAATCATGCTATGTGGATATTAAAAATTAATTATCAAATTAATTATTAGTATAAAATATATATTAAAAATAAATTAAATAATATATGTATTTATACACGAATATACGAAGACTATTTTTTTGCATATAGCAGTTTTGGTAATGTAAATGAAAATTGGTTAGATTGATTGAATTGTGATGAAAATGGTTTGGTTGTTTTTGTATGAATAGGTCCTTTGTTTGGATTCACCAAAGCAAACGAACTATTTGTTGGAAGATTGGCTCAATTGGGATTTGCATTCTCTTTAATTGGAGAGATTATTACAGGGAAAGGAGCACTCGCACAACTCAACATTGAGACAGGGGTACCCATCAATGAAATTGAACCCCTTGTGTTGTTCAATGTTGCTTTCTTCTTCATTGCTGCTCTCAATCCTGGAACTGGTAAATTTGTCACAGATGAAGAGGAAGATTAGGATGCCACTAACAACAACCTTATTTCTTGTACTTAGACAGAACAAAAATTTGTATGATCTGTGCATTCAATTCTTGCCAAACAAACACTTCTATCACCATGCATCTCTATCTCCTTAAAAGTAGCACGGATCATACACTCCAATCTCCATATTTACGTCATTAATATGTGCATATGCGAGTTTCAACGTTCAACATTCCACTCGGTAAAGTTTTCAACTAACATTAAATATGTAAAAGCTTTAAAATAAAATTTTTATACAGAAATGCTAAAATCATCAGAATTTATTATTTTTTGATGATTAATTAGTTATCAATTCAATTTTTTTAATTTAATAATTTAATAATATATTTTATTTTATACTTTTAAATGTTGAGGACTAACTGATAATTAAAAATAGATAGAAACTTAGGTGTAGTCGACTTCACGTGAAGTTGATATCTGAGAACCGTTAGATGATTTGACTGATTTGACTAAATTTTCATCTAACGGCTCTCAAATATCAACTTCATGTGCAATCCACTTCACCTGAATTTTCACCTTAAAAATAATAAATTCTCATGATTTTTTAATATTTTTTATTTTTGTATGCTTAAATAAATGTGATTAAAATAGTTGTTAGGGCAATTTACTTAATTAAAATGGGTGCGAAAATTCTTTACTCAAATGCAACATTTCTAATTCTTTTATGTGAGTGTCTTTTTTGGTTATTATGTAAACCGTGGTAGGTAACCACGGTTTTCAATTTGTGCACAAATTGTAGGAGATTGACACGGTTTACAATTAGGAAACGTTGCACATAAATCGTGTCTGCTTACCACGGATTACGAAGGAAAAATACTACTAGAAACTATGCTTGGTCATCAGTGTTTATGAAAAAAAGCTATGAGCATAAAATCTTGTTGGCTCCACGGTTTATGCTTTCTTATTCCTATTTCGCATAACTTCCAATCACTTAGCCTTCTTTCTTATTCCATTCTCTTTTTTCAGCTATTTGTCTACTTTTATTAATTTTTTTTATTTCTTTGCATCTTTTTTCATTTATTAAATTAATTATGTATTATTTTTTTAAAAAAAATTGCAAGAAAAAATGACTCATAGTTAAGTATGCAAAAAATTCCTCATTTTTATGATAACTATAAAAAAAGTGGTTATAACTTTTTTAACAATTTGTGATAGTATGAAAGATATTTATTTATACTGAATTAAGGCACAGTCAAAGAAAAATTAAGAGTAAATAGAGTATATATTTTTTTACATTCATATGATTTACATACAAAAATTAAGAATGAAACGATTTTTAAGAAAAAGAAAGTATATTTTAGAAGGAATGAAGAGAAAAAAAATAGTCTTAACTTATATGATTTAGTACTCACTACGTACTCTGTGATATACTGTACTATACTTTGATTTGTAATTCGGTCCCAATGCATTTTAATTTTTATAATTTTATATTTTTATTTAATTATAACTAATCAATTGGAATCAGTAGCAATGGATGAAAATGAATGGTATAATAACAAAGTTGAATAAAAGTGAATATTCAATAATAGGATAATCAGGAAAAGGTTGCATTTGAAATGATTATCCTATCATTGAATATTCGCTTTTGTTCAACCTTGTTATTATATCATTCATTCTCATCCATTGCTACTGATTCCAATTGACTGGTTATAATTAAATAAAAATATAAAATTATAAAAATTAAAATGCATTGAGACCGAATTACAAGTCAGAGTACAATACAGTATATCACAGAGTACGTAGTGAGTACTAAACCATATAAGTTAAGACTATTTTTTTATCTCTTCGTCCCTTCTAAAATATTTTTTTTCCTTAAAAATTGTTTCATTCTTAATTTTTATATGTAAACCATATGAATGCAAAAGAATATATACTTCATTTATTCTCAATCTTTCTTTGACTGTATCTTAATCCAGTATAAATAAACATCTTTCGTACTATCACAAATTGTTAAAAAAAGTTATGACCAAGAAGTTGAAATGATAACTATTGTCCTCCTTTGGTACTTCAAACAATTTAACCTTTCTCCCATCGGGCAAGGTTGCATTTGAAATGATTATCCTATCATTGAATATTCGCTTTTATTCAACTTTGTTATTATACCATTCATTCTCATCCATTGCTAGTGATTCCAATTTACTGGTCATAATTAAACAAAAATATAAAATTATAAAAATTAAAATACATTGAGACCGAATTACAAGTCAGAGTACAGTACAATATATCACAGAGTACGTAGTGAGTACTAAACCATATAAGTTAAGACTATTTTTTTTTCTCTTCATCCCTTCTAAAATATTTTTTTTCTTAAAAATCGCTTCATTCTTGATTTTTGTATGTAAACCATATGAATGCAAAAAAATATATACTCCATTTACTCTCAATCTTTTCTTGACGATGTCTTAATCCAGTATAAATAAACATCTTTCATACTATCACAAATTGTTAAAAAAGTTACAACCAAAAAGACGAAGTGATTGAAAGTTATGCGAAATAGAAATAAAAAAGCATAAACCGTGGTAGCCAACCAGATTTTATGCTCATAGCCTTTCTTCATAAACCGTGGTGACCAAACATGATTTCTACTTTCTAGTAGCATTTTTCTTTCATAATCCGTGGTAAGCAGCCGCGGTTTATGTGTAATATTTCTTAAGTGTAAATTATACCAATCTTCCATAGTTTATACACAAATTAAAAACCATAATTACCTACCACAGTTTATATAATAACCAAAAAAATACTCATATAAATGAATTAAAAATGTTGTATTTGAGTAAAAATCTTCGTACCCATTTTAATTGTGTAAATTGCTCTAGTTATTAGGCAAACCATTATTCCAATCCTGCCATGTGAGCTTTGGCTATTGGCTTTTAGGTTAAATGAATTAGAAATATTGTATTTGAGTAAAAATCTTCATACTCATTTTAATTGTGTAAATTGCTCTAGTTATTAGGTAAACCATTATTCCAATCCTGCCATGTGAGCTTTGGCTATTGGCTTTTAGGTCATGGAACATTCTGATTAAAAATGATTGCAACTTCTGGTTTCCGTAGTTCACGCGCGTTATTATGAGATACACATGTCAACAAATGATGGCTTTGGTTGTATTATATACTAGTGATGAAACTCTGAAACATAAAGATTCCTAAATATTCTAATTGCTTCATATTCGATAAACTAACACTAGAGTAGAGACTTAACAGCAAGGAAGCGAGGATTGAAGTGTCTAAATTATTCATGAAATATTGTAGCAGAAAACTCACCGGCCGTTGATTTTTATTGCATGATATATTTAATTATACTTTTACAAATACTAAAGTATTTATTAATTTACCTTTTGATTAATAAAAATATTATTTATGTATTAAAATCAGTTACTAATAAAATCATCCACTAATATATTTGTATATAAATATATGTATAATTTAATTTATTTTTAATGTATATTTATATTCTAATATTTTTTATACTAATGATTAATTTTAGTATATACATAACATAGTTATTTAATTAATTACATGTGTAATTATAATAAATTTGAGATTGATAAGTTGAAATGATAAATATTTTATTTTTTAAGTAAAAAATTATTTTCTTAGTTACATATACAAATCATCTTTTTTTATATTTAAAATCTAATTTTAATACATTGATAGTATAAAAAATTTTAATAATTCAGTCAAATTCATATATTTGAATATTTTTTTAAATAACAAATTTATAAATTAATTAATTTTTAAAAAATATAATAATACATAATTGAATATTTGAATGTATGCATCAAAATTAAATTATTAGCTTTGTTTAAAAACTAAAAGTTACAAATTTAATTATGATTAATATTTCTTTTCCTTATCAATTTTCAATTTTAGGTTATTTTTTTCCTCCTTAAACCTGAGCCGTCCATCCATGTAGTATATCGCCATTTAGGAATTAGATTTAACACTGCGAAACAGCGTGGCGTTAGCGTCAACGTCAACGTCGTGGTGTCGTCTACACGCTTTCTAGTTTCTTCTTCTTCTTCTTCTTCTCTCTCTCTCTCTCTCTCTCTCTCTCTCTCTCTCTCTCTCTCTCTCTCTCTCTCTCTCTCTCTCTCTCTCTCTCTCTCTCTCTCTCTCTCTCTCTCTCTCTCCATATTCCATAGTAAACGGCACAAACACTAACTACCAACGAGTCCGTTTCCTTTTCGTTTTTCCTCATTTGTCTTGTGTCCTGCAACTGCAACCCTTCTTCTTCCTCTCAAATCACAACATGCCTTCTATTTCTGATGCTCGTTCCACTTCTCACAGGGATGTACGTTACAGGTTCTCTCTCTACCCCTCTCTCTGCTGGAATATTCTTTAATTTTACTTCAATCACAGATCCATCTGAATAATTAGATTCTTTTTGTTGCTATACAGTGATTAATCACTGATCATCGAGTCCCTTTTTGAAGCCACCCAGAAATATTTTATATACTTCACTTGAGAACAGAACACTAATAACTCCCAATTCCGGATTTTTCTTTATGTGTATTTTGTTTAAAGTTTGCAAACGAAAATTTAGGTTAAATTGATTTTTTAAATTTAATTTTGATGAAAAGTAAAATTGTGTGACTGATTTATGTTTCACAATTTTTATATCAAAATAGATTACAGTAAAATAAACGACTCAAAATCACTTTGTAATTGATTTTTATTTCTTCTTCTTCTTATGTCCATGGCAGCTGTGGTAGCTGCGGTTATGAGCTTAACCTATCTTCCTCGAACCGTGACATCTCAACAATCGGTTCAAAATATGGGAAATCCATGAAACGAGGCATAATAACATTCTCCAACGTCGATGATGATAGATTTGGCCATGTCGATGAAATCGAGTGCGCCCCTCACTTATCTAAACTCTCATGGCGTTTGTTCCGCCGCAAAACCAAGCTTATTTGTCGCAAATGTTGCAACCACATTGGATACGCTTATAACACTTCATCTTCATCCATTCCTCTTGTCTCAGTTGGAGCTGCTGAATCCGAACCATCAAGTTATACAAAGTACGAAATTCGAATCCGTGCATTACAACCTTCGTCTTCTCAAGACAATAATGGGATCACCATTGTTGCTTGAAACTTAATTTAATATAATTTGTAGTCATTTGTTAATAACCGGCTATATACAAGAACAAACATAAAGTTGCAACCTCATTAATGTAAATGGTGCAAAATTTTTTTTATTTATGTTTTTGTGTTCCTTTTCTCTTCCACTAAATTTTATAAGGTGTTATTATATGAGAATTTAACATAGAGCGAGTATCTTTTTCGATCTTTGATTTTTTTATTTTAATAATATAGTGCACCTAAATTATTTTGAAATTGTAGATAAAATCTAAAATGTCATTTATTAATATAGAAATGGAGAGATTGAGATTGAAAGATAAAAATTAAGAGATAGAAACTGAAATAATATTGTGTTTGATGTAAAATGAAAGATAAAAATTAAAATAAAAATAAAATTTTAATTTAATTTGTATAAAGAATAAAGTTAGAATTAATTAATAAAAATGAGATATTTTAGATATAAAATGTTATTAAAATTTTAGTCTTCATTTCTAAAAGTTTGAGTCTCCTGTGTTTCTACTTTTTAGAAGTATTAAAATAATAAAATTTTAAAGACAGAGATTTAAATTTTAATATCAATCTCTGAACCAATAAATATGATATTAAATCTCAATCTCTTAATTTTCTTCTTAATATATCAAAATAAACGCTACCTACTATATGTGAAGGCCAAATAGTCACAGGAACTAAACATTTTCTCTTTACAACT
This sequence comes from Arachis hypogaea, assembly GCF_003086295.3. NCBI lineage: Eukaryota > Viridiplantae > Streptophyta > Magnoliopsida > Fabales > Fabaceae > Arachis > Arachis hypogaea. The sequence goes on from NC_092043.1 coordinate 10,845,673, forward strand.
CAAACGTCACTTTCTTTTTTCTCTTTCTTTTTCCTCCTAAATCATATTTTTCTTTGAACCTTTTTTCTTTGGGCACAATTTCACCCTTCATTCTTCCATCCACTTCACTAAACCATCGCTATTTTTTCGAACCAATTGCTTGCACCAATTTTATCCTTTTGTGTGTATGTGAAAAAATTATTATTCTCTTTAGTGTGAGATTGTAGATTTTTAATGTAGGAAAACGGTTGAAGAAGATGTTGTTGTCGAACAGGTTGCAGAACACCAACGGCGTCTATAGTAATATTGGTGGCGGTGGAAGTGGTTGAATTATATTTTTTTGGTTGGCCATGATCAATCCAATAGGTTTATTTTTAGCCAATTAATTACTGTATGCATAAGGTGGAATTCAAACCTCCAATATTTGTTTAAGTGGCGAACAAATAAACTAATTATTCGACTAACCCAAATTAGTTAGGATTCGAATCCTCCTCTAAAGTTTAAATTTTACTTTAGAGAATAAAATGTGATCTTCTACCCTTAAATAATTTTTCTTTTATATTTATTTTTGGTCTCATTTATAAAATAAATGGTGAAAAATCACACTTTATTTTTTAAAATAAAATTCAAACTTTAGAACATCTAAATCCAGTTAGTTAGGATGTCACTCTCACTTCACTCACTCCCCCCGCCCCCTCCGTTATCTCTTTCCACACAAATATACTGGCATAAATGTTAGTCTCACTTCACTCATCTCCTCCCTGAATTCATGCCGCTTTTATTGAAAAAGCTCAAATTTTGAGATTTGGAAAATCTAGAATTTTGATGAGAACTTGTTCAATCAGGTTTTTTTTTTTTTTTTGGGTCCATCATGGATGTTCTCAAACTCCATTTTCCTGTATATCCAGAGCTATTGTCTTCTATTTTACTATATATGTCCTCTGTGTGCACCCTTTCTATTGATCTTTCTTTTCCTATACACTTTTTATTCCTTTTCAATTTTTTGTGTTGTAAGGTCGAAGGATTCTCATTTTTCATGATGATGCTTGATTTGAATGTGATAAAGGGTATTGTTTGATGCTGAGGATCCCATGAAAATCACAAGGCTTGGATATTATATTAAAAATAGCTTTGGTTATGTCTTCTTTGAACGTTTGAGTTGCAGGGTCAGTTATTAGAGTTTATTAATAAATAAAAAGGTTGACAACATCACTAACAAAGTAACATAAGTGGACAACCAATTACATGTGAATCGTTAGAGTAGGATTGTCAGCATATTTTTTTTTGTCATTACAATATCTAAATATTTATACATCCACTCACTCACTCACCCATTTATTTATACTATGTATTAAATTATTCTTCTACCTTAACCCATGACAATACATGTTCAATTCAATTCAAATCAATCAATAATCAATAAAAGTTCGCATTCTTTTTTTTTCCTTATTCTTTCACAATTTTATCATGGTATCAGAGCCTTGGTATCCTCCTTGAAGAGGATACATAAGCTATCATCTTTCGGTGAGAAATTACCCTACATCTTTTTCAACCTCCTTTCACAATGAATAATCAATCTTCCAATTCAATTCAAGATTCAACCAATCTTTGTTAAAGGCATCCAAGTGAAAATCCTACCCCAATTTTGGTTACCCTGGTTCTTTACCAGCAATTCCGTCTGCACCTCCTTTCTTCCGACAATTTCGTCTGCATTCTGTTTCAGCAGTCATATCTGCATTTTGTTTCAGCAGTTTAATCTGCATATGTTTTAGCAGTTTCATCTGCACTCTTATTGCGCTCCACGCGCCCTCTTTTTCTATCGCGCTCTATGCGCCATTTGAAGTTATTGCGTCATACGTACGCATTTTTTTTTGAAGATCGCTGCTCAAGCACAGCATTTCCTTTTATATTTTTGCCGCCGGCAGCTCAAGCTCCGCTGCGCGCATTTTTTGAAGATCGCTGCTCAAGTACAACATCTCCTTTTATATTTTTGCCGCCGGCAGCTCAAGCTCCGCTAGCGCATTTTTTGAAGATCGCTGCTCAAGTACAGCATCTCCTTTTATATTTTTTTGCCGTCGGCAGCTCAAACTCCGCCGCACGCATCTTCCTCCGCGTCACTACAGACGCGTCTTCCTCAACAATTTCATTGGAACTTATCCAAGCTGTGGATTATTGACATCTTCCATCCACCAGCTTGCAGGGGCATATTAAACTACTCTTCTATATTAGCCCATGACAACAATAAAGAAGTCTTGTGGCCCACAAATTCAGCCCAACAGAATACATAAATTCAGTTCTAATTTTAGTCTTTATTAGTTTATCTTATCTTATCTTTATGTTATTTTCTCTTCTTATCTTATCTTTACTTTTATCTTTCATAGGACAATGCTCTATATATATTTAGTTTTACCCTCATAATTTACAACACATATGTTCAATTCAATCAATCAATAATCAATAAAAATTATTTCTTTACTTTTTCTATTCTTTCACAATTTTATCACTATGAAATTCTTAAACCACATTTTATTCTTAACTAGAAATTAAACCTGATATAATTTTTCAAATAATAGATAAATCTACTATCTGATCCGGGCTTCAACTCACTGTTGGTAGCTTAACAAATGTCTAAAGGAATGTTCATGGGTCTTTAATTTGCCTTCGATTTGTTGCTTAACTAAAGCCCAGAAAACAAAAAAGGGAAAAAAAATCACAATTTGAATTTTACCAAATATCTCGGTAAAGAATACAATCACTTAATTTAAAGTGTATTTTTTATTTTTGAAGTTTGTTAAATATTTTTAAAATATGTTTAATTTTTATTTTATTTTAATTTTATATCAAAAAAATTTTATATTCACCAAATATATTCTTAATAACTAAATTTTTAAAAAACTTAAAATTATTTTAATAATAGTATATAATAATTATGTCTGATTTTTTTATATTAAAAATTATTGTTGTAAAATTATTAATAAATTAATCATAATTTTTTTAAATTAATCGTTAGAAACAAATTTAATAGTTAATACAAATAAAAATCAAAACAAAATAAAAAATATACTTTATCATTATATTTGCATTATATTGATGCCTCGAACCGTCCAAAAGTCAAAAAGTCAAAAGCATTACCCATGACTATGAAGAGGAAGATGTCACCTTCATCGCAATTGGGACCATGCCGGGTTGGCTCAACAAACATTATCTTTTATCAATGGTACCTATTAATCCACTTTCATGTATGCAATAATAGCTTCAATAATGCATGCGGTAGTAATAATAAATACTGGATTAGTTATGTTAGCAAATTTGGTAAAGGCTTAAAATTTAAATATAAAACTAAAACAAAAAATGTGTATAGATACATAAAAAGTAGGTAAACCTTTTCTTAAAAAATATTACGTCAAATACCTCCTAATTTCTTTATTATATATAGAGATTATCGGGTTGGTTATAGAGTGTTTTAAAGTTATTTTATATTAAAAAAACAAAACTATCAATGTTTTAAATAAAGAGGAATGCTAGAGATAGTAATTTTTGTGATTTGTATTCATTAAATAGTTATCGATGATGATTTTATTGGTGTAAAATTGGTGTGAAGTTTTATCCAGTAACTCACTTTTTTTGTTGATTATATACTAAACAGAATTTAATGAAGTTATTAGTCCTAGACTTTTTCTTAAATAAATCATCTTTTGTCTTCTTAACAACAACTTTTATACCACTATTTAAAAATAAAACAAATTCTAAAAAAAAATTTTGAGTAGAATGATCATTAGATTCTTAAAGATTTTAATTTTGAGAGAGATTAATTGTTAAAAAAAAGATCAATTAATTTTTTAACAATAACAAACAATAAATATGTATGTTCTTTTATTAATAGACAGTGTAAAATAAAACGAAATTGTCTATGTATTTTGTTAGTGTGAGTCTCGTTACTGTAATAACATGAACATAAAAATAATATAATTTTGTACAATAAAATATTTATTATCTTCTAAGTTTTTATATAATCTTTATAAATTATTCTTTATTTAACACGAATCCTACCAGAATAAATAAAATTTCGCTTTAAAAAATTATTATTTACATAACGATCTTTTATAAATAAATAAATTACAGTAATTAATAATACATATAAGCATCACCATTAAATTTAACTCAATAAATTAATAGAAGAACATAACATATCCATAATTTACTATTGCAAAAGGACTGAAACCAAAATTTTCAGATTTAATTATCACTTTACCTTTTTTTTTTATCTCTCTGCCAGGAAATCGTGGTAAGTATAGTTGGATCGGACCGAATACTTCTTTATGGGACATCTCAAAACCCAATGATAATCTCTTGGACCGTTACGTCAAAAACAAATGCAGATTGAACTTTTAAAAACCCTAATGTTGCTTCCCGTCCAAAAATACAATATTAAAAAACTTAAAATAAACTAAATAACTAATGCTGCTTGATCTCTCTATAAAGGCTTTAAATAGTTTTGCCCGAAAATGATTTACTTTCAATAGAAACAGTAATATCGAAAGAAAATAAAAATCAACTCAAATTTATTTTATTTAATATTTAAAATAAAATAAATTTAAATTATTTAGATGGATTTTAATTGTATTTTTTTACGTGATTTTTTAATTGTATTCTAAACATATTAAAATTGGTGATTCTATATTTCTATCAAACACACATCCACGCCAAAAGTCTAGAAGTGGGTTAGTATTGGTGTGGGTCTGCTGTCAAAGTCTATGACTCACGCAATGGTTATTTATGGTTGTGTAAGTAGCTGTTTGGTTGAGAGGAGCGGGAGAATTGACTTTGGTTTTGGCGTCAGCTTGTTCCGAAAAAGCATAAGTTTTTGCCTTGGTTGTATCTTAAGGAGGCCCTTCCTACTGCAAGTTTTTGCTTTAGAAGAGGGATGTCGTCATCGGATAGGTGTTCAAAATGTCTTTCTAGCCAAGAATCGATTTTACATTGTATTCGGGATTGTCCAAAAGCTCAGCTTGTCTGGCATAGGTTGGATATTTCTTATCATCTTTTGGATTTGAAGAACTGGTTCTTGTATCATAGCAGAGAGCATCCGTTCAAGTTCTTTTCGAGACTTTGGTGGATATGGCGAGCAAGGAATAATGATATCTTTAATCCTCATGAAATTTGGCCTCCGAAAAAAGTGATTTGTCTGGCATTAACTTCAGAAAATGAGCTTAGGAATATTTTTGAATTACAACGTATGTCCCTTCCCTCTACTCTAAATGGTTTTTAGAATCCCCCATCCATTGGTGCTTTTAAGATTAATTGTGATACTAGTTATTTTGGTTCGGGTGATAGTGTTGGTTTTACTTGTGTTATTAGAGATTGTAATGGGAGTTGGCAAATGGGGTGTTTGGGAATGATTGAGAGTAATAGTATTCTTCAAGGAGAATTGTTTACTATTTGGAGATGATATCTCTTAGCTTGTGATGTGGGTCAACGAGATGTTATTTGTGAGACGGATTGTGTGGAAGCATTTAATCTTGTTACTCAAGATGGTTTTGGGTTTATTGATCCATTGGTGCTTAAAATAAGAGATATCATACATTAGAATTGGCGTGTTGACTTTCGTTTGATTATGAGAGATGCAAACACGGTGGCAGATACTATGGCAAAGATGGCGATGAAGTTACAACTTTCGCATGTGGAGCTTCTTTCACCTTGGGAGGAGTTTAAGAGTAGTCGTAAATGGGACTGTCCCTCTATTTAACCAGTTCCTTGTTTTATTTGTTTTGTTTTTCTTTGTTTAATTTATTTTAGTCACACAAAAAAATACACATCCGCGCAGGGGTGTTTATGGCCCCGTGCGGTCCAAAAATCTAGTCCAAGTTCAAATATTTTAGGAATTAATTTGATATAATTTTATTGAATTTAAGGTTAAGTAAGTGTTTCAAAAATAAATCTGGTTATTATTTTAAATTGGGTCCAAATCAAAGCAAACTTGATTTTATTTTATCCATGTACATCCTAAAAAAATAAAAAATATATGTTTTAAATTAATTTTTAATATTACGTTATATTAATTATAAGCTTATTGTTTTATTTTTAATCACACTTGTTAAATTAGAAAATAAATAAAAGAAGCATTAAATTATAATTTATGGATAAATTCAAGTTTAAATATGAATATCAATTTTTTGGTAACAAATTTTATTTTTTTTTATAAATAAGTGCATCATAAATAAGTTTCTTTATTTATTGTTAAAATTTTAAGGACTCAGTTTTCACTCGATTTGGATCCAGTATAATGGTGACCCAAAAATGTTTAGGTTTCATCGACTTTAGAACCGAATTAAAATCTAAAAAATAAACTCAGTATATATTTAGACCGAATTTAAATCAGGACAAATTCAATTTTATCGACTATAAACATTTCCTAAATCTGCGTACCTAATACCTATCTCACACTGTTTTCTTTTTTATAATAATATTATTATAACTAATCACATATTTCAAAATAAATTAGAAAGCTTAAAGTCAAACCCCCAATGTTTCATCGTCATAGCAAAGCCATTATTGCAACAATGTTATATAAGTTACAAATTATACATGTTAAAAAGTTACGTAAATAAGCCAAAGCAAAAATCGTTTCAGCAATAAATCAGAACGGATTTTTATATAATTCGAACCAGGTTAGTTCGAACTGTAATTGTGAGTAAATCGAACCAGGATAGTTCGAATTAGTTGTTTTGGGTTGGTAATAAATTGAACCAGTTTGTTTCGAATTAAGAATGAATGTAATTCGAACCAACTTGGTTCGAATTATAGAGAGAGACGCTTCTGGTGTAATTCAAACCGGGCTGGTTCGAATTACACAAATCATAGTTCGAACCAGACCGGTTCGAATTGGTTTGAGACTGAGCTGTATATATATGGTTCCAAACGTGAGTTAGTCTCAATAGAGGGAGTAAGATGGCTAGTGAGGAGAGTTTTGTGGTTTTGGTGCATCACAGAGGATCTGTCAATAGAAAAACTCGTTCCGGAGTAAAGTTCACAGATAAGAATCCTCTATGTATTATCGTAACTTCTACGACGAGTTATGATGACCTTGTTAGCGCTGTACTAATGAAGCTTGGTCTGGAAGGTGCGAAGCGGGTAAAGAAGTTTTTCTATCGCATTCCAGTCACGGTGCTACAGAATACGGTGAAGTATGATTGCTTCACGATTAATAATGATGTCGACTTGCAAATAATGTTTCTTTGTCGGTGGCAGTTTCCGGAGGTGAGGACACCAGAGTTGTTGGCACGGCTGGTTGATGTGGTATCCAGCTCCGGCGGTTCGAACCGGAATACGAACACTATAGCGAATGCAGCAGGTTCTAGTTCCCGGCCTGCCGTTGCTTCCTCCTCCGTCCCTGTGTACGAACCAGTGGTCCAACCTGTCGCCTCCCCGTCATTTGCTGTTGACCTCAATGGCACCGAAGGCGACGAGGTAGTGGAAAGGGAAAATTTGCCGAATGCTTTAGTGGGAGTTGCACCTGTTGGCGTTGGAGACGGTTTTTTGGGTGATGAAGAGGAGGATGACGTCAAGCCGGATATGATTGACGATGACAGTGCTGATGATATTGGAGCGAATGGGCCTCCATTGGCGGTAGGTGGTTCTAGCTCTGGCACACAGCAGTATCCACCACATTTTTCCTCGTTGGAGTTGGATGCCATGAGACATGAGGGGGTTTTAGGGCACGCTGTTGGATTCGGAGCTAGAGATGCGGAAGGGACTGTTGGTCTGACAGAGTTCCAGGTTGGTCAGCAATTCCAGGATAAAGATGAAGCCCTTTTAAGTGTGAAGACTTACAGCATCCGGCGAGGGGTACAGTACAAGGTGGTGGAGTCCGATCACCGCCGGTATGTGGGCAAGTGTTCCGAGTTTGGGAATGGGTGCACATGGTTGATTCGACTGAGTCTCCGGAAGCGCAAGGGCATATGGGAGGTCAAATGGTACAATGGACCTCACACTTGCCTGGCCCCATCTATCTCGAGTGACCACAGGAGTTTGGATTATCATGTGATTTCGGCGTTCATTATGCCAATGGTTAGGGCTGATGCATCCGTGAGCATAAAGGTGCTCCTGAACGCCACGGCAGCGCACTTTGGTTTTAGGCCGACTTACCGGAGGGTTTGGATGGTGAAGCAGAAATCTATTGCCCTCATCTACGGTGACTGGGATGAGTCCTACAACGACCTGCCTAGGTGGGTGTTGGGTGTCCAGCTGACGATGCCTGGTAGTGTTGCAGTCCTTAAGACGAGCCCGGTTCGAGTTGGAGGACAGGTGGACAAGTCTCAAGCGTACTTCCACAGACTTTTCTGGACTTTCCCGCCGTGCATCGAGGCATTCTGTCATTGCAAGCCGCTAGTCAGCATTGACGGCACACATCTTTATGGGAAGTATGGGGAAACGTTGCTCATCGAGATTGCACAGGACGGGAACTCCAACATTCTACCTGTCGCATTCGCACTAGTAGGGTGAGAATGCGGAGTCCTGGACATTCTTTCTCTCACACCTTTGACAGCACGTGACCCCGCAGCCCGGTCTGCTGGTTATATCGGACAGGCACAACGGCATCAAGACTGCGCTTGAGGCCCCTGACGGCGGTTGGTTACCGCCATCTGCGTACCGTGCATTCTGCATACGACACGTAGCGGCTAATTTTGCCCTTACCTTCAAGGGCAAAGACGCTAGGAGGCTCCTAGTAAACGCGGCGTATGCGAAGACCGAGGTTGAATTTGATTACTGGTTTGATATTCTGCGATCTGAAGATCCGGCGATGTGTGAGTGGGCGAACCGGATTGATTACTCGTTGTGGACTCAGCATCGTGATGAGGGGCAGAGATTCGGTCACATGACGACGAACATCTCCGAGTGTGTGAACTCTATCCTCAAGGGGGTCAGAAATCTCCCTGTAGCATCCCTGGTGAAGGCAACATATTGTAGGCTTGCGGAACTCTTTGTTCGCAAGGGGAGAGAGGCTGAGGCCCAGATGGGAACGGGACAACAATTCAGTCAGTATTTGGTGAAGTGTATTGAGGCCAACTTGAAGACGGCCAGGTGCTTCACGGTGACGCTGTATGACCGGGATAACTCCGAGTTCACTGTAGCAGAGACCACTCCGACTGGTTCTTTCTCCTTGGGTACTTACAGAGTATCACTTGCCTCTCGGACATGTGACTGCGGGTACTTCCAGGCTCTTCATTTCCCGTGTCAGCACGCCCTTGCATGCTGTGCCTACTCACGGGTCACCTGGACCTCTTACGTTCACAGCGTCTGTCAGATTAGCTCGGTGTTCAGTGTGTATCGGATGGGATTCACACCTCCGATCCCGGAGGGCTTCTGGCCACCTTACGACGGGCCCACGGTGATTCCAGACCCGGACAAGAGGCGTGCGAGAGAGGGTCGTCCTAGATCCACTAGGATACGGACGAATATGGACGAGGCAGATCCGAGTCGGCCAAAGAGGTGCGCCCTATGTCGCCAACCCGGACACACACGACGTAGTTGCCCACAGGTTGGAGGATCGTCTCAGACAGGCCACCATTAGTGCGCATGTTGTTAGTGTTAGTATTATTTACATTTAGGTTTTCCTGTTAGATGCAATGTTTGAGCATGTATGTAACTAGTTGATCTTTATACATTGTACTTTGATTGTTGCGAGTAGTAATGAATATGTCTTCTTTCATTATGAGTACTGCTACATGTTCCGTATATGCAAAATTTAATAAGTAAAAATAAACACTAAACCAATTCATGATTCATTGATTCTAAATAGTCAAGGTCCGACAACACAAATAACAAAAAAATAGGTGAACAGACTATAACATAACAAGAAAAGTATCTGTCATCAAGTCGCATGCCCTGCTGCCGCCGCATGCTCCTAATGCATCGCTGGGGCTGCGCACAAAATGAACCGCATAGTTAGAACCAGCATAAAATATAACCACAACCGTAAGCAGCACGATAAATCATCAACAAACCATTCTGCTAAATAAAACCACATACCCTAAACCACTAACATAAACCGCACCACTCGCAAAAACCGCTAACATAAACCACTACCCTAAACCACAAACCTAAACCACTAGCATAAACCACTAACTTAAACCGCTAACTAAAACCACTAACATAAACCACTACCCTAAACCACAAACCTAAACCACTAGCATAAACCACTAACTTAAACCGCCAACATAAACCACCAACATAAACCACCAACATAAACCACCAACATAAACCACTAACATAAACCACTAACATAAACCACTACCCTAAACCACAAACCTAAACCACTAGCATAAACCACTAACTTAAACAGCTAACTTAAACCACTAACATAAACCACCTACATAAACCACTAACATAAACTACCATCTAACCCACATGCAAAACCACTAAGGCACAAATCCGCTAGAATCAAAAATAGTTCTGTACTAACCTCCTCGTTGATGACCCCGGCTATATGAGCGACTCCGTCCAAGCGATATAGCCGCGCAGGATCATCCCCCATGAGCAGAGTATTCCGTTCAGGTCTTCCTCGGAGAGAATCTAGGTCGTTTTCTCTGAGATTTTGTGGGGTAGGGGGAGGAATAATAGTTCGAATGAGGGTGATTCGAACTCCTTATATAGCCGAATCACCACTAATTCGAACCACCTTGGTTCGAATTATGAAGGAGCACGCCAAGGGTAATTCGAACCAGGTTGGTTCGAATTACATGTTTTGCTTTCCAATGAATAATTCGAACTAGACCAGTTCGAATTACATGCATCATGAGTTCGAACCACCTTGGTTCGAATTACGTTCAAACTTCCTCTCCTCTAATTCGAACCTCCTTGATTCGAATTACTAAGGTTTATAGTTCGAACCACATTGGTTCGAATTACATAAAGATAATGTTTGGCTTATTGCTAAAACAATTTTCGGTTTGGCGTATTTAGGTTACACACTTCTTGCCTTGGCTTATTATGGTTTTTTACCCTAATATTATTATAACTAATCACATATTTCAAAATAAATTAGAAAGCTTAAAGTCAAACCCCAATGTTTCATCGTCATAGCAAAGCCATTATTGCAACAATGTTATATAAGTTACAAATTATACATGTTAAAATAATAAATTGAAAAAAAGTACATTTTTGGCAACATTTTTTTTACTTCCTTCATATAAAATAGTTGTATAAAATTTATGTAAAGAAAATAGTATTAAATAAAAGGCTGATCAATGGCATGGCAACAAGAAAAAAGTGGTCTCATTTCACGTGGGATGTTGTAACATACATAACTTTGAAATGAAATTGAATTGACAAGAAAGGGATGGAGAAGTTAAAAGCAAAGTAATGTAGAGAATAAGTGGCCAATATATAAACCAAAATCAATAGGGGACAGGGCAGAGGTTGTGAACAGAACCCTAGCTACCAAGATTGTCTCAAATTTGAGCTGCATTATGATCTTTTACAATATTTGCCTTTGCTCACACTTCTACACATAGCAACTTAATTCACCTTTTCCCTCCTTAAGTTTGACAAACAAAATAATGTATGTGCCTTAGTAAAGGTTGTTTCACCTAAGAATCATTGACACATTGTTCATTTACTAAACTAAATATGGATCTTACTGTAAGTAAAATTCATACTTTACCTAATAAGTTAGATCAAGAAAAAAGGTCTCTGACAATTATCTCAAAAGACAATGAGATTCTTAACAAAAAAAATATTCAACTCGACTTTTGAGTTTTATTTTTATGGGATTAATTAGTCCCTATGTTAGTGTTTTTTTTTTTGCATAGGGGCTAATCAATCCCATAAAAAAAAAATTAGGAGCCAAGTTGAATATTTTTTTTAAGAGTCTCGTAGTCTTTACGAAGTAATTGTCAGAGCCAGATTGGGTATTCACTCTTAAATTAAATATTTATATAACCAACTTGAATTGGTAGAGTAGTCAACTCACTCGTCTGCTTAAACAAATGTTAGAAGTTCGAATCCTCTTTATATATGCAGCAACTCATTAGCTAACGACAAATCATTAAATAGAGCTCAAATTCATTAATGGATTGATCTTTAATTTATCGGATTGAAAATACTTTAGACAACCAAACAAAAATTAAATATTTATATTTATGTCAAAATTAGAGAATTATAACTATCAAGTGCTATGGCTCAAATTAAGTCTATCAAATCCTAAGATAACGTTGATGGAATAAAAGCAATACAACAATAGGTTGATATAATAAGTAAAGATACAATAAAATAACAACTATATATGTTGAAACAACGCTACATTTTCATGATATGAATTAATTCACTTTATCACTGGTTACAACTTTGAGGGATACACAATAATTAGTCTTCTCCATTCCCATCACATAATAATTAAAAGCCACACAATAATGCATGTCTTCTACGCAATGCTATATATGCTATACCAGCTATACCATACAAGCACATGTTCATATGAACATATACACAAACACATGCACATATATACAAGATATTACCAACAAAAAAAAAACATCAAATATTAATCATTTTAACTGTGAAATAATAATGATGGTATACATGTGTGTGACACACACGTACATGTGCATGTGCACTTAGGCATATCCTGTGTTTGGCTACTGTTTTAGAACAATAAGAATTGGAGATAAAATGTCTATGAATATACGTAATTTATTTAGTTGTTAAAATATTAATAACAAGACATAAGCATATTTGTCATTAAAAATTAAGAATTTAATTTTAATATACCGATAATTTTATACTGTTATTTAATTATATTTATTTTTTAAAATTATTATTTATATGATTAATATAAAAAAAGTTATTTTTGTGTGCTAATATGATATTATGGTATTCAATATATATATAAAATTATTTTACACTGATTATGTATTAAAATATAAAAAAATTAGCAAGAAGGACCATTAACAAAAATTAATTAATAAAAAAGCAATATTCTTATTTACATATATGCTTATGTCTTTTTAATTTATAAAAAAGCAATAATTCTTAATTTTTAATGACAAATATGCTTATGTCTTTTTATTAATATATTAACAACTAAATAAATTATGCCAACGAATTATAACTCAAATAACATAATCTTTCTGTATTTACCTAAGAAATCGCAATATTTTTTAGTTAAAAAAAACAACTAAATAAATTAGTTATATTCATAGACATTTTATCTCCAATTCTTATTGTTCTAAAACAGTAGCCAAACACAGAATATGCCTAAGTGCACATGCACATGTACGTGTGTCACACACATGTATACCATCATTATTATTTCACAGTCAAATGATTAATATTTGATGGTTTTTTTTGTTGGTAAACATGTGTCTAACCGCCATAGACATTTTTATCATTTCGGGATGTGTGCCCTTAGCATGCATATTCTTATTTCTTAGTATGTAAGACATAAATTTAGATTTATTTTGTTAGAGAATTGAAGATGTAATTAATTAGCTATATCACCATGCATGGGACCCTGATATATGTTATCTAAAACGTAGTAAGAAAGCAATAATATATATATATGCGTTTTGTGCTATGGCGTTGAACAGAATAATTTAAATCATATAATTTCATATGATCCAAATGATGCCACATTAGCTCCTTCATCGGATGCATTTGTTGATTTTAGTGTGAATGAAGATTCGATTTTGTCTTGTCATTTTCGTCTGCTCCGATTAAAGCTTTTCGCTATCACCTTCTTCAACAGTGGTCCTCTATAGTTTGGCACATACATTAATGTCTCTACTCTAAGTTCCCAATTCCCATCACACCGCCATATTTAAGATTAGGATTACCACTTCAACCAAATCAAACGATTATTATTATTATTATTATTATTATTATTATTATTATTATTATTATTATTATTATTATTATTATTATTATTATTATTATTATTATTATTATTATTATTATTATTATGATTATTATTATTATGATTATTATTATTATTATTATTATTATTATCAAGTGATTGCTATGCATGATAATTAAAAAATATTGTTTATTTTGTCAAAAAAATAAATAAAAATTAGTATTTAATTTAAAAGTATAAGAATAAATAATTTTAAATATTTAAAATTTATTATGAAAATGAGTTAGACAAAATTAAATTTTGACATTAAATAATAAACATTATAAAATTCACCTTATTTTCACTGTACACGTTTATTTTTGTTTATTTTATATAATTAAATAGGCGATCATAGAACCAATATAACATGAAATTCATATTCTATCTAATATCAAATCAATAAATAAGAGTGAATTAATGGCAACAAATAAATTATTGAGCATAAATGAAACAATTTTTAAATCAAAATTACAAGTGTTGATCATAGGACAAGCACAATAGCAACTATGCAATATGATTTGCACGTGGGAACACCTTATAGTTTGGTCTGATTATTATTGAGAAAATAATTGCTTTTTCCTATTAAAATAATGATTTTATATATAAAAGGAAAAAAAAGAGAAATAAAGATAGTACACACTAATAATAAGAGCAAATTACTTAATTAAATAAAATAGATTTTAAAATTGTCACATTAAAATAATAATTTTATATATAAAAGGAAAAAAAGAGAAATAAAGATAGTACACACTAATAATAAGAGCAAATTACTTAATTAAAAAAATAGATTTTAAAATGATCAAATACAATAATTAAAAATTAATTATATTTTGATTCTATAATTAATATATATATAAACTACTCTAAGAGATAAGATTTCTAAAATTTAAACATAAACTACTCTAGAGTATGTAATTTATGCACAAACTAAACTTTTGTCATATTTCGCGATTTATATTGTAATATTATGCAAACTTCATAAACTTTACTATCTAATAATTTTATGAATCAATAAATTATAACTCAAATGATATCATTTTTTTATCTTAACGTAGAAATTTTGCATTCGAATTTTGTTTCTAATTTAAGAAAAGAAAAATTATGAGGCATAAATTAAAAAAATTCTAATTAAAAAATGGCATTGTTACGCCCAACAGTCATAAAATCCCAAAATATGAGGCTGCATAATATGCCAAAGCAAGAAAGATAAAAGAAAAAGAAGATAGACATGGGTCACAATTTTAAATTTACTAATATTTTTATTATTATTGTTATTATTTCATCTAAAAAATTTATCTAATAATCAATTATATGTACGGCTAAAATTTTTATATTTTGAAACAAAATAAAATACATATTTAAAACAAACAAAATAATAATTAATTAAAATTTTTTAAAAATATAATAACCGCATAGCCATCCTGATTCTTGAATAGAGAGATTTTTGCCACTCATCCTTTAAATTGTTTTGTACCGTTTTTAATTTCTCATATTATCATGGGATCTTTTATTTAAATAAATAAAATAAATATAATAATTATCGAAATAAATAATTTAAAAAATATTTATTCTTTTACATTTTCAAATTATATTTTATTTATAGTATAAATAAGATGGATCTTTTGTATAAGACTTTAAAACCTATAAAGCTTAAGTAAGACAAAATTTTTTGAAAGTTTGACAAGAAAAATATATTTTCAACTAATTCTTTTGTGCAGATAGTACAGTTAAAATCTCTCTTATAGGATATAACCAGCTACAGTTTCATAAGAACCCTATAAAAAAGTTTGGTGCCGTTACGAGTGGAGTTATTTATTTGTTTTATTCTGATAGGAAGAGTAAGTACTAAAGAAAGACTGCATAGATTGGGAATTATTAGTCACGGTGATAACATTTGCATTTTATGTAATAAAGAAGTTGAATATATTCATCATTTATTCTTGGATTGTGAGTTTACTTGGCAGGTGTGGTGCCAATGGCTATCTGAATTTGGAAGATCGTGATCTGTTTCGGACTCACTAAAAGAACACTTTGAGAGTTGAATAGGTGTTGCTAACAGGAAGGTAGAGCGCAGCAAGTGGCTCATTTGCTTTTTTTTCGATTATTTGGAACGTTTGACTAGAGAGAAACGGACGGATTTTTAATAACAATGACGGGATTACAGAGGTGGTATTTCAGCAATTTTTAAACAGTTTTAGAGAATGGAGTAATTTGAATCTTTTTGTTGTTGATGGCAATACCGGAGATGATATTAAGGAGATTTTTGTTTTTATTTACTTGTTCATGTTGAATTATTGACTTATTTATCGCTCCACTTTATTCTGTTTAAGCTCTCTTATTAAAAAAAATATATAAACTCTGAGAGATTGCAGAAGTTTATACTGTATTTTAGTTTGTGCATAAATTACAACACTTTAAAACGGTTTATATTTAAATTTTAAAAATTTTGTACCCTATAATAATTTATATAAATTAATTACAGGACTAAAATATATTTAATTTTTAATTATTAATTTATTATATTTAGATAATTTTAAAATCTACTTTATTTAGTTGCGTAATTTGTCCTTAATATTTGATTTTTTTTTTGAAAAATTGAAAGAACAAGATAGACATTATGATCTTCTCATACTAATTAATCAAGTCTTGTAGCATTATGCAATTGGGCCCTTAAGCTTTATTGTTTCCCACCATGGCTACCTAATATGGAAGCCTCTATATGGAAAGGAGCTACTAATTTCATTTTTTTAATATAGTAATAATTTTCAAAATTAAACAAAACAATTTTCAACAAACTCTTCTTTTACAGCCTGTACTACAGTAGTCTATAGGATGGAGAAATTAAGAAACATAAAATAATAATAATAAAAAAATGGCAAAAGAGTAAATACAAGAATAAGAACCTCATTCCCTTCTCATCAAAGCTAGCATGCAAAGCAATACCTTTTTTTCCCCTTACTTTTTCCTTTTTTATAAATTTAAAGCGCATTTTCGAATGAAAGAGTGACAAAGCTATTTTTGACTTTAGCATATGGAAAAAAATAATAAAAAATAATAGTATTATATATATATATTTATATATAACACACTTTACAGTAGTCATACTGCAAAGAACAAGGGACCAAATAAAAAGGTGGTTGTTCTTCTTGAATTCTTGAGTAAAGAGTAGTAATGTCACTTTCTTTTATGAGAGACTCTTAAAAACTTTATTCATTTCATTCCATGGTCTTGTTCCTCTTTGTCAGAGTCCTCATCCAATTACTCTTTCTGACTTTGACTCCCTCCACCTTGGTGCCTACGTGGCACACGCCACCTGTCCTCTTCCACCTCATGAGGTGGAATATGTGGCCAATCCTCTTTCGCCACCTCAGCATGTCACGTGACTTTCCATGCTCTATCACACTCTTGTTGTTACTGTCTTTGGTGGTGGTGGTGTTCTTTGACATCATTTTGGTGTTAGAAACCGTGTTCTTTTCCCACGAGGCAATACCATTCTCTTCAAACTTGATTGAAATGAATGAGTCTTCTGCACAAAGTTAAAGTCGTTACCAGAATGTTTATCATTCTAATTCGTCGGTTTTCAAGACCCCATCAAAAGCAAAAGTATAAAAAAGAAGCTTAGTGCATAAAAAAATTGAGACTATCCAAGTTTTATTCACCATTTTGATTTCGTTTCGTTTTTTCAACCTTTCAATTATGTAATATTGGACCCAACTTTTTTTCCCCCTTAAATGAAAAAAAAATTTACAGCTATAAATTAAAAATTAAATAAAAAAATAATAATCAATTTTTAAATTTAAAATAAAAACCGTCCCTGACAATTATCTCGAAAGACAACGAATTCTTTAACAAAAAAATCCAATTCGATTCCTGAACTTTATTTTTATGATACTAATTAATTCTTATACCAAAAAAAGTCAATGTTATTTTTTTCTAACACAAGAGTTAATTAGTCCAAAAAAAAATTAGGAGCCGAGTTGAATATTTTTTTTAAGGGCCTCATGTAGTCTTTTCGAGATAATTGTTAAGACGAAATGGATATTCACTCTTTTATTTATGTTGACTTACATTTTTAGTCAGCATTATATCTACACTAGCACTATGCTGATGCATTTGAACTTATTTTTGACATCATTAAATTGTTAATTAATTAATTAATGATCAAAAACAATAAATTGTACGGATAACTAAACATATATAGTAGCATATTCTATATAGAACAAATAATACCCATTATTAATGTGATTTTATACCTACATGAAAAATATATATTTGAGCTAAATTAGTTCAATGCACACAAACCTAATTGTTCCGTTTCACTATTACATATGCTGCCGACGGATTTAATGAAAAGCACATGCATATTCAAATTTCAAGTGTATGTACTTTCTTGGCACCAGTTTTCCCTCAACAGTATATGCTACTAGATACTGACATACACTTTTCATATAAACGAAATTTATTTATATAGAAGAAAATATATAATGTATGTGTTCAAAATTCAAATAAGGGCATATAGACCCATCATGATAACACACATGAATGACATTTTGCCAGATTAGTTGTGCACCCTAATTCCCCCACCAAATCAATGTAACCAATAATAATATTAATATATATATATATATCTTGTAAAAATAATTTAATTTCCTGAGTGTCATAATGCTCTTTGGCGTTTGTATCTGACATGGTCATATGCCACGCCAAGAAGAAAAGGGGTGACAGAAAACCGAAAGAACAAACACTAGTAGGAAATTAAAGTTGCAATCTCAACTCTGATCTACAATGGTTTATTTGTCACTCTTTATTATAATGTCTTTTGACCTTAAATTTGTCACTATCATTATCATCACAATGTGTATCTTATCTTCCCGGTGAAGGGAAGGCACACAACATGCACCACCCATGATATAATTCTCCACCAACAATAATCAAACAAAAACACCAACCATTGCCCCCACTTAATATTTCCCTCATCACCACCATGGACATTATTACACTAAACATGAGGAATATTTGCATCATTTTTTTAATATATTTTAGTGTGAAAAATTAAACTTTGTTGGTATAGGCAATGTCTTTTCTTTTTCCTCATCTATAATATAATTTTTAAGCATTATTAAAAACATGAAGCAGCAAAAATAAAACCTTTTTTTTGGGGTATTCGTGAGGCAATGCTAATAACAAGAATAATCATCACAACCGAAGAACTAAAAAGGGTTAACAAAAACTTTCTGTTTTTCTTTCTCGTTTTTCATTGTTTTTGTTCATAGTGGTAGAAAACTTGAAATTAATTTGAAGAGAGATTGAGACCGAAAAATAAAGAATGAGAGACAAAGATTAAAAGGCTAAGATTAAATTAAATTTTATTATATTTAATATTAAGTATTAAGGACCCAGTTATATTTTATTATTATATTTAGTTTAAAATAAATATAAAATTAAATAAAAATATTTAGTTATTAAAAAAAAATTTAAAATTTCAGTTTTGTGTTTCTAATTTTTGAAAATCCGGAAGGATTAATAATTTGATATTATAAAATTAAAATTTGCAGCAAATAGAATACTAAATTTTTGGAGGATTGGGTCTGAAAAGAAAGAGTAACTAAGAAAGTAAACAAGTTAAGGGTATTGATGAGTGTATTACCTTCTGGACTTGAAGAAGCATCATACTCATAGTTAATCTGAGTTTTCCACTGGTGTTGATGAGAGTCTTGGCGACTAAAGAGAGAGCCAAAAGCAAAGATCTTGTGAATAGAAGAACTACTTGCTGGCTTTCTGTGTACGGAAGAAGAAGAACTCTGAAGAATCCTATTGTGTGAGGAAGCTTTGGAAGAAGAGGAAGAAGAAGAGTGGTGGTGGTGGTGGCGATGACGGTGGTGGCCTTGTTTTGCAGCTACTATGAGAAGCCTCTCATTGAGACACAAGGGACAAACACCAATAAGAAGTTGCTTTGGATGGAAATAGCAGCA
The DNA here is from genome assembly GCF_003086295.3 of Arachis hypogaea. Classification (NCBI taxonomy): domain Eukaryota; kingdom Viridiplantae; phylum Streptophyta; class Magnoliopsida; order Fabales; family Fabaceae; genus Arachis; species Arachis hypogaea. Next base: position 10,865,515 of record NC_092043.1, read on the forward strand.
TGGCTTGTCATCTCTACTGTTGCCATTATTATTATTGTTATTTCTGTTCATATTAATGTATGTTATATTACACTTGAATGAAGAATGAAGAAGAATGGAGAAGGTGAAGTGAAGGGGACCAAATAAGAGAAAAAAGCCCAAAGTGGGGTGAAGTAATTTAGAGAAAAAGTTGGAATTGGAAGGTGGTGTTGTGAATATATATGGTGCCACAGGGAAACCAAAATGGATGATAACACATAGCTGTGGGGCCCACCAGCTACTGTTTCGATATTTTTAAAACATAATGTGACTTTCTCAGCAAATATTATTATTTTTCGCTAATATTTACCATCAGCATTTAATCAGTAATAATTTGTATTTATATTTATAAATATTTTATATATAAAAAATAAATAATATATATTTATATTTATTAGAATTTTGCATATACACGAATCATTATAGTTTATAGCTAAAAATTAATATAATATACACTTAATTTTTTTAAAATTACATACGTAAATTAATAAAATAATAATTTAATATTTATATTGATCAAATAATAATAAAAAATACTAAAATTTGCTTACCTCTAAGAATTTTTTATTTTTAAATTTTATATTAAAAATATTTTAAATTTTTGAATTTTTAGTTACAAAACTAATCAATATTCATTAATTTTTAAAATAGTTTTTATTTAAATGTTAAATCTCCAAAAATAAAAGTTAAATATGATACTTTTACAATAAAAAAATAATTAGTATTAATTAATTACTTAAATAATATTAAATAATTAATTCTTTTAACCAATATTAACTAATTTTTTAAAAATTATTTTATTTATATTAAATTATAATAATAATGTATAACTATTAAATATTATAATTTTTGGTTATTTGACCAATAATAATTTTTATCTATATGTAAAATATTAGTTTAAACATATATTTATTAAAATTTATATATAGTACAATTTACACTTATATTTATTAGAATTTGTATATTTAGATTAGTAAAATTTATTTATTAAAAATAATTTGATATTTATGTTGACTAAATGCTCCAAATTTGTTAAAAATTATTGACCCTTAAGATTTTCTATTAAATTATAGAATTTTTTCAAAATTTCTTAACCCAAAATTATCCATGTTAAATCATTAAGAAAGAAAATATTTGAATACGGAAGCGTACCTGAATTTCATAAATATGAATCATAATTGAAAAATTTGAATCTTGTAGTTCTTTCGATCTTCTTCAATCAAATTCTTCTATATCCCTAATAGAGCTGAATTGTGACTCTTCTAATGGGGAAAGGGCGTCAAAGGCGGCTTTGGTGTGTTGGAGACTGAAACCTTGAAGTCACTGTTTATATTTGAGCATGACACCCATTAAACCCTAAAGTCCAAATAAAAATAGTATCTAAAGTCCAAAAGATAATATATCTAACGTCCAAAAGATAATATCTGATTTTATTCTCATTTAATTTCAAATCAAAAGTAATTATAACTTATTCAATTTAACATTTATAACAATAATTGAGATCACCGTTATATAAGTCATTTAATTTGAAATAGCATAATTTGTGATTACAATTAATATATGTATTGTCCACAAATAAATTAAAAATTATTATAATCTCCCACTTGGGCCATACATATTTTTTCTTGACATAATCACATCTTATAAACTTTATACGCACATGTGAATGTTATTTTTCCTATTACTTTAATAATTTGGTCCGTCTCATATATTAGATATGGAATCACCGCAACTTTTATCATATTAATGTCATGACTGAACCACGATAATCACCATCTTAATATACTTAACGACATAGATCAAATTTGGATGAGTAATATGAAAATTACATGTCAAGTGATCTCATGTATGTATATTTCCAGCTGGTCCAACTTTAAAACTTTATTGAGATCAAACACAAAACAAACATTTTAAAGTAAACGTTACATATAACATGAAATCAACCATCAACTTAATTCTGTAAAAAGATAATTCAATATCTGTCATAGGACACATAGCATAAAATAAACTCCCACAAAATCAAGACATCATAAATATTGACACCCATCCGAGTAGTGTGCTCATGAAAGACTTTAATGATCAATCCCTTCGTTAATGGGTCTGCTAGCATATACTCTGTCCCTATATGTTCTATGAGAATATGTTTTTCATGAACTTTCTCCTTGACAACTAAGAAGTTGATGTCTATATGCTTCGATTTTCTCAAACTCTTATTGTTGTTGGAGTATAGTACTGCTAACTTATTGTCACAAAATATCTTCAATGACTTTTTTATGTCATCTACTTTACAAAGTTTAATGACAAAATTTCACAATTATATGCCATAAAATCGGAATCAGAGTACTCAATGATCTCCAAATTTCTGATCTCTGATAAGTAAACATGTAATCCTTTGTTCTCTTCAAATAACGCATTACGCATTTAACAGCTATCTAATGATCCATGTCCGGATTGCTCAAGTATCTCTCGACATTACCCTTAGAATCCCTTTTGGTTTTAAATATCCATTTACAATCAACTGGTTTCACACCTTCAAGTAATTCTACGAGGTCTCAAACGTCATTGTCTTTTATAGACTTTATCTCTTCTTTCATGGCATCAATCAACTTTTTCAGAGTTATAACTTTGCATGACTTGAAGAAAATTGATGGGATATTTTCTATCAAACCAATACCATCGTCATGTTCTTGGAGATAGACTACATATACATCTGAAATTATACTTTTTATTTTTCTAGTGAATCTCCTTAATGGCATTTCTTGAGGTTGTTGAACTTGCTGTATGGATTGCGATTGAGTAGAATTCTCATTGTACTCTTGTACTATAACTGTCTCTTGAACACTAATAGGTACAAATACCTGATTATGATCAGTTACAGAATCCTTATCAAAAGCAATATTTGTAATATTTTCTTCTCTCCAAAACTCAACATCCTCAAAAAATTTTGTATTTTTCGTTTCAAAAAATAGATCTTGATGCAGTATTGTAAAACTTATACCCCTGTGAACGCGCTCAGCGTAACCAACAAAATAGTGACTAATTATTCTTGAGTTTAATTTTTTTTCATGCAGTCTATAAAGTCGCGCCTCAGCTAGACATTTCCAAATGTGTAAATGCTTTATGCTGAACTTTTTTCTAGCAAATATTATCATTTTTCGCCAGCACTTATAGCCAGCATTTAGTCGGTAATAATTTATACTTATATTTACAAATGTTTTATACACAAAAAATATATAATTTACATCTATATTCACTAAAATTTTACACACATGCATCAATACAGTTTGCACACATAAATCAATATAATTTATACTAAAATTTTTTAAAATTTATATACATAAATTAATAAATTTAATATTTATACTGGCCAAATAATGACAAAAAATACTAAAAGTTGTTGGCACCTAAGAAATTTTGTATTCTTAAATTTTATATTAAAAATATTTTAAATTTTTTAATTTTTAGTTACAAAATTAATCAATATTAATAAATTTTTAAAATTATTTTTTATTTTAAATTTTAAATCTCCAAAAATAAAAGTTAAATATGATACTTTTACAAAAGAAAAAAATTAGCGTTAGTTAATTATTTGAATAATATTAAATGATTAACTTTTTTAACTAATATCAATTAATTTTTAAAAAAATTTATTTTATTTATATTAAATTAATAACAATACTATATAATTAATAAATATTATTATTTTTGGTCATTTGATTAATAATAATTTTTATCTATATTTATAAAAATTTGTATACATATAATACCTAATTTAAACATATATTTATCAGAATTTATATATATAAGGTAGCACAATCTACGCTTATATTTATTAAAATTTGTATATTTAAATAAGTAAAATTTATTTTTTAAAGATAATTTAATATTTATGTTAACTAAATATTTTAAAATTGTTAAAAATTATTGACCTCCCTTAAATTTTCTATTAAATTATAGACTCATTCGATAGCCAATTGATAAAAAAAATCAAAAATTGATTTAATTTTTTAATAATTAATTAATTTAAAATAATTAAATAAAAAGTTATTTTTAAAAATATATATTTTTAAAAATAAATATAATTATTTTATTACATTCAATTCAATGAAAATTAAAAGTTAAAATACGATTAAATTTCTAAACCTTTAAATTTATAACTTTTAGTTAAATGACCAGTTCGATTTTCTAAAATATCGAATATTAGGCAAAACTGTTGTGGCTTAGCCAGTGCATTAGAAATGCATCTAAAGCGCAAGAGATTTGTTACTTGCGGGCTATTACGGTAGTTTTAATTCTATATATCAGTTATGAGTTAATAATTATTCTATCTCAAGTTGAGGATTTTTTTTTAGAAATAAAATAAAAAAATAATTACTTTTCCGTACTTAATTTTTTAATTTTAATTTTTTAAATATGATTTCTTTTATTTAAGGCGAATTCGTCGTATTTCCGACAAACTCTATATTTTTTTATAGAGTTTGCCTAACTCCTGTCAATATAGGAGTGTTCATGAATCAAATCGTATCCGTAAATTTGCGGTAAATATTTTCATTCAATCCAAAAATTGCGGATATAATCTGATTTGCAGTCTGATTGGATCGGATAGGATCCGATCCGTACTCTTTATGGATTGAATCGCGGATATTAGCTCTGCATCCGCGTATCCGATCTGCAGATCCGCACAATAATAATTAAAAAAAGTAAATATGTATGTATGTATGTATGTATGTATGTATGTATGTATGTATGTATGTATGTATGTATTTACTTGTTTGTATGCTTTAGTTAGTAGTTATTATTTATATATTGTTTTATTTTATTTTTGTTATTTAGAAAAAAATTGATTAAAAATATTTTGGGAATAAATAGGTTTAAAAGTGTGAAAGAAATATTCTTATTGAATTTCTTTTACATAGAAATATGATTAAAACGAGAATGTTCAATTATGCGGATATACTCGATATTCGATCCGACCCGATCCACAAATGTGCGGATCAGATCGGATCTGACATAAAAAAATGCGGATATCATATCCGATCTGATCCGATGAAAATTGTGCGGATCGAATCGAATTTTCGGCCATATCCAATCTGATCCGATCCGCATACATCCCTACCCGCCAAACTCTATAAAAATTATAGAGTTCGCCACAGATATACCGGAATAAATCATATTTAGCGAGAATTTTTTCCATTATAAATTAAAAAAGCCATTATTTCCTATTAAAAAATATTACTTATTCCTGTGTACTCTTATATACTCTGGAGACGATGATAATGGTTGCCATTGTCCATTGTGAAACTTAAGAAGTTGAGTTAGCCATTTTTTAGAATTTAAATGAAGTTCGCCGGGTTAGAGGAACTCTATAAAAAAATATAGAATTCGTCGGAGGTGCGACAAACTTATTTTAAAAAAAATCGTATTTAAAAAATTAAAGTTAAAAAATGGGGTTAAAAAAATAATAAATTTTTTGTTTTATTTCAGAAAAAAACCCCTCAAGTTAATGATAGTAATTAGTTATATGAAGTTTACTACGATTGAAGTTCGACAATGAGATGTATTGTTGTTTGTAAATATTAAAAATATAACAACAATAGTAATAAAATTTGTAAATTTTATAAACGGCTTGTATTTGAAAAAAAAGTTCACCCTAAAAATGAGGATAAAAAATAAAAACATAATTTGAAATATAAATTAAACAAAACTATAATTATTGAGAGGGATAAGTACTCATTTAATTCCTAAGATTTAAGATCAAAATCAAATTCGTTTTTAACGTTATTTTAGATTTAAAATCGTCTCCAACGTTTTATTTGGTATTAAAATCGTTTTTTTAACTTTTTACCGACAAAAATATTTTCTACTACCACTATCTTTACCACCACCATCACCTCTTTTACTCCCACCAAATACCAATAATCAGATTCAAGAACACTAACAATAATACATTACTCAAATTCAGAAACAATAATATCAAATTCAACAAAATCAACACAGAACAACAATGAAATTAGAAAAATAACAAATCAAAGTAGAAATAGAAACAGAAGCAGACGCAAAAGCAAAATCGGAAGCAGAAGTAGAAGCCAAAACAGAAGCAAAACCCAAATTGAAAATAGAAGCCGAAGCTGAAACAGAAGCAGAATCGGCGAGGTACAGCAGCGAGGACGCAAATGGGCAGTGTGGTCGTAGCAACGGCAGTAGTGGTGGAGCACGACGGCAAGCTCTCTCCCTGGCTCGCGTCTCCTCTCTCTTTCCCGAGTTTTCTCCGTGACGGCGGCTCCAAATTTCGCCGGCGCCGTCCCTCCTTCCCCCTCTTCTTCTTTCCCCTCATCTTGCCCTCCCCCTTTCCCTTTTCCCTCTTCCTTTCTCCTCCTCCTTAGCGTTATTTTTTTTTATTTTATAGTTTTTTTATTATGAGTAATTCATTAATAAAATAAAAAATTTTATTAAAAATGACAATTTTAATACCAAATAAAATGGTGGGGATGATTTTAAATCCAAAATAATCTTAGAGACAAATTTAATTTTGACCCTAAATTTTGAGGACCAAAACAGTACCTATCCCTTACTATAATCACCATAATTATATCGAAAATAAAAGATACTTCATACATAATTTAAATAAAAATGTTCCCATTTTATTTTGCTAACGGACTAAATTTTAAGGTATTCATATATCATCAATAAAATATAAACTCTCGCTCGTCTTCATTTTTTTTTAACTAAATATAGAGAGAATCGAATCCACAATCTCATAAATGAGTATAAGAAGACTATGATATTTGAGTTATAATTCATTAGTGTCTTTGTCTTTTTTCTTGATTATTTTCAACCCCACGATATTATAGAATTTAGCTTATACATATTTTAAAAAGGTAGATTAAAGTTATATATTAGTTGAAAAGATTATATAAAAGGATTACAAAATTTTAAATTTTTATTTATTAAAAAAGTAAAATTGTTTAATTTTTTACAATAATAACCTTAATATATGTTTAGAAAATATATAAAATATATGTTTATCTAATTATATTATTATAAAATTTATGAAAAATTATTTATTATAAATTTTGATTGAAAGCACCAATTTATTTAACTAAAATAATGTTCAATGACTTTAGAAAAATAGAAATCTGTTAAATACTACAATATCTATTTTAAAATTTGATTGAAAGTAATAAAAAATCAATCAATTTGACTAGAATAATATTCAACGAATTTTTAAAAATAAGAACTTATTAAATATTAAAATATCTAATCTAAATTTTTTATTTAATTTAGAGGTTTCATCTATTATATATTTATTCAAGTTTTAGAATAATTACTAAAATCGGTCTTTAAGATTTTTTAAATTACACTTTAGCCATTTAAGATTTAAAATATAAAAATAGTCTTCAATATTTATTTTTGTTAGATACAATTTTTATTGTTACTCACTAACGGTGACAACTGATATGAAACGTTAACTCGCACTCATGACCATTAAATATCCAATATTAGGGATGTTCAAAATCCAACTCGCCCAAAACTCAGCATGGACCCAAGACATACTTTGCGAGTTTGGGTTTATTATTTTTACTTGATGTTATTTTTTTGTTAGGTTCGACTTATGTTTCGAGTCACATTACCCGGTCTAAAGTTATTTCTTATAATAAAAATATATATTTTAGAATCAAATCAGTAATGTCATATTATACTTCCGTTAATATTTTTTTATATTTATATAACATTATTTTTATTTTAAAATAATTTATTTTGATATAAATATGATATAATATTTATTAAATTTAATTTTTAAAAGTAAAATTTTATTACTTTAGTATATAAAATTTACATATTTATATATCCTAATTTTATATCGGGTTTATCCGATTTATTAGGATTTTTTGTTGCCTTTTGGGTCAGGCCCGGGCCAAATTAAACCTTGCCCGGGTCGGTTCATGAATAGCGTTAGTTCACGTGTCTGATTTGGACAAATTAATTCATAAAGTGAAGTATAAAATAATCCCTAAAAAATTTAAAACATCTCAAAAATTATTTAAAAAATTTTAAAAATTCCAAACGAGTCTTTTTAAATTTATATATAAATATTTTTAAATTAATAATTTTTTTAATTTCTAAAAAATTTGGTCTATTTATTTGATTATTTATATACAAATTTTTTATGTATTTTTAAAATAAAATATAAATTAATTTTGAGAAGGTACTATTTAAAAAAAATAAAAAATAAACTCATATTTATTTTTGATCATACAAGATATTAATTTAATTTAATTCAATTTATATGTACTATATTCTATGGTCATTTTTTAACGAGAAAAAAGATATTGAACTAATGTATTTGAAGAAGAAATAGAAAAACTTATATTTAGCATAAAATTTTTTATATAAACAATTGAGAATATTTGTATAAATACTTATGAAGGCAATACTTTAAAACTTACATGTAATGCAAACCAAAGTAATTTATGAAATTAAATTTATAAATTTTAGTCAATCACCAGATCAATATGGATGATTTAAAAAATCTCAATATGAAACTCTTAATACTTTACAACACTTAAAAAAAATATCTTGACACTAAGTGTTTTGTTTATTTTTTAAAAAAAAATTTAGAATTCACTTGTTATAATTTTGTACAAAATAAGTTTGCAATTAAAATTGTTTGTACTCCTAGAGTTAGTAATTATACTATAAAAATATTTTTTTTCACTTAGGAGTATGTTTTTAAGTTTATTTAAGGTTAATATTTTAAAAATTTAGACATATAAATAATTATCTTCATAATGTAATATTTTTTAGATTTAGTTATTTTTGTTATAATTTTTATATAATCTTAATTTAGCTGATTAAAAACGGAAAAATCGAAGATGAGCGGTGGAGTGAGCGGGGAAAAGACTTTGAGGGTGAAACACGGTGAGGCAGCCGATAATGTCGGCGGAAGAGATAAGGGGGAGAGCGGGGGAGGGATTGCATCAGGAGAAAAGGAGGATCATATTTCGGGAGGGGTTTCTAAGCCTTTGAAGGTTTCTTTCAGGGACAAAGTTGTGGGTTCCAAGATTGCTAAAGCTTTTTCACTTGTTGAAACTTTATCGGGAGATAACATTGCGATAGTTTCTGGGAAGCAAGGAGATCTCTTACCACCGAGTGTCATATTTACCCAAGAAGCTAAGAATTGCTTGGCAGAACCTTATAAGGATGCTATAGTGATTAAGGTGCTAGGTAAACATTATAGCTACACTGCATTGTCTCATAAACTCCGAACGGTATGGAGGATTAAGGGAGGTTTTGATTTATTGGACGTGGGATTTGACTACTTTCTTGTGAAGTTTGATGTGGCTGAGGAGCGAGAAAAGGTTCTCTTAGGAGTCCATGGATGATTGAGGGAAATTATGTGGCTGTGAAGCCTTGGGACCAAGAGTTTAGATCAAGTGAAAACTGTTTTGGAGCAACTTTAGTGTGGATTAGAATTTCTGGATTACCAATTTGGTGCTACCAAGAAGATGCAATGCTCCGTGTTGCGGCTGCAGTTGGCATTCCCATTAAGGTTGATTTGGCAACAAAATTAGCTGAAAGAGGACGATATGCTCGAGCCTGTGTTCAGATAGATTTAGGATTGCCAGTGACTAAGAAGATTCTTGTTGAAGGTGTTGAATATGAGGTTGAATATGAAAGTCTTCACCTTATTTGTGACTCCTGTCTCAAGTTTGGTCATGATATGAAGGTGTGCAAGACTGACAGCAATGCAGGAGGAGGAACTAATGCCAAGGTGATCAGCGATGTAGCAAAACAGCCAGAAAGCTCAAATTCAAAAAATCCAGTGCATGTGGAAAAGGCAAGTTTTCATTTTGGCAAGAATCTTGGAGATGAGACTGTAAATGTTACTGTCCCGAATTTGGTGGAGAGTGATTTGCATGCTGTTCATGTAGACCATGCACAACATGAGGATTTGGAAGGTTGGACTCAAGTGATTAGGAAAGGAAAGTATAAAATGGGTCAAAAGCCTTCTCCTAGTACCCATCAGGTCCAACCAAAAGCAAAGAAGACTCCTAACAAGGCTACCAGTACTTGGACAAGGCCTAACCACCAACGTACAACACATGCTACTGGATCCAAAGTAAAATTAAGCAGGGGCATCAATATTGGAAAATCGGTTAGTGTGGCTTCTTCGGGGACCCGGCACAATGTTCATTATCAGCAGCAATGTGAGACAACAAATGGCAATGTGCGAAAGCGTCCTCGCCCAAACTCTTTGCAGAATTCACCAGTAGATAAGGATGGAGCATCGACGGCAGGTATGGTGCAAGTTTCGACGGAGAAAATTGGGCTGCCACTTGAGAGTCCATTAAAGGCAGGATTGTCGAAGATAGGGACAACATGTTGAGTCTCGGGTTTGTTATTGGAGCTCCCTTTTTGCTGTTTTTTATGGATAGTTTCAATATCATAGCTTGGAATGTGAGGGGTGCGTCTAACAAGATGGCCCGTGTGCATTGCAAAAATTTGGTGAGAATATATAAACCATCTTTCTTCTTTCTCTTTGAGACTCATACCATGTTTAATAATTTAAAAATTTTTTGGGATAAGTTGGGTTTTCATTGTGTTGGTATTGAGGAAGCAGTAGGACACAGGGGTGGCATTTGGTTTCTATCTTCTATTGCTAATTCTTCTTGTGTGGTTATTGATCAAATTGACCAATGTATCACAGTAAAAGTGAGTGTGGGTAACTTAGTTTGGCTTTGTAGTGCAGTATATGGGAGTCCTCAATTCGAAAAAAGATGTATGCTTTGGGATCATTTGCGTTCTATTAATTCAGGCCATAATAGACCATGGATGGCCATTGGTGATTTTAATGAGATTGTGGCACCAGATGAGAGTACAGGTGCTTATTTTTCTTCTCACAGAGCTAGTCTATTAGCTACTACTCTAGATGACTGTGAGCTCTTTGATCTTAAAGTGACTGGTAGGAGATATACTTGGTATAGAGCAGTTCAGGCTAGCAGGGACTTGGCTAAAAGGTTGGATAGAGCTCTAGTTAATGAGGCGTGGATGTCAATGTTTCCTGAGGGTTATTCTGAAATTCTTAGCAGGCTTCATTCTGATCATTGTCCTATTTTAGTTCGTTGTCATGGTAGCCCCAGAGTGAAAGGTTCTCGTCCTTTTAGGTTCCAAGCTGCGTGGGCAACACATCCTTCTTATAAACATGTTATTAGTAAGGCTTGGAATCAAGAGTTTGGAGGCGTTACTGAAAGGCTTAAGATGGTTCAACAGGCTTCTTTGGACTTCAACTCAAAGATTTTTGGAAATATTTTTGTGCGAAAAAATAAGCTGGAATATCAGATTGATCAGATTCAACGGCGTTTGGAGGTTACCGATGTGTTATCTCTGAGAATTAAAGAAGCTGAACTGAGGGAAGATTATAATAGGCTTTTATTGCAAGAGGAACTTTTTTGGTACCAGAAATCTAGAGAGCACTGGGTCAAGTATGGGGATAGAAACACTAAATTCTTTCATCTTCAGACTTTGGTGCGTAGAAACCATAATAGAGTACATGGATTATATGTTAGAGATGGGTCTTGGTCTACTGATCCAGATATTCTCCAGGAAGAAGCCCTCTCTTTTTACAAGAATCTCTTTGGTACAACGGAAGAGGTTGAGGTTGATTGTTTAGGGGATGTTCCGATGCCCACTCTAAGCACTGAGGCTTGTGCTAGGTTAATTGACCCTGTCTCTTTTGCGGAAGTCAAGTCAGCAGTATTCAGTATGAGCCCTTTTAAGGCTCCTGGTCCAGATGGCTTTCAAGCTTATTTTTTTAAAGAATATTGGGAGATAGTAGGCACTGAGATTTGGAATATTGTCCGGAGCGCTTTTTTGGGAGAGTTCTTAAATCCTAGCATCATGGAAACTCTGATTGTGCTTATTCCTAAAATTGATAATCCTACCTTTATGAAGGATTTCAGGCCTATTAGCTTGTGTAATGTTGTTTATAAAATTATCACCAAAGTATTGACTAACCGACTTCGGCCTTTTCTTCCAGATATTGTTAGTCCTTTACAAGGAGGTTTTATTCCGGGTCGTGGTGCTCCTGATAATATTATTGTGGCCCAAGAAATTTTGAATTTCATGAAGCACACAAAATCCAAGAAAGGTACTCTTGCTTTTAAAATTGATCTTGAAAAAGCTTATGATAGGGTGGATTGGAGGTTTTTGGAGAGTACTCTCATTGCTTTTGGTTTTCCTATCATCACTGTTAATTTGATTATGACTTGTGTCCGTGCATCCTCTCTTTCTATTATGTGGAATGGGAATAGATTGGATAGTTTTGCTCCTAGAAGGGGGCTTAGACAGGGCGATCCAATGTCTCCTTACTTATTTGTGCTTTGTATGGAAAGACTTGCCTGCTATATATCTCATAAGGTGGTCGAGGGTGTGTGGAAACCAGTTTCTGTCACTAGGGGTGGCCCAAAATTTTCTCATTTGATGTTTGCAGATGATCTCTTACTCTTCTGCCAGGCTACAAAAAGTCAGGTCCAAATGGTCATGCATTCTCTTAATATTTTTTGCAAGGCATCTGGCATGAAAGTGAATCTTGAAAAGTCTAAAGCTTTTTGTTCTAAAAATGTGACTGCTCGTAGAAGAGATATTTTTACTAGTGTTTCTTCAATACGTTTTGCTTTGGACTTAGGAAGATATCTTGGAGTTAACCTTAATCATTCCCGTACCAGTAGGGCTTCTTTTCATTCGGTGATTGAAAAGGTGAGGGGAAGATTAGCTAATTGGAAAGGAAGGCTTCTAAATAAAGTAGGGAGACTTTGCCTGATCAATTCTGTTGCAGCATCCATTCCTGTCTATCATATGCAGGTATCCTTTTTTCCAAATTGGGTTTGCGATAAATTATCTTCTATGATGAGACAGTTCCTTTGGAAGGGTCAAGTTGATGGTAGAGGTCTTTCTCTTGTTAATTGGAGGACCGTGATCACTCCAAAAAAATTTGGTGGCCTGGGTGTTAGAGACCCTGCGTGTGTTAATATATCTTTACTTGGTAAATTGGTGTGGCAACTTTTTCATTGTCAGGACAAGCCTTGGGTTGCTCTATTGAGGGCGAAGTATCTGAGGAATGAGGGAGTTTTAGATGGCCTTGTCCCTTGCAATGCTTCTCATGTTTGGAAGAGTATCTCAAAGGCTTTTGGTGCTCTTAAGGATGCCTTCTCTTGGTGCGTTGGGTCACTTGATCAATCTTTTTGGTTTGACAATGGAGTATTGAGGGCCCAATTGCTCAAGATGTCCCTTTTGTACATATATCTGACTCTGATTTAACTATTAGAGACGTTTGGAAAGATGGTAATGGAATCTCCATAATATTTTCTCTATCATTCTAGAAGATGTCAAACAGCGTTTGAATGCTTATAATCCGGATTTGAATGCTGGAGAGAGTTCGGGTTGGTCGTGGGGTGTGGCATCTTCTAGACTCTACTCAGCTAGGAGTGGGTACAGTTGGCTAGCCAAAAGAAAGTTTGACTGGAATGAGCATGATAATTGGTTGTGGGTATGGCGTCTGCATATTCCTGAGAAGTATAAGTTCTTGATTTGGCTCAGTCTCCATAATGTTATTCCTACAGCAGAGTTTCGTTTGGGTCGTGGTTTAGCTTTATCTAGCACCTGTCATCGGTGTCAGAATGGTTCTGAATCCACTCTTCATTGTCTTCGGGAGTGCCCTAGTGCCAAGGAGGTCTGGACCCTTTTAGGCTTGTATTCAGATAACTCGAATTTACATGATTGGCTCTACAGAGGTGCAAGGAGTGGAGATGCTTTTCTTTTCTTTTCGACTATCTGGTGGATTTAGAGAAGCAGAAATCATGACTTATTTAATATAGATGATTCATGGAGTGCTAGTAAAGTGGTGAGTTTGATTCGTAGTTCAGTAAGGGAGTTTCACACTATTTTTGCTATGCATCAATCTTTGTCTCCTCCTTCACTTTGTTTGCATTGGGTTCCACCTCCAGTTCATTCTGTTAAATTGAATTGTGATGCTAGTTGGTTTGCTCCTTCTGGCTATGCTGGTTTTGGTTGTATTATTCGCAATCCTGATGGATGTTGGTTGAAATGTTGCACTGGAAAAGTCGAAGTGTGCAGTGTTCTTTTTGCTGAATTGTATGCAATTTGGAGAGGTTTACTTCTTGCTTGGGAGAGTGGATTTCGTGAGGTTATTTGTGAAACAGACTGTTTAGAAGCTCTTTTCTTGGTAAACCAAAGAATGCTTAGTAAGGATATTCCGGAATGGGATTTGGCAAAGCATATTCAGGAGGTTATGAATTGGAATTGGAGAGTCTCTATTCTTTTAATTCAGAGGACTGCAAATAGTGTTGCAGATTGTATGGCTAAAGCAGCTGCTTCTGTCGCGGACATTCACTCGAATTGGAGCCAACCATGGAGTGAGCTTCAACATCTAATAGATTTAGATATGACCCTAGCCAATTAATTTGGTTTTGTCTCTTTTTTCTTTCTTTTCTATTTAGTCACCAAAAAAAAAATTTAGTTATTATAGGTTAATAATGAAATAATATTATTTTTTATAATATTTTAAGTTAATAAATAAAATTATCTTTTAATATGTATTTTATTATTTTTATATTTTTATTTATTATATATTTTTAATATTATTTTATTATTATGATTAATAAAAATAAAAATATTCAAAAGATTATTTTAGAATTTTAAAAAAAAATTAGACATTATTTTAAATTTTTAAAATTCTTCAAAAATTAATTTATTTAGTTCACACATATTGATACTAATAATTATGTGTGCGAGTTAATATTTTAAATTAACTGTCACTATTAATAACTAAAAAAAAAACATATATTATTTAACGAAAATAATATGAGAAATCTATCTAATTTTTTTTTACAGCCATGCAAGTACTTGTCAGTATACAGAGTGTAATAAAACAAGTTGTACTTTTAAGTCAAAGAGTTGGCTTTGACCAAAATATAAATGCAAATCAGAAGATATACTCTTGAGCCAATTAAAGTAGATAGCTGCAACAAGTTCGACAACTAGTACTTTTTCTGGTTCAACCTTATAAATGCAATGGCTAATGCACGCTATTTGGGGTCCAACCTTGGGAAAATTTTTAAAATTAAGAGCCACTATCACCATCAAGTTAATATTTAGCTGTCGATCAATTCTATTATTTGATTTCCATTTCTTTTTCTATAAAAATAGAAAAGGCTTAATCTTTTAGATGAGTTAATTATTGTGAATGAATAAGAATGCATACTTTGAAGTAAATGTAATTTGTTATTGAAATGATAAAAACTAAACTTCTATCTTACATAACTATAACACAGAGGTACTTATACATGTTAGAGTCTTGTATATGAAAGCTATTATCATAAACAGAATCAGGAAGTATAAATAAATTGACTTCAAGAATTAATACTCTGACTTTAACTAATTCTAATTATATCTTATTATATTTGATTTGTATTCTAATAATTTTTTCACAAACTCAAGGTAGGTGATTTTTCAACCTGAATTTGTTCTTCAATTTTTAAAAATTGAAGATGAAATTAATTTTGTAAAGATGTCTACAATCTGCTCAATAAAAAAAACATCAATTATAATAATTAAATTTTTTTTATAATTCTGTTTTTTACAAAATAGAGATTTAGTTCAAAGTATTTAGTCTTATCGTAAAGTATAGGACTATATGTAAAAAGAATAGTCAACATATTATCACAAAATACTGCGGAAGAGATTTTGCAAAATTATTTTAGCTTAGTTAAAAAGTTGTATCCAAAATAATTCTTAAAAAACAATTACTAATACTCTAAACTTTGTTTTTGTTGAGTTTCTATTGACTGTGATTTGTTTGCTGCATTTTTGAGATAGAGTAAAGTATTGTTTTTATCCCTAATGTTTGGGGTAAGCTCTATAATTGTTTCTAACATTTCATTCGTTCTATTTATATCTCTAACGTTCCAAAACTGATTCCATATTACCCTCCCATTAACTCAACTGACGGAATACTAACGGAACTGCCTGCGAAACCATGGAGTCAGCCACGACTGCAACAGAGATGGAGATAGTGAGAAGAAGAAGCTACAAGAGAGGCAATCTCAAATTAGGGTTCACCCTTTTAAATTAATATTTCTTTTTTTTATTTTCTCAGTAACACTAGGAGAAAAGTTTGCCACAATGAACAAAGTTAGACACATAAACAGTTTCGTTAGTGTTCTGTCAATAGAGTTAACGGAAAGATAATATTAAATCAGTTTTGGAACGTTGAGGACATAAATATGACGAATAAAACGTTAGAAATAATTATAGAATTTACCTCAAACGTTGGGGATAAAAACAATATTTTACTTTTTAAGATATTATATTGAATCTAAAACAACACAATATGCAATGGTTAATTTTCGACCATCCAAATCACTTGCCTAATCTAAATTTGAAAAGACAATTAATTTTAAGTCAATGCATTTGTAAAATTCAAGATGAAGATGTGCTATACCAGCAAGGTATTTTAGCACTTTCTGACTGCAATACAGTGTCTTTGGCACGATTTTGTCATGAATTGACTGAATTTATTTACAAAAATAATAATATATAATCTAGTGACTATAGCATATTACTCTCTCCACTATGAAACAATACAAAGTGGAATTTTCAAATGGTTCATCCAAATGAGCTGTGATTTTGAGAGAGCTAACTATAGGTGTTTTGTATTGGCGGGTTTAGAAAAAAAAAAGAGACAGACCAATTTTTTAAGCTGCGTTAGTTTACAGAGACAGGACACTGAGACATGGACACTGAGACACAAAATCATGTTTGATAGAGGAGATATAGATAGAGACAGTGTGTCTAGAAACACTGAATTAATGTATTTTGTGTCTATCCTGACAGAAAAAATACAGGAATACTAACAAAGAATACAACTTATTTTTTATTTTTTTTTTCATTATTTTTGTTAATTTTTTATAATTATATTTTTTTATTTCGAATTTTTTGAATAAAAAAAAGATAAATTAGATTTTCATAATTTGTTTTAGTTTATCATCAAATAGAATACAAAATTTTGTATCTCTATCCATCAATATCTTATCCTGTCTTATTCTCAATGTCTTGTCATGTTCTATTCTCAGAAATAAATGTAACCTAAATAACAGATTTTTGATAGAACGAGATGAAATAATCCATTTATTACTCCTTAATGTTACATCACTCACCTATTAAAATAGGTCTAGAAAAAAAAGTTTTTATATCTTTATAAAGTATATTTTGTTCTCTTAAATGTAAAACTTCACAAAGTAAATTTTGAAGCAAGACCTCTACACGTTCATTGTTTTTTATTATATACTCTAATATTATTTAAATTATTAATGTGATGTATTATTAATATATAATTGCTCAAAAAGAATATAATATCCTCTTTAAAAAT
The DNA here is from genome assembly GCF_003086295.3 of Arachis hypogaea. Taxonomy (NCBI): domain Eukaryota; kingdom Viridiplantae; phylum Streptophyta; class Magnoliopsida; order Fabales; family Fabaceae; genus Arachis; species Arachis hypogaea. Next base: position 10,882,979 of record NC_092043.1, read on the forward strand.
ATTTTATTGTGAAACGACAATTTTATTAGAGAATTCCAAATCTCTTTTTTGTCTTTTTTAAACAATACTTGACAATAATAATTTTGCTAATCATGCATATTTTTCAAAAAATACTTAAAAGATGACCTTAGAAAACATGTTGAAGACTTCTATTTATATTAAATAATGAATTTAAGTAGTTAATAATACTTTTAATTTTTAAACTCTTCACTTACTAGTATTAACTCTATCACTGGAATATTGTTTTTAAACAACCAACTAAATATTAGCACTTTAATTATGTGTCACCAAATATGGTTCTAACTTCTATGTTGTTCACAAACATAAATATAAAGAAAAAATATGAAATATTTAAACATTTGTTTTTATACTTGAAACTTTTAATCAATTAAAATGATGAAATATAATATTTTAATTTGCAAAAAAACCATTAGTTAAAATTTCATTATCCTATCCTATAGCCTAGTCGTCTTGATAGAAAAAGAAAATTAGACCACAATAAATGTACACCAAGACCTACAAATAGGAGTACGGTTGTTTAGTGGATAAGGTCAAAATACGCGACTGCCACTTCATTTTGTTATCAGAGCTTTGAAAAGGTCAAAACAAACCACTGTTCATGCCGGCACTTTGGCCTTTGTCATTAAAATATCCAAGGAATTAAAAAGGGTGCGAGTAATTTTGTGACTTCCCTTGATAAATTCAATTTTATTATTTGACCTTGTGTATTACCATGTGAAAACGTTAAAATAGTGCATTTAATTGTATATTTGTTATTATATTTTTTTTCTAATTTACTAATATTTGTAAAGTTTTGGAAAAAGAACAAATAGATTTTTTATTTATGGACTTTTTTGAGAAATATAAAACATTTTTTATTATTCAAAATGCCGTATATATGAGTCATTCCGTTTAATCTGCTCTCTAATGTTAAACAGACAAGGATAACGGAATGATGTGTCTGTTACAGAATTAATGTATTATGTAGACAAAAGTTTGGAGGACAAGTAAGTTTAGGTGCTGTAACTCTTCAAATTGGTTCTAGACGCCATCGTAGCTATGTAGTTAGGGCTCTGTGCTATGGCCAGTGAAGGAGGTTCTTCGAGCACACAACGAGTCCAATTGCTGTCTCATATTTGTTGCGTGAAAGGTGGAGATGAGAAGGATGACATTATTCCGATGTACAAATGTGAAGTGTATGCTATATTGTATAAGTCCAGGACGCCAAATAATTCCACCGGTAGTTTTTTTAGTGCCCCTTCTTTAAGGTAACATGGTTCTGTGAAGCTTGAAGCAGGTTTATGTGTTTAATTGAATTTTGATTTTATTTTTGATATTGCAATTAAAAAATTCATTCCATTACAAGTTCTTTGTCTAGCTTGATGATCATGTTGTAAAAATTGGAGGTACAAAAAAGTCAATTTGTGACAATGAGGTTGATGACCTGGAACAGTATTTATGCAAGAATAAAGTAGAACAGAGACTGATTAAGTTGGAAAGGAAGCTTGCTTATCTAGAGAGGAAAAAAAAACTAATATGTTGGTTATTCTTGTGTGTTTGTTAGTAACTGGTGCTGTTGTTGTTGTTATTAAGTGTTAAAAAATAGATAACCAGAGATGTTGTGCATTGTTGTTATGATGAATTATAACTGGAGTTGACATAACTATATTATGTGTTTAATTGGTTGTTTTGGTCTCAAGGTGCTGTTGAATGGCCTTGTGAAAACTTGGGCTGGAGGTTTGAATGGTACTTAACCTTGCCTTGCAGGGACTGCAGAAACAGACACAAATGGAGACACTTGTTTTCTCTTTCCTTTGACAGCTCTAACACTTCTACCCCCCATCATCTTCACCAATGTCACTCCTACTTTCATAACTAGGAGGTGGTGGTTTATACAGTTCATCTTCCTCACTGTTATCACTATCATGATCAATAGATGAGTCATCCAATATTTTGAACTCACTTGGATCCACTTCTTCCTCAACCTCATCATCTGCGATCTGAGGTTGATCAACAGGATAATAAAAAAATATAAAATTCATCAGGTCTTTGTTCCTCAACTTAACCTGTCGTATTTGGTTGATCTCTGCATCCCTCTCAATACATACAACCCTGACTTTATATTTGTGTTTTTTGGATTATACCAGTAAACCTCCTTATACGATTGATATCTCAGTTCTTTGAACAACGTGATCAAATCTTTAAATTGACAAAATTCAAGTCCATGGGTGAAAACCTCTCAACTTGACCATGAAAAATAGACTAACTCACTGGTAGGTGTCCTTGAAAAGTAGCCCCTTAATGGAACACGAAAACACCGAATATATCATCCATCTGCAATATTTTTCAATACACATCACAACACAAAACCATACATTATTAACAATGATCCAAAACCTCACTAAATATTATCCTAAACCTGACTAACTCTACAACTAATTAGCTACTACCCTCACTTACAGTCCCTATAAAACCCATCCTACAACATGTATAAAAAATTAAAGGCAGAAGCACACTAAGTTTCAACAATAATGTATTTACTACTCTCCACAGCGGATGCAGCTACAACAACGAAGCTTAACTGGAACTGAAATAAGACGGAGATGAAGCGTTATATTTTTTGGAGGAAAAATATTAGTGCTAGAACTTCCTGAAATTATCTATGATTCATATGAGAATCTTTGGCATATTTGATATGAAGTGTTGAACAATGTTTTGCGAAACGTCGTCGTCTTAGTGCATAAGGACCAATATATCCCATAACTTTCTATAACGGACCACGTCAGCCCCGTTCACAACATTTTGGCGACATGTACCCACCCCCACGCCACGTAAGCGTCACCTCATCTGAATCCGTAACGTTTGGCCAAGCAAATTGAACGAAAGGACCCGTATCTACGACGTTTTGAATGGTTAGGGATCGTTTTGTATTTTTCAATCCTGAGGGAGTAAAATGTCCATGAATAAAAAGTTCAAAAACCTATTTGTCCTTTTTTCTAAAGTTATTTGACTTTTACACCGGTTTGCACTAAGGTATCCATCAGACCAAAAGTACAATGACTAATCTCTCGAGTACTGCAGAGGTACAAAGTGGACGACCCTCCCAAACAAACAAGTTTCATTCCCATCCTCTAGTGACTATCGAACTCAAAAAATAACTTTCATAAGTAATTAGTTTGTATGCTGTTAGCACAAAAATTTGACATTACAAATAATTCGACCATGATTGTTTGACCTAAAAGTGAGTTCGTAATATGTAAGTCAAAGTATTATAGCATGCGGGTTGTTATATGAGAATGTAGGTCGAAGTATCATAACACATGGGTTGTTCCAAAAGAGCGTTAACACAAGAGTTCGACTTATTATAAAAAGTGAAAAGAAAATAATTAAAAGAATGAGTCGAATTGGTAATTTCTAAAAGTCGAAATGAAATAACCACACAAAGGCTTTCTTTAGAAGCACTTTATGAAATGTGGGGTTTGAAACCAAGATAAGAGAAGACGCGGGACATTAAACTTAAGAGTCAAGATTTTTTATGGTCAAAGTAGTGTCGTGGCCTGAGAAATAGGAGGAAGCTAGATTATGGGAAGAGGAAAATACTCAGCAAATCTATTTTTGTGGTCTATAAATAAAAGAAATGTAGAAGTGAAAAATGGACTTGAATTTAAATATTACACTATCACACAAAATTCTACAAAATCCAAAATTATACTGACGCAAAGGAGATTCATGAAGTGCAAGTGCATGTGAGTGTTTGGAGTCAATTTTCTTTTATTCTTGATTTTTTCTTTTATTTTCAGTTTATTTCATTTTATTATTTTTCATTTTTTTGGATATTTTAATTTTTTTTGTTCATTTATTTTAAAGTTCAATTTACTTGTTATTTCAGTTATAGTTCTTATTTATTTCATTTCTTTTTCTTTGCGTTGTTTTATTTTGATTATTTTCTTTTAAGAATTTTATTTTCAAGTTTTTATTTCATTTTATCTACTTTCTTGTTTTGTAATTTATCACAAATATTTCGACATACATAATTTTGATACCTACGCTAAGTAATTTTGGGATCGAATTTACTCTATTTTAAAGGAGCCATATCTACTCTCCAAATTAAAATCTCGGTACAAACTTAATTTGACATCTTTCGAAATTACAAAAAATCAAGTGAAACACATACTAATTAAAATCTAAAATAAAATCGTGAGTATATATTATTTTGAGAAAAAAAAAGAACTTAAAAAATAAAAATAATGAAGTTAACATGATATCTTAAACGGAAATTTTAATAGAATAAAATACATTCTATTTATATATAAGAAAAAAAACCGTCGAATTAAAAGGTTTGTTTAATTTGGCAGGATGTCTTTGATATATGCTAAATCATGGCATCATAATTGAATCAAACCTTTATTCTCGGGACTTAAAAAAGAAAAAAGGATGAAAAAAAAGGAAAGTTTTTCTTTTAAAAGATGGCAATTATTTAAAGTTTAAAATCTCATGATAGACACCCAAATCACTCAGCATTCAGCAAGAGCAAGGGCTTCTCATAACACCATACACCACTAAAGATAGTCAAACTAATAATACATTGATTATGTTTATTTTATTTTGTTTTATTTGTAAGCAGCGTAGCTGATCATTCAATTGAAGTAATAAGTGGTACTCCCTCCTTTGTAAAATAATTAAGTGTCAATTTCTTTTATCAAATTTTAAATATATATTAATTTTTCAATGAAACAAAAAAGTGAAAACAATACTTATTTTAAAACAGAGTGCGTAATTAAAAAAGGAGTCCCTATTTGAAGTAAAAATCCACATAAGCATCATATGTACGTAGATTGTGGTACCTCCTCCAATGAATTAGGCAAAGCTAGTTTGAGTGTGGGGGCATGTGCTAGGCACTAACTAGTTAGGGAATTCGTGCAAATCTTCTTCTTTATGATCTCTCTCTGTTTTTGTCAAACATGTGAATATGATGAACCGTAGATGCATTCACTTGTTCCAAAATCAGAAGTACTTTGGGGAAAAGGAGGAAAGGGAAGAAAGTATACTAAAAAAAATGAATTGAAGAAAAGGCAAGGAGAGTGGTAGTAGGCTAGTTAATAGTAGTGGGCATGAGATGAACAACGAATTGTGAATATGAAGTGTCTATGAAACATCCTAAAAGGCTTTAAATAAAGGTGATAAAAAACAAAGTAATAGTCACATGGGCAGAAATGGTGGGGACTGTTTCGGATTTGGTTGGCTTTCAAGTCATGCTCATATCATGCCCCAAAGTTGGGTGTGGCTTTGCTTTATTTTCATTCACCGTTGCTCTTTCATCCATAGTCTCCCCCCAATTTCCCTTCACAATTTAATGTTTTCACCAAAATAAACATGGTGATATATGTAGAAAAATTAAGTTGGAAATCTACTTTGCTATTACAAAAACTCTTCTTTTTGTTTTTCCCTTCTTCTTTTAATCATGGTAATATGATATTGCTAAACTACCTATTTGTATTTTAATCTACAACTTAGTAATTAAGTCTCTTATATTTTATTTGAATCAAGTAGTGAATAATTCATATCTAGCATTTCTGTTTAACACATTCAAAATTTTGGCATTCTCATTTATAAGGCCCACCAACAGAATAATTGTAATATGCGAAAAATATAAAAACAAAAAACCAAATTCTTGTACCCACCCCTATGTCCCTCAACTCAAAAAATAAAAGAAAAAATATTGATTTGAAAAACTGCAAAATAGATGTAGCTTCTTTCATCAATAGGATGAAAGCTAGATCCTAATGTAGTGCAATAGTGGTAATCTATGAAGAATACAATTCTTTGAGCTCATTATCAAAAGTTTTTCTGATGGATTCTCTCTTGATCTTGAGAGCTGCAGTGACTAGGCCAGACTCAGGAGTCCATGGGTTACAAAGCAACTTAATTTTGGCAGGAATCTCAAACTTTTCCAAACGAGAATTCTTAGCTTCCTACAAAGAATGATGTCAAAAACCAGCACAGTAAGAGATAATTATCTAATGATAAATTGATGTTAACCTCATAAAACTTGCCTTAATTAAAGTAAATTGGTACATTTTGCTTTAAAATTGCGACAAACTAATTCGTATATATCATTAGAGCAATTCCAGTGTGTTTATTTGTATGTCCCTATTTTCTCTTTATATTAAGAGAATAGAGGCTTTGCCCATTAGAGATAATTGAGGGAAGATGAGAGAATAATAATATATAGGATCCCTGACGAAGATTGAAAAGTGTGGTAATTGTTTTTTTTTGGATTAATAATAAAATAATTTTTGAAAGAATAAATGCGCATCAATTTGATTTTTAAAAGATACATTGTAAATCATACTAGTCTTTTTTATAAGTTAGATGATGATATGATATAATCATTTGCGATATATCACCATCTAATTAGTCAGAAGACTAATTTGATTTAATATTGTATATTTTGGAACCAATTTGAGCTGTTTGATATTTTGAAGATCAAATCAACAAATGTGAAATTTTCTTCAGACAATTTTGACTATTAACTCTGATTTTTTAAAGTTAAAAAGAATAATATAAATTGAATTATAAATGTGTGGGATAAGTTAATTTCTTCCATTGAAAAATGGAGATATCATTGGTTCTCATTCATTATTTATGATATTAATAATAATGTGCCGTTATTTTCTTTTGTAACAGATGGATCATCAATAAGGATCAATGAGAATTTTCTATTCGAGTTTCTGTTGTAACTCAAAAGATGTAAAAAGAATGGTAATACAGAAGTTATACCTTTAAAAGTGATGCATATACCTCCTTCATAGCTTCTTCTTTCTTACATAGTTCTGAAATATCAGAATAAGTAATTCCCTGCTTTGAAGCCCATTTTTCCAATGCTTCATGAGAAGCCACCACAAGTGCCACACAGTAGCTTTGAAAAGGATCAGCATGTAGCATAACGTTGTCTACATAGGAGCTGCCTATAAGGGCTGCCTCAACCTGCATTCAAATAAATTGTTAGTAACAAAACATGAAGAACATTATATTACATTCCACAATCCAGCATTCATCTATACCTTTCCCAAAGAGACATATTCTCCATGCTGCAATTTAACAATGTCCTTTTTCCTATCAATGATTTCAAGGCAACCATCTGCATGAAATCTACCTATGTCACCAGTGTAGAACCACCTCACTCCTCTTTCGTCAACCTTTACAACAAAACATACAACAACAAATATGTATAATTATATATAAAAGTAACAGGTTTCAATGTCACTATGCAAAATTGTCACTTTTTAATTTTGATATTGAAAAGATAACGGTATTTTGCAATGTTGTTGGAGTATGATGTGTTTGACCAGGATGTGAAAAACACATATCGGACCAACAGATTTGCCATTTAAAACACAAATTTAACACTTATATTTGTGTACCTGAATTTTTAAAATTTTTATAATGCACAAATGTAACCCCCAAATTTGTGCATCGAAAATTTTTAAAATACTTAATATACAAATTTGATCCTAAAATTTGTGGACCTCACTCTATTCCGAATCTCAGATTTCAATTTTCTCCTCTCTTTTTGACAAATGTGAGTATGTGACTATCACATTTGTTCAATAATAATAATTAAAAAAATTAATTCCATATTGAGAAAAAATACCAACTCTTTCAATAATTATGCATTACAAACCAATTTTCTCAATATCAACAAAACTTTAAGACCAACTTCGAGATTCACAAATATATTTTACCTAACACACCGCCTTCTACAAGAGACTTTTAGGCTAAAGGGTGTATTGTATAGTGATTTGACATGTCTACTTGGTGTTAAACATTCAATTTAAGTATAATAGGAGTGCATGATCAAACTCTTGATTACTTTGTTATATAAACTACGAAGAATATTATATGAATTACTATTGTATAAATTTTATGCGTATATTTTCTACTTTTATTATTAAAAGTGATTGGTAAAAAATTTATCGATGATGCCATAATTTATCTAAAAGTGGTACAAATATAATTTCTCATTACAGAAATTGAAAAGTAGAGGAAAATAGTAACCAAAATCTTATGCCAGTTCAGATCCCCCCCCCCCCCCCCCCAGAAGTAAAAAAAGGAAGAGAACATGAAGCCATACCTTATAAGACTCTCTAGTTTTTTCTTCATTTTTGAAGTATCCAAGGGTGACATTAGTACCACCAATTACAATTTCACCTCGGGGCATCGGTGAGTCATTAATTGAATATCCACCTTCAGGCCAGTCGATTAGCTGAGTAAATAATACCAAATGCTAACATAAGACATATTTTTCGAATGCATATATAACGGGACGGTAAACCCCCGTTTTAAGATAATCATATAAATAAAAGCCAAATCATTAGAATATAACTCTAAGGGGTCGATCACGGGAAAGAGGGTTAGATTTAGCATTTCTATTCATGTTATATATTCGGTTGCAAGGTAATCAACAACAACATTTTAACATATTTGCACGTTACAGGAAGCAGAAATAAATGACAATTCAAAGTTTAAGACAAGATTAATAGTGATAATTGGTTTTAAAAGCAGGAAACTACTAGAAAACAAAATCAGCTCCTATACGAAGAATATCTTAGATATGAAATGCAGGTTAATTGTCCTTATGATATGATGTGAAATAATATAAAATGCAAGGAATGGCTACACCAAATGAGGGTGAAATGGTACGATTTCATTTAAAATATAAGGAAATAAAGATCATATAAATTTCAAATGAACAAAAAAGATATCCTTATACAAATTGCATTGGGTTTAGCCATTAAAAGGATAATTAGATTTGATCGTCACTACCTTGATGTATGAAGAAGGAACAGGTGGTCCAACATGACCAACACTTGAATCATCAAAATCAGAAAATGCTCCACCGGCACAGGTTTCTGTGAGACCATATCCTTGACCTATTCCAGCACTAGAGTCGACAATTAAATTTCAAATTGGATAGAAAAAGATGATCGAGAAAAATTTGGAAAGCACAATAGAACTAGCAGACTAGCAGCAGTACATGGAAAAAGCTATATTTTAGATCATTCTAGTGCGAATAAATAATAAGATTTATTTTGGATAGCATGCATGATTTGTTCCTACTTCCTACCTAACTCTATCTAAAATAACGAACAACCTCTTGCATTAAAAATTGTGATCAATTTACTTGAAGTTATTTTCCTGTGAAAACCATAGATGAAAATGGTTAAACAATTTGACTTAGTATATGTCGTCTAACAATTTTATCTATTATTTTCACCTGATAATTTCATGTGAGTAGCCACCATTAAAAATAGAGATGGTTTGGTTACAGGCTCGAAATTGAAAACACTAACCTAAAACATATGTTGATGAATCGTTGGGCATCAGCAGAAAGTGGAGCACCACCTGATAGCATAAGACGGATATGACCACCTAGAACTTTTCGGATCTTCCTGAAAACAAAAAGATTCCATAGAAATGCTTCCAATCCCCAAGCACCAAACCAGCTACCATTAAGTGCTTGCAACCTCCGTTCATAGGCTAAATCAAACAATTTCTTTGATAGTCCTCCCTTTGTATCAACCTGCATGATCACTCAATTTAAATTAATTTGAAGCATAGCTAAAGAATCATTCACCAAACTCACCAACAAACACAATGAAATACCTGCTTGAGGACTCCATACCGTACGCGATCAATAATGGCCGGTACAGCTGCCAACAAGGTCGGCAGCAATACAGTAGCATCTCCTTTTGTTCCCTTTTTTATCTTGTTTGATGAATCAGTCAGAGTCAAAGGAGTTCCATACCCTATAGCACCCCCAACAGCTACAACTATATGCTAAAACAAGTTGTGATGAGTTGAGTTTGTCAGAGGAAACAAGGAAAAAAAAATGTCTTTTTTAAATTGAAACTTTTATTTACATAATCCACTGACTAAGTTAATTTCCCATACCTCAGCTACCAACTCAAGGACATGAGCCATGGGCAAGTATGCCAAATATATATCATTTCTCCCAACGTTAGGAACTATTCTCATCACAGCACTAATTGTGGCTACCATATTAGCATGTGTCATCATGACACCCTATTATGCAAAAGAAAGAATTTGAAGTAAATAACCCTTTTATTTTTCCATTTTATGATAACTTGATAAGTTTTTTCAGTCTTAATGGTGGTTCTGATTAACCTTAGGCATTCCTGTACTTCCACTTGTGTACATTATAACTGCAACATCTGCTGGAAGGGGTAGATCTGCCTCAACCATGACTCTGCCACCAAGTGCCTGAACTTCTGCAAAGGAAAGTACTTTCCATCCATGCAGAGCAGATGAAGTATCAGATGGGATATCGTCATCCAAGCATATCACACGTTTTACGCACTCCAGTTGTCCACGAACTTTAGCAAGTGTTTTCAATTCTTTGCTCCCACAAATCAGAGTTGTAACCTCTGTCTGGTACACATTTCAACATTCTCATTACGAACAATACACACTAATAGAGAACAAAAGTTTAAACCATAGCAAAAGAGAGATATAGATTGAAAAACCTCATTCAAAGAATGACACAAAGCTTCCTCTCCCAAGGATGCATATATAGTCACAACCGTCACATTTCTTCTGAAGCAACCCTGATGAAACCCAGAAAAAAAAAGAAAAAAAACCCTCAAATTATTCTGATTTTGGAAAAAACCAGAGACTTATGTAAAACTGAAATATATCGGTCACTTCACAACTATATGTTTGTCACTTCATAATTATACAATAGAATACAATTTAAGTATATCACTTGTTATTGTACTCATTATATTCTCATCACTTTCAAAAGTTGTCAATTCATAACAGACGATACAATACAATGGAGCCACGCTTGCTTCATTACCGCGAAGAATAAGTTCATAAATGAGTGTAATGAAAATGGAAACATTTCTTCGTGTTTTGGATACAGAAATAATAAGGAAATGGATATTGTCATCCCTATTTTAATAGTTCACTTTTTTTTCTTATAAATTGATGCAAACATAAAATGCAAATATATCACGTGTGGAGTGACATGATAATTTCTCAAATAATAATCCTAATATAATAATAAGAAAAAGCTCTGATTACATATGAAATCTCAAGTTTATGTTATTGCACAACATGCATACCGCGGTTGTATTTGACAGTGTAATGTTTCATATTGTGCATGAAAATGATTAGGATTCTTTTCTCTTAAGTCTTTAGAAAAAAAAGCACATTTCTGTTAGGCATGAAAACAAACACCTGCAATGCAAGGAGCCACTCGGCTCTTGTGTCAGCGAAGATAGCGGCACGCTCGTGCCTGGAATGCCCAAGCTCCGCCAAACCATTGGAGAAACGAACCACGGCTTCGAAGGCGTCGCGGAACGTGAGCCACTTGTAACCGCCGAGATGAAGCTTCTCGAAGGATCTGCCGTCGGGAGCCACCTCATTCTCACGCGCGATCAGCTCGCGACTCCCGAGAAAGATCTGATCGCCGTGGTTCTTGCATGAATGCTCCAGAAGCTCTGCGAGGGTGGTTACGCCATCCCACGCTGACGTCACTAGCGACTCGAATCGGGCGTTACGGATGGTGAAACCTGGCTCTCCGCCGACGTCGACGTAGATGCCTTGGCGCTTGTGGCGGCGGTTGCGGTTTCGGTTGCGGAGGGAGAGGAAGATGAGTGGGAAGATGAAGCCGACAATAACGGTCTTCATGGTTAGAGAGTGCGCTAGAAGAAGAAGAAGAAGAAGAAGAAGAAGAAGAAGAAGAAGAATGGAAGGGAATGAAGAAGAAGCAGTTGCGTTAATGAATCGGAAAGAGATGGGATGAGAGTTTTAAGGAAGTGTTGAGCTTTCCACTCAGTGACTCAGACGAAGTCACACAGTATAATCAGTTTAGATTATTTTAGTGTTATAAAACAAGAACAAGTGTTTTCTTTTTTTTAGAAATTAAAAATGTTATTCGCAATATATGTGTGATTTAATTAGTTATTGATATATTTATGTTTAAATATATTTGTAATTTAATTTATTTTTAATATATATTTATATTATAATATTTATTTTATATTAATGATTGATTTTAATAGATAATTTTAATGTAGATAGAACTAAAAAAATTTTATATTCACTAACTAAAATATTGTTTTACATTTGTATACATATTTTAAATTAATTGTAAACACACTCAAGTTTTATTAAAAAATAATGGTTGAATAATTTTTTTATGACATAAAATATTTATTTCATTTTATGTCAATTATTTTTAATAAAAAACAAAAAATAAACACGTTAATTATATATATAATATTGTTTTTTATTTATCTTTTTTTGTCATGATTATTTATTTTTTTTTTTTTTTTTTGGTTAAGTCATGATTATTTATCTTATTTTCCATTTCTTTTAGGCAAGTGAACAGGGGGCCAAGCCCAAGTCTTTACGTTTTTCTAAATTTGATAAAAGTCTAACTACAATAGGTATTTTTTTTGGACTGGTGTAACAATAGATTTGTCTTACTGTTATTTATTAAGGTTACAAGTTTCAAAGGATTTTGGATCCAAAAAAGATGGGTATTTGATAGAGAAAGATACAGATATCATTGGGCTTTGGGCTTCTTTGTTCACTAACATTATCTTATCCAGTTTTCTTCTTTATCTTTCTTTAGAATTGAAGAAAAAAAAGATAAAAATAAAAATTCTTTCTTAACAATGGGTAACCATCTGGTGGGGTGGAGAGGCGATGTGAGTGGAAATTTGGGATTTGATTAGGTTAGAAAAATGAGTAATTTAAAGATTTTGAGTTATTTCATAGTGTTTTAGTAATTTTGTCGATTAAATTTTATTTTTTATGGGTATAACTTTAGTTTTAAATTTTTATGAATAATTTGTCAATAAAAGTATAGTTTACTCAAATATAAAATTAGCTTGTTCTATTTTATATATATATATATATATATATATATATATATATATATATATATATATATATATATATATATTACATAGCAGACGAGATATTTATTAGGATTTAGGTACTCTAATAAAATTTACGTATACTTGTATATATTTTACGTGGAATCTTAATTCTAATCTTCTAAGGATATAACACTAATTTGTAATGCTGGTATCTAGTGTAAACAAAGATTTAAGAATGGCTAGTAAGGAGGAGCAGGGAGGAATGAAGAAGGAAGGTATAATCTTCTTTAATTTTACAAATGTCAAAGGGGATTTGGAGGAATGCTAAAGGAATTTGGTAGGGAGATTAATGGTAGATAAATTGCTCAGCATTGGTATAATTGAACCAGCTATGTCTACAATATGGCGACTACCGGATGGGCTGAGGATTATTGATCATGGTGATAACACATTCTAATTTTTTTCGATCATGAACAAGATCTGATCAGAATCGAAAAGGACGTGCCCTAACTGTTTAATAACTTTATATTGAACATTCGAAGATGGATAGAAGATGAAGAGGTACCAAAGATGGATTTTTCGATTGTTCTAATTTGAATCCAACTCTAGAAAATGTCAGAGTATTGTAAAACAAAGGAGCTAGAAAGGAAAATAGAAGAATCTATGGGTGAGGTACTCGATGTTGCTATTTTTTCTATAAGGAGAAGAGAAACAAGAATTGTTAAGATGCAGATCAATCTCAACGTTACTAAAAAGTTCCAATAAATAGTGAAGATTGTTGTTCCTAATAAGAAAATCATGGAGGTCCAACTGAAATATGAGCGAATTGGGATTTTTTCTATTTTTGTGGCTATTTAGGCCATGAAGTTAGAAATTATATCAACGTAGCACATAATGAAATAGAACGGACACCAATAAAGGAGCATTGGGGGGGACGCTTGAAGGTAAAACAGGTAGGTAGAAGGGTGGAAGACTTGAAGAAAAAATCTAATCTTAACAAATTCAAGGCTGACTGGAAGAATAATAATAGATATAACAAACCAACTCCTGTCAGTTTACTAAAGAGCTTTGCAGGTCTATCAATGGGAGGAAAAGAGAAATCCAATCAACAAGTAACAAGGGCAGAACTGGAGGAACTCCGGACTGTTATTTGTTTGGAAAATGAGGGCAATGTAAATGTCAACACAGGATAAATAGCAGCTGTAATTCAGAAAAGTCAAAGCAAAAGTATATATAAAGCCAACTGATACAGCAATAAAAAGCCAAAATTGAAACATTTGGCAAGGAAACTAGAACTAGGAGGGATATAGGTGGCATAAGTGAAGAGAAGAAACATCGAGTTAGAAGAAGAAGAAGATTAGTGGCCGAGTAGGGAGAAGAAAGATATGAATATTGCTGAGTTGGGAGAGGGTGTCAGCCTAAAATTGGCACCCCACTCTCAATGAAGATGTTGACGTGAAATTGCCAGGGTTTGAAAAAGACTGTAGTAGTTCACAACATTCAAGAAATTCGAATATCTCATTCTTCCGAAGTATTGTTCTAATGTGAAACCAAAAATAATGTTTCGTTTGTGAAAGGTTAGTTTGAGAAAATGGGCTTTTTTAGTTTTTATTGTATTGATCCAATTAGCATGACTGGTGGGTTAGTTCTTACATGGAAATCAGAGGTACAAATAACAGTGGTAGAGGCTGAAAGTTTTTTTATTCACTTTCAATGGATGGATATAGCTCAAAACAAGTGCTGGAATGTTATAGGAGTGTATTTTGCACAGTGAAAAAGATCTCAGGAATCCTCAATTTGAGAAACTTTTTCAGATTCTGAAGTCAGGGGATAAATTTTTTCTAGTTGTTGGTGATTTTAACTCTATTCTGGCTTACCATGAAAAAGAAGGAGGAAGAACCAAGTTGGTCATCTCTATTAAAAGTCTTAACAATTTCCTAAATGGTGGATGGTTGTACGATATAGGGTATGAGGGTAGCAAGTTTACCTAGAATAATAGGAAGTTTGGAAGAAACTTTATCAGAGAACGACTTGATCGATGCTTAGTCTCAATGGCTTGGATGATAGCTTACCCAATAGCAAAGGTGTTACACCTAAACGATCAAGGATCAGACCACCGCCCTTTGTTACTAGAATCAGAAGTGTGCAATAGAAAATCCAAGAGACGGTTTTGTTTTCAAGAAAGGTGGTGTGAGGAGGAAGAAGTTACCAACGTAGTCAAGGATGCATGAAGGTTGAAGTATGTTAGGTCTCCTATGTTTATACTATTCAACAAATTAAAGAACTGCAGGTATAATGTTGTTGAGTGGCAAAAGAAGAAAAATAGGAATTCGGCAAGAATTATTGAAGAAACTAAACAGATACTAGAGGAAAAAAATTGAAGGTGTAAAACTCCAGATATTTGGAAATTAAATTATAAGTTATTCGAGATTTATGATATTTATTTATGATTTTATTTTTAAAAAATTATCGTACAAAAACGTAATTAAAGCAAAGTTATGAGGCTTTAAGTTTAAAATTTATTAGAACTCATATCATTTTCATATAATTGGGTATTTTTTTATTTATAATTTAAAATTTTAGTAATTGAAAAATAATAAGAATTTTATATAGCTTAATATGCATATTGAGATTTTGAATTTCATTTTATGAATAAAGGAAAATTAATTTGATTATCTCTAATTTTTGAATTAAAATATTTATTTAAAAATAATTTGTATGTTGATAATTAAATAATATTGTTAAAGATAATTTTATGGGGCTAAATTAGGTTTTTAATTACTACGTTATCCTTAATTTTAATAAAAATACCTATTCTAACCCTAATTTCGTCACACACACACAAACACTAATCCTAGCTCCTTCACCCAGCCGCCACCTCCTACCCTCTTTCATCCTAACGGAAGTCACACATACACAGAGGAGAAGAATAGAGGGAGGAGAGGACGGCGCAGTGCTGGCAAGGAGTGCCGTCACCGTTGCTGTTGTGGGAGAGAGGGATGCGAGCCAGGGATGAGCTCGAGGGAGAGAGAGAGATCGACGAATGGTGTTGTTGCTAGATCCATGATCGCTGCCGCTGAGGGTTCTGTAGCAGTCGTTCCAGTGTCGCAGTCGTGTCTCCGTCGCCGTCAGATCTATCGTCGCCATTATGACACGCAGAGGTGGAGACATCTCAAGAAAGACAGGAAATGCAATGGAGGAGAGGGGAAGGTCGTGCTCCGTCATCGCTGAAGCCTTCATGGTCGATGCTGCCATCGGAGCTGCCACCAGAGGAAGCTGCTGCTGCCGTTAAGCTGCTCCGCTGCCATCGCCAAGGTTCGCCGTGGAAGGGAGCACGAATGGGAGAGAACAAGGAGCTCTTTGTCTCCAAGAATGGTGTTGTCGTCATTGGAGGTCATCACCGAAGCTGCAACTGCTCCATCCTTTGGTTTATTTTGGTATAGTGAGTAACTCTTACCTCAAAACTCTTACCGCTATTGTTTTGTTATATATTATTGAAGATTTTACGATGTTAATGTCTTAGAGTTGAGTCACGGTGCTTGCATGCTGTGTTTAATGGCTGTTGCTACCGTGAAAAATAGTCGGAATTGATGTTATTGCTGTGAAATAAGGATAAAAGGGGGTTTGTTGCGTTGTTGCGTTGCGGTTGAGGTTGGGGCTTTTCTAAAAATTTATTTTATTTGAGGAATTTTTATAATCGATATCAATTGAAAAGTGCATTTTTCTATGATTGTGCGAGTCTTATGGATGTCATGATTTTCAGTTGTTGGTTAATTATATGTGAAATGGGGATTATGTTTTATTTAATGATTATTTTGATGGTTTGGTTGGAATTCTAATCCTGACGGGATTATGTTGATTTGGTTGATGTAGGATTGATCTTGAGACTTGTTGAAAACATTGAAATCTGAATGTTAAATCGTTTTCTTGGAAACCTAAGTTTTCAAATAAATTAGTAACTTTGAAAACAAAATAGTAACTTGATATTGAACGAAATTGCATGGGGTTAAATGTTGAGTAAACTAGAATAAGTGAAATTGTTATCGTTTAATTTTGAAATGTTCGTTTCAATTGGAGAATTAGTTATGAATTTTTGAAGTTGACTATTTTTGTGGTTATGAATTGCGAATGATTTCCTGATTGTTGGAAAAAATGATTTTTGAATTGGTGATTATGAATTGGTATGTTGAGAAAAGGGTTGAGAGATTCTAGTTTGGTTGAAAACCTTGAAGGGTGGCAAAGTCCAAGCTTTAGAGGAGATTAGGAGATGCTGTCGAAATTTTTATAAGTATTTAAGTAAAATTGAATAATAAGAATTAACTTATTTTGGTTTGGTTAATTATGAAAATAATTATATTTTGGGGTGCTTTAAGCGAAAAATAAAGTAATGAAAATGGGTATTTAAGAATAAATTATTTTTTAGTCTTTGAAAAAAAGTTGAGTTTGAAAAAAAAAGTTGAAGTTGGTCTTGAGAAGTTTTTAGTGAATTTAAAGGTAATTGAACTTGATCGGTGAAATGAAATGATCTCTGAGTCTTTTGGAAAAGTCTTGAATTAAAGAAATGAGGTTAAAATTAGTTTTGGGTACTTGATTAAATGGGAATGAGTTTTGTTTGATTAATTTTGATTTAAGGACTATATTTTTGTGGAGTTCTAAAGAACCCTAAAGTAATAGAAGTGAACTGAAGAGTTAACTGACGTGAGCCTGATTAACCATGAAAAAGGATTATGTTTTGGGCGTTTTATCGAATTTTTTTAAGTAAATGTTTAAGTATAAAGAATTATGTTTTCAATTAAGATTTGATTGGGAGATGAAAAATGATCTTTATAAAGGTTTTGCATAGTTGTGGGACGGAGGTTTATCCCATCCACAATAAAGACGGTGGCTTTGTCCCACTCACAGATAGACAAGTTGAGGTTGAGGATTCTGTCTCTTGTTGCATCGGAGAATTGGATAGAAGTTTGAGGATTCTCTTTGGTTCAATTCCCAACTATGGTGAGGACGGTGGTTTTATCCTGCTCACAGTTTGAGGATAATTATACTTGTGATAAATGTGAACATAATGAATTCTGATTATGATGATGTTCGATTGAAATATGATTATATATAATTGCAGTTTTAATTTTGATCTTGATTATGTTTGATTGTAATTATTATTTGAAATTAGATTTTCATTGATATTGTGAGGATGGTTGTTTTGTCCTGCCCACGGTGAGAACGGTGGTACTGTCCTACCGATGAATAGGCAAGTTGAGATTGAGGATTCTCTCTCTTGCTGCGATAGACAAGTTGAGGTTAATGATTCTCTCTCTTATTGCAGTGGATAGGCGGGGTTGAGGACTCCCTCTCTTGTTACATCGGAAAATTGGATAGAAGGTTGAGGATTTCCTTCGATTCAGTTTCTGGATGTGGTGTGAACGAGTTAGGTTGAGGATTTCCTATCATTGCATCACAGTCTCTCTCTGATTGTGAAGTGTGGCAGACACTATATCCCGGATAGCGCTGACTCTCGTGAGATGATGGAAGGTTAAGGATTCCCTTCTAGAAGATTGAGGAATCCCTTCTTGTTGTTTCTCCTGGAGATGCACGACAAATAGATTATGTTTGGGTTAGCTACCGAAGTGTCGGGTCTGACAGTTTAACTGACACATAAGCTCATGGCCAGTAGGATAGGCATGCATCATACTGCATTTGTTTTAAATTGCTTGGGTCTGCATAATTATTTTAGTTTGCCTAATTAATATTATGTTAATCGCTAATTGTACTACTTGTTATAATTGTTCTCTATGTGTGATTGTTTGATTGTCTATTTAATTGCTTGTGATTGTGACTGTTTGGTTTGAATTATGGTGGATTGTGGTGGCTTGGTAAAAGATCTCCTTATGATGGTTTGAATGTGATTGATTATATTTTGAGCCGGAGGTCGTGATTGATTATATTTTGGACTGGGAGCCGTGATTAGATAAATTATTGGTAAGTTTGGTTAGATTATTTCTTTGGTATGTAGGAAAATGTTATGGGATATTATCGAGATTGGAATTCTTATAAGTGAGATATGAATTTGGATTTTAGATGATTAATTGTTGTTGTTCGAAAAGATTCATAAGACGAATAATGATCACTGTAGTTGAAAATGGACGAGAAGGCTGTGAAGATTCCTTTGCACATCTGGTTGTGCTTTATTGGTTTTATTATTATAGATGTCTTTTTCCTCTGTTATCGATATTCATATTTTTGTAAAGAGGGATAGGATTTGTAATGATATATGTATGTATTATTGGCATGTTTCTTGTATAAGTTTTCTTGTGAATATATATTACTGTTGTTGATGATTTGTATGTATGGGTGGTTGATCTAAAGAAAGAAAAAGTATTTTCGTTTTTTTCAAAAAAAGTCAATGCGATTTTCAGTTAAAGGCTCCTACTATGTAAAGATATCTTTAAAAGTCGTCGTAATATCCTCAGTATCAGAGTGGTGCAGCTGAAAGTGTGACATTTTGGTAGTAAAGGTGTTACAAAAGGCAGCGGAGGCAATCAAGATCAGAATTTATTCTTTAAAGGCAGAGCTTCATGAGGCATATGAGAAGGAGGAGAGATACTGGAAGGAGAAGTTCAAGGTTAAATGGCTACAGTGGGGTGACCAAAATACAAAATATTTTCA
This sequence comes from Arachis hypogaea, assembly GCF_003086295.3. NCBI lineage: Eukaryota > Viridiplantae > Streptophyta > Magnoliopsida > Fabales > Fabaceae > Arachis > Arachis hypogaea. The sequence goes on from NC_092043.1 coordinate 10,902,553, forward strand.
CTCTAAGTTCCGATATAAAAACAGACACAATAGGATTGAACAACTTAGAGATGAAAATGGTTAACTTCACTCTAAAGTAGAGGGCATTGGAAAAGTAGCTCAGGAGTTTTTTGAGACCTTATTTACTACTTCTGTACCTATTGATTCTACGAAGGCCTTGGAGGGTATGACTACAATGATAGACAATGGTGATAATAGGATGTTAACAAGACTGGTCTGTGATATAGAAATTAAAAGGACTGTGTTTTCTATTAATCCATACTCGGCTCTGGAGAATGATGGTTTCACGGCTAAGTTCTTCCAGTTCTATTAGGATATCATCAAACAGGACGTTAATGCAGCTGTTAGGAGTTTCTTTTCCGGGGAAAAATGCTAAGATCCCTAAATCATACTCATATTTATTTGATTCTTAAGATTCAATGGGCAGATTCAATGAGTAAAATTAAACTAATCAGCTTAAGCATGATGTTTTGAAAAATCATCTAAAAAATTCTAGTCCACGAGATGCAAAGAGTAATAAACAGAATCATCAATGGGAACCAAAGTAATTTTATTAAGGGTCATCTAATCAGTGATAATGTCCTTATGGCTCATGAGTTTATGCATTACTTTAAAAACAAGAAAACTGGAGACTATGAGTTTGCACTCAAGTTAGACATGAGTAAAGTCTATGACTGGGTGAAATGAAGATTTGTGTAGAAAATTTTGAAGAGATTGGGTTTCTGTAATAAATGAATAGATCAGTTGAAAGAGTGTGTAACTATGGTTTCCTACTCTATTATTGTGCAAGGTCATTCACATGATTTTTTTAAACTATCAAGGGGACTCCGACAAGAGGATCTCTTTTCCCCTATTTATTCCTTGCTTGGGTAGAGAAATTATCCCATTTTCTTCACAGAGAAGAATAGAGGTAGAAGTTTAGTGGTTTACAATTAAATAAAAGATGCCCTACAATCAGTCATTTATTTTTTGCAGACAATTCTATTTTATTCAACAAAGCAAACATACAAACATGCCAGAACCTACTTTAAATTCTACAAGAATATAGTCAAGTGACCAAATGGTTAACCTGACTAAATCTTGAGTCTTCTTCAATCATAACACTCTTCAGCACCTTAGATTTGAACTTCACCAGCTACTCCAGGTTCCAAACGTTGGCTCTTAGGATAAATACTTGGGTCTCCCTGCAATTGTCACTAGATCAAAGCAAGAAACGTTCATATATATCAAAGACAAGACTACTAAGAAGATAAACTTGTGAAAAAGATCCTTACTTCCAGCAAGTGGTCGAGAAGTACTTATTAAAGCAGTTAGCACAGCAGTTCCAATCTATACACTGAGTTGTTATAAACTTCCAGATACACTGATTGAAAGCAGTAAAAAATATGATGTTATTTTGGTGGGGACAAAAGGCAATGAAAGGAAGATGCAATGGATTAAATGGGACACATTATACAGAGATAAAGACTAGGTGAACTTGATTTTAAAGACCTAAAAGCATTCAATTTGGCTATGCTAGGAAAACAAGGTTATCCAAAACTAATTCACTGCTATACAAGTGATGAAGAGCAAATAATTCCCTTTCTTCAATTTCATAAAGGCGCAACTTGGTAACAACCTTCATGGGCTGCAGAAATATATTAGAAGGACGGAAAGTGCTGGAAAAGAGGGTCAAGTGGCATGTGGGTTTTGGGAATATGGTGCCTATTTTTGGAGAGTTATAGAGTGCTAATAAGGAGGGGATTATAACATCAGATGTCAATGAGGTAACAATCTTCACGGTAACCAACTCCATTACCTATGGTGACTGAAATTAATAATTAATATAATTTCAAGAAAAACTAGAAATAATAATTCAGAAATGAAATCAAGATGTTCATTTAAAAAGGAAAAGAAGGAACATACATAGTAAACTCTGGTTATAGAGTTGCCTTTTACTTTTTCCATTCTCCATATGAGTTCCAGCCGAAAGTGTTCAAACAGAAGAAAATGTGGAGATTAATTTGGTCGTTTCGTGCTTCGACGAAGGTAAAGGTGTTTATTTGGAAGATGATGCATAAAGGTCTCCCTGTCAAATTGAAGCTCCAAGCTCGAATCTCTAATGTTGACCCTCAATGCCCTAGGTTTGGAGAGGAAGTTGAATCAGTATTCCATTGTTTAATCCAATGTCTCAATCAGTTCAAGTATGGAAGGAAATTGATATTCTAGAGCACATACCTAAAGTAAACTCTAATTTTTGAAAATAGTGGAAGGAGGTAGTGTGCAAGCATGGAGGTGGCACCCACAATAAGCATCGCGGGAGCCTCATCACCAGAATTACATGGAAGAATTGGTTAGTCCAGAATGCATTGGTGTTTGAGCAGAAACCTACTAATAGTCTTGAAATCATTGTCGCTGCAAGAAAGCTCTCGGAGGAATTTTATTGTTAAAGAAAGAATATTTCCTGTTATTGAGATTAGCATTATTCTTCTCAATTTCTCTTTCTTTAGTTGCTATTTTAATTGGTCATGGGTCATTACTATGTATGTTTTGGTGAAATCATTTCTTTGTTGTTGTTATCCAACCATGGATCAACTAATTTTTTTTACAAATCAATAAAGTAATTATCTTTATTAAAAAAAGAGCAGCTACGAAAACCACGAATGAAACTAAAATGATATTATTTTTTATATTGCTCCTTTACTCTCAAAAATTCGTATCCTTTAAGACAAAAATATTATCCATTTAGAGATGGAGCCTCGACTGCAGCTAGGTCTAGAGGGAAGTTATGAGCATTGTGTTCATCTTAGTTTTTTTAAATAAACTTCTATACGAATCAACATAAGCAAGAAGGGATGTCCTATTTAGATATTCACGACCAAAAAGTACTAAATTCTCTTTCTTTTCGGATAGCCCTAAAAGGAGAAGGAAGGTGAAATGCCAACAGACGTCTATTTTAAAATTCACCCGACCTGAGAGTACTCATTATGTCATCATTTTTTTTAAATTATATCAACATATAATATAAAAAAATCATATATAAAATTATATCTAAAAAAAAGAGTGAAATATGATTTATTTTTTTAAATTGACTTTTTTGAGAGACGAATGCCATCAACAAAAGATGATCCACCTTGAATTAGTGGGGATAACATTTTAAAATAACAGAAAATTAAAATACATATTTAATATACACATCTCCCATTGTAAAATTATGTTTGTCTCATATCAAAATAAAATTATTTTATTAAATTTGGTATTAAAATTATTTATTTAATAAATTTAACTATTTTGTATCTTAAAATATTTTTAGAGTATAATAGTTATTTTTTTTATTTAATGTGTTAATGCATTAAATATAAAATATTTTTTAATTATTTCTAATAATTTTTTAATTTCTTAAAATATATCTTTAAGTACTATTATCGAGTTCTATTATATTAATTAATTAATAAAAAATTAAATATTGTAATAATATTTAATTAATAAATTAATTAGTTAATTTTATTTTTTTGCTCACTTAATATTTACTAATAAACTACGTATGTATTTGATTATCTTGTTCTGTTGAGTACCCTTCCAAGCTAATAGCTCGTTTGTTGTTGTCTGAACTTGCTTTCTTGAATAGGGGATATACTTCGATCTCTTTCAGAATGCAGCGGGGACCTGCAAAGGGATTCCCAATGCTCAAGTAGAAAGAGTGTGATTATTTCTAAAGAGAATATGAAACATAATCATACATGTACTTAGTAAGTGACTCTATTATTATTTGAGTTACTTTGAGATGGTTATTCGTTTTTTTACTTGTTTCTCATAGTCTTCATTTGATTTTTTGGTAG